>NW_006921670.1:8138282-8158413 GCF_000298275.1 Orycteropus afer afer
GTGGGGATGGAGTGGGGTGGTCACGCTGAGGTCCCGGGCTGGGTGGGAGGCAGGGAGGGCCCAGGGCTCTGGGTGGGGAATTTTGGGACCCGAGTCCTGCCGCCAGGCTCTGCTGGCTCCAGCTGAGGGACCTCGGGGTCGTCCCGGGGGCTGTGGCCGGGCTCCTCCCTCCTGCAGAGCCAGCCCCGGGCTCGGGCTCCTGCCAGCTCCTTTCTCTCTGCTGGGCCACTCTCTCCAAAGGCCGCGCCACTCCCCCCGCTATTTTCACCCTCAGCAGCATCCCCACAGCGGACTGAGATGGCGGAGAAATGCTGCATTTTTTAAAGAGAACTCATTTCTCGTAAAGACTGTGAAACAGAGCCCCGCCTGCCCAACTCCTCCTGGCACGCGGCTCCTGTCCGGGATATCATCTGGCCTCTGCTCAGCTCTGTTCCCAAGAGCACAAGCGTCAGCACCCCCCTCTCTGTGCAGCATTGCTCAGGCGGCTGGCCTTTGCGGGTTTCCCCAGGGCCGGAAGCTAGCCGCTTTGAGCCTGGGGTCCCGGGGCAGACGTGACTGCGTGCGGCCTACAGCTCGGGTCACCTACCAGAGGGCTTGGGGTGGCCCCAGGGCCCCAGACCTCAGGCACCAGCAGTGCCTGGACACCAGGTCTTTAGATCATCATGCTGCTGTTTTCTTTTTCAATCACGAGATCCAAAATGCGTTTAGTTAAAACAAATGCTCACATCCTTTGTATACGAAACATTCATGCAAATTAACCACAGACCCCAAGGCCCAGGGATGAATGGACCAAGGACACAGACTAAATCCACACACACACACACACACACACACATGCATTCACATGCATGTATGCACAAGCATGCACACAACGTACGTTCACACACATGTATGTACACGCTTGCCCGCATGCACATACCCACTCATGTGCACACACACAAGGATGAGCCCTCGGTGGGTGCTGGACCCTGAGGGGCCTCCGCCGAGGAAGCTCACTGGGGGGAAACGGCTGGTCCGAGAGAGCGGCCTCGCCTGGCCTCGGCCTCAGCCTCTTCCCTCGTCTCACTCTGTCTGTAAGGTGGCATCCTTCTCAACCCAAACGCGTACCCTCCCGGGATGCCCTGTGCTGGTTCAGGAGTTACCATGAAAGGTTTATGGGACACACAGAGGCAACACGGCCTGCTGCAACTTTTTATTGTTTTTAGAAGTCTACAAATTTGAGCTGTCAAGAAAGATTCCCAAAATATTCAGTTGAAATCACATTTTCAATTCATTAAATTTCCAGTATGTTTTATGGTGCTGCACAATATATCCTATGCTGTCTAAAACACAGCCAGATTGGGTTTCTTTATTCATTATACACATTCTGTAATTTTCTGAAAACCAAGATTAAGATAAAAAATATTAGCAAAACTACCCAATTACAACTCCCCCTTCTCCCCAGCACTGAGACCCTCCCCTTTGGGACCCTTCCTTAGCAGGTTTATAGCCTGCTTAGGGCACCCTCTCCTCCAGTTCTCACCTGCCACACCTCAGCCAGAGACAAAACAAACTCCCTCAGCGACAGACCGCGAAGCTTAGGTGTGGTAGAAGCACTCACTGAAAAAGAGTTTTAAATTTTTAAGTCGTACAAAATAAACAATGTACAAAGGGACGTGACCTTAGACATTATTTTAAAATCGCCCTAGTAAGGGGCAGGCCAATGCAGCGGCCTGCCTGTGGCCACCGGTCGCTGCTGGCCTACTGTTTTTAGTCTTTGCTCCTCCAGGAATGGCATGTGTCTGAGTGGGGTGGCACCCTCCAGGGGCCCTGGGCCTGAGTCCCGCAGCACGAGACCCCAAAACAGAGGTTCTGGCCTTCACTCCACAGGGCGGGTCCCCAGGCCCCCGGCTGTCGTGGCACCGAAGTTTCCAGAAAAGCAAAGCTTGGACCTGCCCGAGGAGGGCACACACAGGGAGGAAGGCGGAGCAGGGAAGAGCTTCTACGACATCAAAGACGAGGATTGTGCAGGGAAATATTAAAAGTCGGAAATGGAGATATATATACACACACGCACACACACACATATATATATATACTCTGTGGAAAAGCAGCAAGACTCCGCGGAACCGCCTGGTCTTCGCTGTGGGCTGCGGTGTGGCCTCTGGCTCGCTCACAGAGGAACTGGAACTGCCCCAGGAGCAAACGGTGGGAGCGGCCTTAGGAGCCGTAGCGGTCCTGCAGGGAGGAGACAGGAGGAGTCACCAGCGCCCAGTCCCCCACACACCCGTCCTCATCTCCTCGCACAGGACGGTCCCTGCCAGCAAACTGACACAGCCGCCCGGCCCAGTGACTTCCTGCCTCAAGCGGGAAGCAGGCCTCTGGCTGCAGAGGGAGAGCGGGGTGGGGAAGTGCGAGCTTCCCCGAGGCCCAGACCCCGAGCCCTCTGGGAGCCAGTGGAGGTGTCTGGAGCCCGGCTGCACGATGCTGGTTCAGGTGAGTGATCTGCAGGTGTGCGACCTGGCCTGCTCTGTGTCCTCACCTGGGACGACGTGGGAGGGGCATCTACAGAACGCGACATCACCTGCCTGGGGGATGACCTCAGGGCATGGAAGGGCCTTGGGAATTCCAACTGAAGGGACAACAGTGGGACCCCTGCGTGGTTAAGGAGATTCTTTGAAGTGGGGAGCGTCCCCATATCCCTCCAACTGGGGCCAGAACGGTGCTGAGGGGACCAGGAGCCGCTTTCAGGGGCACCGGGTCTGTGTCCATGAGGTCCTGGTCCCAGTGGCCATGCTCTACATCAGTGACAGAATCCTCCTAGAGAAACGGACCTAAACGAGAAGGTTCACCACACGGGCCGTTCATGGAATCAGAGATGGGCTCACGTTTTTATGTACAAGGATGTCAAGACTGAAATACAGCCTCACCATCCACTGGGAACCGTTCAGTAAACGAGATATGCAATTGCACTCAAAAGAACGTAGTTTGGGGGTTATTTTAAATTACACACAAATGGTCCTAACGTCACAGAGAAAAGCAGGATGTGAAACTGTATGTACAAGAGAATCCCTTTTGTCATTTTACGAGATAAGCACAGAAATCTGGAACTAAGACCTAATACAGTGAAACGTTAACAGCAGATGCACAGCGAGTATTACTCGGCCGTAAAGAGAAATGGGGCTCTAGACGTGCTAGGACGTGGGTGATGGACGGGACGCCGAGGGCAGTCAGTCAGACACAGGCAGGCTGTCTGAGTCCACTCGATGAGGCATAGAACAGGCCAATGGATCGGGGACCCAGGGCCGGGGCTGAGCAGTGGGCAGTCACTGATCAAACGGGACTGAGTTTCTGGTTGAGGTGACGGGAGGGTTTCAGAACAGACAGTAGTGCTGGTTGTTCGATATTGCGACTCTAATTAATGCCGCTGAATCGGACGATTAAAAACGGTTCCAACAGCACCATTTATGTTGTACATATTTTACACCATAAAAAATAAGTAGAGGGAAGAGAAGCCTAAAACTGGGGTGAGACACCCCCCGAGGTTGCCCCCGTGGTGGGGCCTGTGGGTAAGTTGTGAGAAACACAACTCTTGCTCCGGACGCCCAATAGAGCACAGTCGAGCACAGTCACGGGGGCTCCCACCATCTCCGGAAACATCTCGGCAAATACAGACTGTGACTTCAGGTTCTCACCACGCCCTGGGTGCACGGGGACAAACACAGCCACACGCAGGCCCACCGTGTCCCAATCCCCGCTTCCGCACACCGCGACCCCCACCCCACAGGCCTACCTGGATGGAAGTCATGACGCCGTTGGCAAAGACAGACAGCTTCCCGGCCACGGACCTGACGCCCTGCTTGAACTGCGCCATGTCGGGCGCGGCAGGCAGCACGCTCGTCAGGGTGTAGTTTCCTGCGCACACAGACACCAGCACATTACTGTCATGGCAGCCCGGCGGAGAGCTCAGGGCTTCAGAGAACACATCCCCCACACCCTCCCTGCTCCCCCGGAGCAGCCGCTGTGCTCACAGGAAAAGACCCAGCTGTGGGGTACGGCCCGGGTTTAAGGCCCAGCCCCACCACGGACGAGCCGAGAGAAGACGCAGCACTGGGGTCTTAACTATCATGGGTTCAAATTGGGCGCTGCCACTTCCAAGCTGTGTGCGTTTGGACAAGTTCCTCACCCTCTCTGGGCCTCTGTTCCAAAAGTACTCAGTGAAGGGCAAATGGCGGACATCTTGGTTTCCCTCTTCTGGTCAAAGCCACTGTCCCTCCCTCTGGGGACTGTGCCTTCCTCCTCCCAGCCACTCAATGATTTGAGTCACTGACTCCAGTAAAGTGAAAGGAGACCGCTGGCTCTGGGCTCCTGCTGTGGCTGTCTGTGCCTCTGACTGCCTTTCTCACTCCCTCCTCGAGGACAGACGGACAGAGGGAGCTGGATGTAGCTCAAGAGACAAGGCCCTGCCTACAGAACAAGCCGGAAAGCCAGGGGTCCAGCCCGAGGCCACTGTTTGACTCTGAACCTTCCAGGGGACGGAGCCAGTACTTGCACGTGTTTACTCAGGCTGGTCTGAGCTGGGCTTCTACAGTTGCCAAGTTGACCGTCCGGACACAAACGTTACCATATGGTCTCTGTGTACACACAGCACTGCAGTGTCATTATAGGTGCGAACCTATGTTACACCACTGTGGTGGGACGGGACGGCTCAGGGAGGGCGGCCCAGCCTGCAGCTGCCCTGGGCCTTACCTGTGACCTGCCTCCACCTGCCTGCCCCTTGATCAACAGAAACGATGCACGTGGACTTCACCATCGGTTACCACGCACTGCTCCCATGGGCGCCATGTGTGAGGGCCCTGGGCTCAAGCTCTTCCTCTCCGCTCCACAAAAGAGCTGGGAAGGGACTTTGTGAAATTTCAGAGCCCTTTGCCAGGCACAGAGCAGAAGCCCACAGCAGCGACAGGTTCAAATCCCAGCACAGCCACTTTCAGCTGCCTGACTGAGCCACCGCAAATGAGAAGCCATGGTGGGACGGTGCGCGTGGAGGCGAGTCACGACCAGGGTGGCTGGTCGGCGTGGACCAGAGCTCAGAGGGCAGTTCCTCCTTTGCTAGGGAGTTTCAAACTTGAGAACGTCCCTGAGGCGCACACAATGGAGTCCGAGCACAAGGGCTCCGTTCCCTCCTCAGAGCTGCCCCCCACCAACTACCCTCAGAGCCAGGTGCCCAGAGGTGGTGGGGAGGCCCCTCCCTGTGGCCTCTGTCCTCCGTGAACTAGGGGATGGAGTTCACGGGAGCCCAGGCAACAGACGGAAGGGGCCTGAGCCACTTGGTCCTCAACGGCCTCCCAGGTGACAGAGAAACAAGCCCAGGTCTCACCTGGCTGGCGCATCTGCTCACGCTCAGTACACGCTTCATCCTGCCGACCGAGCCCTGAGAGGACAAGGAACTTGGGAACTTGTGGGGCAGATGCCAGGCCTCTGGCAAAGTGGGCCATCCCCCACTGCAGGTCTGCTGCCCAGGCGTGGACGGGCTCCAACTGGGAGAAACCTGACCAGAAACCTCCCGGTGTTTGGCAAAGACTGTCTTCCCGCTGGTGGCTGGCAGGCAGCCATGCCCACACTCAGCACCTTGGGGGCTGTGACGGCTGCCCAGGGCGGCAGGAAGGACAGGGCTCAGAGGCCCCAGTGGTCAAAGGAGCCTGAATGTGCACACGCCATCGGGGCCTTTGGTAAACGGCGGCTCTTGCCCTCTTCCTCAGGAAGAGGCTCCCTGACCCGGAGATGCGGTCGGGCCCCAGGTCTGTTCTCAGAACAGACACCACAGACCGTGCTCCTGAACTAACTGCCCGCCACCTGAGGCAGACAGACAACACCCAAGGATGCTGTGGCCTGTGCTGCGTGTACACAGTGGAATCCGGGGCGACCATGAAGGAAGTGAGCAGTCAGGAGGCCAATGCAGGGCCAGGCAGGGGGAGGAGGGGGCGGAGCTGGGGTCATGGGGTGAGGGAGGGGGTGGAGATGGGGTCATGGGGTGAGGGGGGGGGCGGAGCTGGGGTCATGGGGTGAGGGGGTGGGCGGAGCTGGGGTCATGGGGTGAGGGGGTAGGTGGACCTGAGGTGAGGGTTGTGGGGGGTGGGTGGACCTGAGGGTCATGGGGTGAGGGGGGGGGCGGAGCTGGGGTCATGGGGTGAGGGGGTAGGTGGACCTGAGGTGAGGGTTGTGGGGGGTGGGTGGACCTGAGGGTCATGGGGTGAGGGGGAAGGTGGAGCTGAGGGCTGTGGGGTGAAGGAGGGGGTGGGTCGGAGGCTTGTGGGGTGAGGAGGAGTGGGTACACCTGGGGGTCCTGGGGTAGGTGTGAATGGACACGAGGGGCCTGGAGTGCTTAAGAGGGGGATGTAGCTGGGGTCCTGGGGGCGAGGAGGAGGTGGGGGTCCGAGGGTCCTGGGGAGCTGTGTGATGAGCTGAGTGACTGACCGTCCACGGGGGGCTGAAAGGGAGAACAGGAGGGTGGTTCCTGCTCTGAGGAGAGGCCTGTGGGGCTGGGAAGCTGGTCCACGTCGGGGAGGCTGACGGGAAGGTCCTGTGTCTGTCTGACAGGAGGTCTCGCGGTGGAAACACCTCCGCAGAGGTGACAGAGTTTGCCCTGGGCAGCAGGGGCTCTGCTCGTCACCTCCTGGAGTTCAGCTGTACGCACCTGCATGACCACCACACGGGGAAGGACGCGTGACCACGAGCACACAGGCTTACAGCGTGTGGCCAGGAGCCGCACACACCACTGCCGCCCACCTGCCATGTGCCGTGCCGACGCCAGGGCGCGGAGGAGAGCAAGCATGGCCATGGCTCTGCGTGCTCCCGACAGAGGGGCTGCTAGACCAGTGGGTGCTTCTGGGGCTCGTCCATTCAGTCACCAAACACTTACTGGGGTTTCCCTGAGCCAGGTCCTCTGCGAGGCACCAAGGTAGAGAGATGAGGAGGGACACTCAGGCTGGGGGACAGTCACCGACGGCCTCAGCCCCAGTGGTCAGAACACAGAGGGGCCTGACCCGGTCCCAGGGCGCAGATAGTGGTCATGGGTCATCTGGGTGACCAGGAGGGACAGAACATTCCAGGCTCAGAGGCCAAGGGAGCACAGTGTGGCTTGGGATCTGCAGGCCCAAGGGCACTGTGGGGAGAGGCCACAGGGGAGCCGGGAGGCCGACAGGAGCCCCGCCCCCAAAAGGGGTTAGCACGGCCTTCCAGAGACCCCTCTGGAAGGGGTGAGGAAGGGGGACAAGCGGGGCTGTGGCCACAGTCGTGGCTCAGGCGACAAGGGCCTGGCCTGAGACAGAGACCTGAGGACACCAGAGAAAGGCCACGGGTGTGGGGAGGGAGCGGGGAGGTTGGGGGCGGCTCCAAGGCTCTTCAGAAAATTAATTTTTAATAGGACATCATGTACCATTTCCCTCACATGGAGGCAAAGCCAGAGGGAAAGCGTCTCCAAGACAGAGGAGCAATCAGCTTAATGACGACGGGAAGTGCTGCAGGGCCCACAGCTGGGACGGACACACGGACGCCGGACGCCGGTTTGCTAAGATTAACGAGGCCTTGCTTCATGTAACCACATCTTCTCTGAGGGCGTCCCCGCACAGCTGTGCTGTCTGACAGGCACCGTGAGCAAAGAGCCCAACCAAACCACCAGACCACAAAGCTGGTCAGTTCCCAGGCCCCAGGGCTCGGGGGCCAGCGAGGAGAAAGGGCGAGGGTGGCTGACGCCTGAGTGGGCCTCGCAGACCCAGGGACCAGGTGGGCAGCACATCCCACACCCTAAGTGGCCCTGCTCTCCGAGTGGGCATGGGACAGACGCGGTACATGTGTTTCTCATTCAATCCCTCCAGCTGCTCTGGTTAGATCCGGCCCCGAGGGAGACCCAAAGCTCTGTCTGACCGTGTGGCTAGTGTGTGCGCACGGGGTGGGGCTGGGGGTGGGAGGATGAAGGCCTGAAGCCACAGGGAGCTGCCCACAGCCCAGCTCCTGTCCTGGACTTGCCACACACTTAACCAGCCAATCAACACCGGGCTGTAAACGTGCCCTTGTGGGTCCTACTGGAACACACACAGGTCCGTGAGGGCCCAGAGTGAGACGCGGCTACAATGGCCCAGAACGCCCCCAGGCCTGCACACACAGCAGTTCAGACTCCCAGCCTCCACAGCTGAGCGGTAACCCGTGCTCCTTACAGCCCCGGCTTGGGGTGCATCTGTTACATAGCACTAGGGAATGGAGGGCCCTTTGGTGGCGCAGTGCCTAATGCACTTGACTGCTAACCAGAAGGCTGGCGGTTCAAACCCAGCAGCCACTCCTCGGAAGGAAGGCTGGGCAATCTACGTCCATAGAGATACCGCCTCGGAAACCCAAGGAGGGGTCGCTATGAGTCGGGTCCAGCTCAACTGCAGTGAGTTTGGTTTGAGTTTTTAAGATACATACAGAAGGAACTCTGGTAGAGTAGTGGATAAGGCATTTGGCTGCTAACCAGAGGGCCAGTGGCTCAAACCACAGAAGGAAGACTGGGCAACCTGCTTCTGTAGAGATAATGCCTCAGAAACCCAAGGAGGGGTCGCTATGCGTTGGATCTGACCCGACGGCAGGTGACGGAGCGACTCAGCTGCTCAGTTAGCCCTGGCTTCAGATGACAAGGAGGCAGTGGCGCTCTGGCAACACAAACGACCGTGACCACCCGCGCCTTTCTTCCGTGTTCCTTCCCTGTATCGGCTGCACTGAAACTGGCGACAGAGAGGCTGGGGGAGCTGGGCTCCACACCGCTCCTTCCTGTCCTCTCTCGCGCATCAGGAAGTCGGGGTAGAGAATGTGGGTGACTCAATAAACACATGAAATAAACACAGCTGAGTTAGTTTCGTGTAGTGTTTCCACTACGGTGGGAAAAACAAGATGCACTGTACAGAGTACAACATTAAAACTGTAATTTCCATGATTCTGCATGTGTCAAATATGCCTTCATTTGTCCTTCAATCTGGCATTGTGGATGACGAGACAACCTGCAGACTGGGAGAAAATTCTGGGGACCATATATCTGATCAGGGTTTAATATTTAGAATGTATCAGGAACTCCTACAACTCACCACTAAAAAGACAAACAACCCAAACAAAAAACAGGCAAAGGACCTGAATGGATATTACACCAAAGAGGACGCACAAACGGCCAGTGAGCCCTCAGAAAGATGTCACTGTGCACCAGTGAAGGCAGGTCAGAGTTTCTGGGGGATGAAGGGGTGTCCTCATCGGAGTTCCGTATTAATCTTGTTCAATTTAAACACTGCCTTACTCTGCTACTTGTAGTCGTAATCATATAAGAATCCTGCCCCTGCAACCACATTCCTAAGATCACAAAACCAAGACAGGAACAGCTCACAGGACAGGTACATTGCGTTCCTTAGATCACGGGACTAAGGAAGAAACCCTGCAAAAGAAATAATGCAAATATCAATTTCCTACTTAAACGGCCTTTCCTGACGACAGCCCAGGCTTGAGACGTCTTCCCGCTCACTCCCTGTGGCCAGCGCTAACCAGCTTTGCAGCCTGTGCACCCCTGCCCTCCTTTGCCACCTCATGAGCTAAGACGGCCAGTCCAAGACGGGACCGAGACGCGAACCAGGGGCAAACGGCAGACTGCGCACAGCCTGAAGGAAGCTGAGGTATTGATCCAACCTTGTTCTGCTTCCCGACCTTCCCGAAAGGGTCAGGATTTTACAAAGGCCTCCCTGCATAAGGTCTTTTGAAATCAAACCACGGCCTTAAAAAAACTACTATAAAAACCCCGAGGCTGCGTGTGTCTCCACCTTGCAAGGTCACTGTCCTCTTATTAAATTTCTCTCTGAGCTACAGCTGACTTTCTAGTCATTATTTCAGAACCCAGTCTGCAACAGGTGGTTCATCAAAAAGTTAAATACAGGACCAGCACATGACCCAGCAATTCCAACATTCCAATCCCTGGGATGGACTGAAAAGACGTGACAGCAGGAACAAGAGCGAACGCTGCTCCAACGCTCCCTGCAGCACCAGTCCCCAAGCCGACGGTGGGCAAATCCCACACGTCGCCCCTAGATAAAGGGATCAACAAAAGGTGGTGTACACACACATATATACACACCTGCCGCAGAACACCACTCATCCATGAGGAGAAACAACGCTGTGATACATGCTGTAACATGGATGAATCTTCTGCTGAGGGAACTCAGTCAGTCACAAAAGGGTAAACACTGTAGGCTCCCACTCCCATGAAATAAACAAGTGTGGAGAGACAAAGGTTATCTGGGGTCACTAGGGGTGGCAGGGAGGGGAGCAGGGGAGCCAGTTCCTTAGGGGACACGGAATTTCTTCCTGTTCATGGTGGCGGAATAATTTGGAAAAGGACCGTGGTGATGGTGGCACCCCGTGAGGAACATAACCAAAGTCACTGAGTTATACATACAAAAACTGTCAACTCGGTCAAGGTTTTGTTATATATATTTTTTCCACAATAAAAAAGAAAAACTGGCATTACACAATATAAACATGAATGGTGAAATCATGCTAATAATTTTAAATGTTCATTTTCTTCATTTACAGTGACTTTAACAAGAACAACAAAAAAAAAACTCACTGCCATGGAGTGTTTCCTGACTCATAGTGACCCCTCCTTGGGAATCCAAGGCGGTATCACTACGGAAGTAGATTGCCCAACCTTCCTTCCGAGGAGTGGCTGGTGGGTTTGAACCGCCAGCCTACTGGTTAGCAGTCAAGTGCCCTAGGCACTAGGCCACAAGAGCTCCAACAATGACATTAAAAAGCAAATAACAACACCACATGGAGCCGAGAGAGAGAATGTGGAAGAAAGGCCAAAACCTAATGTCTCTGCACCTTTCACAACGCACCTCCCCGCGCCTGACAGCAGCTCTCACTCAGCGCTACTCGCACACCGCCCGACGCCCAGCGCCCCTCGCCCCGCGCCCCTCCCAGCGCCTCTCACACAGCGCCCCTCGCCCAGAGCCTCTGGGACACCACCTCACACCCAGCACCCCTCCCAGCGTCTTCAACGGCGCCCCTCGCACAGCATCTTTTTCCTTGCCTTTTTTTCCTAAAATTTACTTTAGTTTTGTTGTGGTTGAGAATATACACAGCAGAACATACACCAATTCAGTCATTTCTGCGTGTGCAGTTCAGGGACAGACGACATTCTTCCAGCTGTGCGACCATTTTCACTCTCCTTTTCTGAGCTGTCCCTCCATTAACATGAACTCACTGCCCACGAAGGTTCCTAATCTAATCTTTCCCACTGCTCTTGACCCTTTGATCCCACACAGATTTTTTTTCCTGCATTTTGAACAAGAGGCCCCACATTTTCATTTCTTTTTTTAAAATTTTTATTGTGATTTGAATGAAAGATTACAGAGCAAATTCATCTTCCATACAGCAGTTCATACACATTTTGTGTCATGACATTGACTACAATTCCCCACAAGGTAACAGCTCTTTTCCCACTTCCTTCCTGTAGTTACCTCTTCTCTGTGTCCTTCCCTCCCGTGCATTGCTGGCCCCCGAGCTGTCTCCCTGTGCAAACACTGCCCTTCTTTCTCCCATGATTGATCTCTCCAAGGAGTGTATCTACCTGATGTCAATGTTCGGCCCATATGCCTGTCTATTGTTTGGCTGGAAGCCACAGGAGTGAGTTGAGTTCCAGACCCGGAGGGTAGCTGGGGGCCATAGTCTCAGAGGTCTCACCAGGCTCTCAGACCAGCAAACCTGGTGCCCTCCCACTCTATCCAGGATCTCGGGTCCCCACACTTTCATTTTGCCCTGGGCCCTGAACATTATGGAACTGGCGCCGATGAGAATGAAGAAGAGTGTGGAGGTGCCAGTTTGTGAAGTGTCCAAAGCAGCCTGAACACCAACCAGCTCCTGACCCGCCCCTGGCCCATGCCCCCCACTTCTTGACTGAATGATGTGGGGAACAGATGTGGGTGAGAGGCTGAAGAATGTTCTACGGAGCCACTCAAATGTCTGCAAAGGGTATTTAATGACGTGAGAATATGTTTATGCCTGAATGTTAAAGGAAAGGCAGGATGACACGGAATGTGTGTGTCATCAGCACAGCTCAGCCAACGTGAACAAGGTCACTGAGAAGCACTCAGGGGAAGAGGATGTCGGTCCCAAGGACTTAGACGTAACACAATTTGGCAGTAATACCAACAATGAACAAAGACGGGTGTACGGTCACCTATGACTGTATTGAGGCACACAGGTATGCAGGTACAGGTGCATGTATACATGGGTACACCTATCTATATGTACATCCAAGTACATACATGTATATGCAGGTACCATGGTCATGGGAGTCACAATTGCAATCACCTCTCAGACTTAACCAAACAGCTTGCGAGACCAGTTTTCTAGGTTTGAAGGCTATTAAGGTGAGTAGTGTCTGGGGCCTTAAAAGCTTACAAGTGGCCATCTAAGATACAACCACTGGTCTCCAGTCATCAGGAACAGAAAAGGAAGAAGGAAACCAAAGACTCAGAGAAGAAACTAGTTTCCAGAGCTAACTACCCACACGAGCCACGGCCTCATCTGCCCTGAGACCAGAGCAACTAGATGGTGCCCGGCCACCACTACCGATCTTTCTGATCAGTCCATCATAGGCAGACTCTGGCAGAAGGGGAGGAAAACATGGAACAGAACCCATAATTCTTAAAAGTCCAGACTCCTTGAGATACTCTTTAAACCTTCAACTGCAACTATCTCCTGAGATTACCTTTTAACTAAGTAACAGAGTGGATACAAAAAAAGGCATCATCCGTGAGTACGTGCTCCAGTAAAAAACTATCTACATGAGACCAAAACACGGACTGTTGCTCTAAAGCAAAGATTCTTATGAGTCTGATTCTGGATGGGGCGGGTGGGAAAAGTAGGCCCTGGATACAGATCAGCCAGAACGCAATGAAAGAGAACATGGACACGCTGTGGGAAACATAACTAATGTCGTTAAGCAACGAGTAAAGAAAGTGTCAGATGCGAACTCAAATTACTGTGCAAAATTCCACCAAAAACATTATTGTTATTTTTTTTTTAAAAAAAAAGGCAGGATGAAAGAGGTGCACACTATAATGCCTCCAGTGTGTGTAACTTCTGTGATTGGAAGAAACATAAAAGGTCTTTAAAGAGAAAACCAGGCAACGCTGGCTAACAGATGACAACAGGGCTGTCCCAAAGACCTCAAACACTTGGGCTAATCTTTCCCACCCGATCCTTCCCACGTTGGGCACATTTTGGTGACAGCAGGGGAAACGGACAACGGAGGCGGGACAAGAACAAGAAAGAACACCCGCGTGGCCCTCAACTGCATGGAGGCCAACGTCTCAGTATCTAGCAGCCCGGCCGAGAGTCTCACTACCCACGGACATGCTGCTCCCCATGTATCTACCTGGTCGTTGCACAACCTGCTGCCTCTCTGGCCACAGGGCTCCGGGGGGAAGGCACATCCTGGGAGTGCCTTACTTCATGGGCGACTTTCACATTTACAATATCTCATCTTTTTTCCTGACATTTATAGGCCGAGTGGGACTCATAGCGACCCCTTCTTGGGTTTCCAAGGTGGCATCTCTACAATCTATTTCCGTGGTGATACGGCTTTGGAAACCCAAGGAGGGGTCGTTTATGAGTCGTATCCTACTCGACGACAGTGGGGTTTTTTTTTAATGATCTTTTCTCATGACATACTTATAAGCCAGAATAGGAGTCGACTCGGTGACAAATGACAACGCGATCCATGTAGGAACATTTCATGAGCGCGGAGATGGTCAGAAGAGTTTCTTAAGACCTGCTTCTGCTCCTTTCTGAGAGGCACTCCAAACACAAGTTTAAACATGTAACGGGAACAGCCTCCGCACACCTACTGAGGCGGCACTCAGCAGCATGTTCACAGTGAGCCGGTGGACAGTGCAGAATGAGGGTGCCACGGTCCGGCCCCTGGGTTTGGGATGGAGGAGAGGTAGGGGCTGAGCTCCGCCAGGCAGAGGCCGGCCGGCTGGGTCCGTGGTGTGAGGCCCTTGGTTGGCCCAGCACCCCAGGGTGCACCCTTAATACGGCCAGAAGTTGCCGGGAACCAGAGTTTGCCTGGGCCCAAAGAGGGGCCCAGAAAAATTCATGGACTTTTGTACTCAGAAAGAGGACAGGAAGGTAAACACAGGCCAGCCTCAATTTCCTTTCAACAACAGGAAAGTTTCTTAAACAAAACAACAATGTTTCAGAGTGAAGCTTTCAACAACTTAATTACAAGACCACATGTTGCCAAAGGGTGATTTTTAATGATATTGGGCCCCTGGATTGACCTGCCACACTGCCAGGGCTCCGGCCAGGTGGCCCTGCACAGACCTGTATGGGCGCAGCGGAGGTGTACATGCTGGAAGCCCTCAAGGGGCATGGTCACAGAAGGAGGCGGCCAGACAAGAGGCTAGGACACTGGACGTTCAGAGACAGAGCATAAGCCTATGACCCCACGGGTCCCACGAGAATCTGGGTTAGGAAATCCTCCGGAGTAATGTGAAGCTGGGGAGCTCTGGTAGCATAGTGGCTAAAGCACTTGACTGCTAACCAGAAGGCTGGCGGTTCAAACCCACCAGCCACTCCTCGGAAGGAAGGTTGGGCAATTCTACTTCCGTAGTGATACTGCCTCAGAAACCCAAGGAGGGGTCGCTATGAGTTGGGGCCGACTCGACGGCACATAACAACAACAACAATGTGAAGCTGAAGGCACCCAGCCCCGCTTGGGAGCTCTTTGGCCCACGGGCAGCCTTGCCCCCAGCCCACCACCACTCAGTGAAGCAGACACAGCGGCCAGGCCCACTCTGGCCTCGGCGCCCGACTCCTTGAGGTGCCTCTCAGGACACAGGCCAGCCACTCTGCCAGCACACACCCTCACTCCCCAGATGCTGCAGGGTTAGCACGCCCCGTCCCACTGCAACACCGCATCCTGGCCACAGGGGTCTTCTAATGTCCCCAATCTGTCACCACAGAGGGCCAGCCACTTGGGGTCTGCCCATGACCTTCTCTGTTGAACTGTCTCCTTTTGGACTCACCATGGTGGTCACCCCATGAACAGACTCACCTCTTCCACAAGAGCCCATGACCAGCTCCTCCACGGCTGGAAATGAGGGGTGCAGATGGCACTGGGCCCTCAACGCCCCAGCTCTTGCCCCTCCCCTCGGGCTCTCCTGCTAACAAATGGGGTCACCTTCCTTAACCAACAGTCTGGCTAAAACCAGTTTGGGAAACTTGAGCAAGATTTCTTGAGGCTCAGGGGTAACAGAATGTAAGGGCAGGGGGTGGCACGGCTCTGAGCGGTCACGATGGGTCCACATATTGAGGTCACTCCTGGGGCCTATCCCATCCTAGTGCTCAGCCTGCCACCATGTGACGAGCATCACCCTAGCCCCCAGACCCAGGACTACTAGACCTCTGTCCTCTGGGGTGTGGACCCCAAAGAGGGAGGAGGAGATGACAGGGAACTCCTCTCCCACCTGCCCACTCCCCCAGCCCCATGTTCTGTCTTCCCTGGGCCTGGGACAGTCAGTGTCGCCCTGTTTCTGTGTCCATAGGCTGGCAGCTCACTCAGTGTGTGTTGACTAAGTCCCTGCCGTGGCCTGACTCCACGCTGGGCCCGTTACACACAGCATCTCATTTAAACCTCCAGCAGCCTTATGAGGTCAGTACTGTCCACCCACTTTACAGAGGACAGACTAAGACACGGGCGACTCAGCTGCCCGGCTGGGGAGTGGTTAGTGTCATGTGGGTGCCCCGGCTATCCTCTTCCAGGGCTGCGGTAACACAGTGTCCTAGACCTGCCTGCACACTGTGCCAGCAGATACTCAGGAAGAGGCCTCCCAGCTCACCCTTGGGATGGCGTTCATCACCCGGTCTCCTCGCATGTAAGACTCCTGGTCTACCTGACTTCTGCATTGGGGTGTGGGATGCAGAGGAGCAGAGAACGTTCGCTAATGCTGACCTGGGAACAGGCAATGCCCTCATGCTGCACACACGAAGGCCAGCCCCTCAGCGCCTCACCCTGCCACTGGCATGCTCCCGTCACCCGGTACCTGGCGTCTGCTTCCGCTGCTCCTCAAACAGGTCTGCGGAGCTTATGGAGGAACTCGCCGAAAGCCTCTCCAGCCGGGCCCTGGTCTCAAACTAGAACCAACAAGGAGAAGGGAACATTAGCTCTAGGACGGTGCTCATGACCACAGGAACGGTCACTGAAGAGCCGTAGCTATGTGTCCACCTCCCAGCCCCCACCCCAAAAGTGACCAAGGCCACCCCAATGCAGGGCCCTGGGGTGGCAGCGAGCACCCACAGAGGCCCTGCCTTCACATCTGTCCAGGGACGGAGACTACGACAGACAGACGGACACTGAGCATCATGTCCTATCACGTCCAACCACAGTCCAAGCAGGGGACCAGAGTAGGGATGGAATGTGCCGACAGCGGAGCGTACTTCAATCCCAGCTGCAGAAAACTGGCAAGGAAGCTCCTGTGTGAGCCCTGAGCTGGCCCCGTCCATCTGCAGTGCCTGCCCCCCTGAAACCAGAAATGCTTTCTTTTCAATTCCATCTGGGCTGTTAACGTCCCTAGAGATTCAGAGTCTATGGGAGAATAAGACTCCCTAGCATCTTGGTTCTCTAGTGCTGCTATAAGAGACACACCACAGGCAGGTGGCTTCAACATGGGTTTATTCTCTTACAGGTTAGGAGGCTAGAAGTCCAAGCATAAAGTGCCAGCTTGAGGGGCTGCGTGAAGGCCCCTTTTCTGTGCTGCAGCTCTGCCTCTTGCTCCTGGCCCACCGGAGCTGGAGGCATTTCTTCACTCAGGCAGCTGCTGGCTGCTGAGGCTGATAAACCCAAGGCTGACAAGTAAAATGGCACAGTCCCCAAATTATCAAGCAACATGGCAGGCCACTAGTTCAAATCCAGAGACAGGCCCAAGATCAGCAAGCAACATGGCAGGCTGCTGAATGAAGACTCAGCTCCATGCAGGGCCCAAGTGTGTCAAGATGCTCAGAGACCTTTGTCAAAGCTGCTCATTATGTACTGGGGGCACACCACGTCCCTAAAGCAGCTCCTCAGCCACTCACAGCAGACTCCACCATGGAGCTGATGACCAGTCTCATCATATTACCAGTAATACTACATCCAGCTGCCCAGCCACTCAACCAGGCCCAGCTAAGTTGGCATACAACTTAACTACCACACCAGGTGACATGGGACACCTGAGGAAACAAAAGAGGTCTACCACCTTTGGAAGCAGGGGGTGGGGTATGAAGGCAGAGAGGAGCAAGAGAGGCACAGAAAACTCCAAGGCCTCAAGCTGAGGAAGATGAGACGCAAGCAGGGCTGTGGCAGGCGCTTCTGCCAGAGTCTGGACTTTGTCCTGTGGCCATGGCGGGGGTGGGGGGACACCGAAGGCCTCCATCAGGGGAGCACAATCAGATACGTTTGACAAGGTTGGATCCACTTCTTCCACACGCACGTGGTGGCTGTGGACGGTGTGCCGGCTGATAGCTGGACAGAGGTGTGGACATGAAGGGGCGCCAGTCACTGTGACTGAAGATAGATCTCACCCAGTGCAGATCTGAAGTGTCAGGATATCCCTGTGGGTAGCCAGGGAGAATAGCAGAGACACAGAGACAGAGAACTGTTCTTCCCGGAGGTCGAGAGAGGCATCGCCAGCCTGAGTCCTGAGAGATGAAGGGGTGCTCGGGGGGTGGCGTGCCGGGGATGAGGACAGCTGTCCAAGCAGAGGAAGGAGGTGGCATGGCTGAGGTCCTTGTGGCGGGGGCACACACTGCAGGTGGGCAGGGCTGAAGGAGTCAGGCAGGAAGATCAGCAGAGAACCCTGACGGAGGGCCGGCTGAGGCAGGGCAATGAGGACCTGGCGGGATTGGGGAAGGAGGAGCCCAGTGTGACTGCGTGGGCTCCTGCCCTGGCTCTGTCATTTCCTGTCTGTGTAAACTTGGCACGGAGCCAATCATCTCCTCTCTGTAAACGGGGATAATAATAAGACCTGCTTTCCAGGGTTACTGTGAGGATTACATAACCAGAAGGTTGGTGGTCTCAATCCCACCGGCTGCTTGCGGGAAGAAGATGAGGCAATCTACTTCCGTAAAGATTTACAGCCTTGGAAATTCAAGGGGGGTTGCTATGAGTCAGAATTGACTTGATGGCAGTAGGTTTGGTTTTGGTTTGGTGATGATTAGTGATTTAGTAAATGCAGAGGCCTGAGGACAGAGTCCCCGTAAGAGCTGTCCTTATCATAAGAACCAGGAAAGACAGATTCAGTCAAGGGGCCAGAATGTCTTGAGAGGGGACTGCTGAGTGCATCCCAGGTGATGGAGAGATCTAGGAAGATAAAGGCAGGGAATGCCTGGATTTGCTAAGGAGCAGCCCTGGCCCCTGGTGAGCCCACCCAGGCCCTCTTAGTGGTACATCTTAGTGGTGCTGGGCACAGCAGGAGGTGAGGACCAGGAAACAAGCTACTCTGAGAACTCTGCTGAGGAATGTGGCTGGGAAAGGCTCTGAAAGAGAGATGGCTCAGAGGGTTCTGGGTGGCTCTAAGTGGTGGTCATGGTGTTTTAATAAGGGAGATTATTTAGGTTGAACAGGAAGAGCCAGAGGAAAGGGAGAAAACTGCTGACCCCGCAAGGTGCTGGTGCAGCAGGAGGACTGAGGGGCTAAGACTGGGCAGCAGTGCAGGACCTGCCTTCAGCAGGAGCCAGGACCCCTTTTCCTAGGCTGGGGGAGGGTGTGGTGGTCCCTGCTGCAGAGCACAGGTGCGCGGGTGAAGAGGGCAGACTTGCCAGGTGGCAACTCTACATCCACTCAACAGATGGCCAAAGTTCTACTGCTGCAGCAAAATCAGTATACCTCAGGAAACAATTCTCCGTGTAGCTCAAGAAGCCAGCGATAGCTTTTATCTCCAAGAGCTCCTGTAAACTATTAGCACTTTGGAATCAGAGGGAGAACTCCCGCCATCCCGTTCCCATATGAATCATACTCCTTCACAAGACGCCACTAGACAAGCTCGTGAACATTTCTGAGAAAAGAGGGAGCAACCCGAAAATAAATAAATCTACTTCCCCAAATCACATTTACATACTTCATCTAACTATGGTTCAAAATCATTAAACAATAAATCACAGTTGTATCAAAAGTCATCTGAAATTCAGATAGATGGTGGAATAGGTAGACAAGCTACACAGACCCTCTTCAATAAAGAAAAGAGAAACTAACTGACACAGATACAGAAGATAATCCTGGAGCCCTGAGCTTTGAAGGAAAGGATACAGAAGTGAATTAAACACCAACTAGTAGAAGAACCTGAAGGAAAACAGCAAATAAAGAGACAAACAGAGCTGCGGATTGTCAGCTATCCTGACAGCATGGACAGCCTGAATATTTCCAAGTGGTGTTAGGACCTGAGAATTAACCTAAAAATCGGCCCTGCTCACCAAGGTTGGCATGGATTACTGCACTGGGGGCTGATTACTAAAAAGGGAAACAGCAAAGAAGGAGACAAACTGAGCTGTGCACTTTCAGCTGTCCTGAGGGCATAGCCATTTTGAATGTTTACAAGCAGTGGCCATTTTGGATATTTAAAGTGACAGCATTCTTGTTCAGATTCCAGGAACCTAAGAATAGGCTCCACTTGCCAAGGACAGTATGGACATACAGGAGGCTGACAACTGGAAAGGAGACAGGTGGTGAGGGCATAAGTGCTGCCAACTAGCAAACAGAGGCACACAGTACCCTGCTTACTCAGATACATCCAAAGAAAACAAAAATCTTGGCAAATCATTCCAATATACAACCACCAATTAAATACAAAGACAAAAACATCACAATGTCTTGGAGACAACAGACCATGACCATCACAGTCCACACAAAGAAGCAAGATAAAGCAGGAGAAACAAGGGACCAGGATGCAGACTGAGAACACATCCCTGAGGAAGAAGGAGCACTGGAACTCCCTGATAAGGAAAATAATTATATTTAGTATCTTCAAAGGATTGAGAGACAGATCAAGGAAAACACTCACAAAACTGAGGAAAACACAGACAAAACCCTACAACAATTTCA
>NW_006921670.1:8170204-8171357 GCF_000298275.1 Orycteropus afer afer
AAAAAAAAAAAAAAAGTCATGCGAAATTCACTTGCAAGACAGTGTGGAATGGCTATCCACCCCATGCGGGAGCATCAGAGAAGTCTGGGCACAGCCCTGCCTTCCGACCATTCCTCCAGCCAAGGAAGCAAGCCCAGGCGGCCGGTCACCCACTTCTTAGGTTTGAGGCCTGCCCCCAGCACTCTCAGGCCAGGGTCGAGGCAGACAGCCCCACAAGTGCAGCCTTTCGTCAGCGTCCCCTCCTCTCAGGACCCTGCCACCCGCATGCCCGTGCCTGCTCTGTGGAGCCCACACGGAGTCCTTACATCAGCCTGGTCTTGCCTTCCGAAGTACATGTCTGAAGAGATCGCTCTGACATTGCCGAACTTCTTCTGGGCCTCATCTGTGTTTTCAGCTGGCACGCAGTCCGGCTTGCGGCGAGCAGCGGGTCTGAAAGGGAAAAAAGCCACAATGGGTTCAACTAACTGGAGCCAAGCCAGAAGCCCTTCTCGTTCGTAATGCAAACATGGGCCATTTTGCTTTTAAAAAATCAACAACAGGGATTTTGTAAAAGGATTTACGGGCACTTTCAAAAGCTTGAATATTCTAATAAAAAATAAATAAATATCCAAACCACACTACAATAATTTTTTTTTTCCTGTTTCAAATGAATCTGTTATTTTAAATTTCACTTCCATGGGTTAGTTAGTAAGTACTGAACACACATTTGTAATATACCTAGGACACTACTGTACGTCGTCATGCAGGACATAAAATGAGTAGGGTGACCAGAAATTCCAGTTATCTGAGACAGTCTCGGGCTATGTCTGTTGTCCCAACAGATGAGTGGTGCCCTCTGAGCCTCTCAAAGTTCTCTAGTTTGGACAGTAAATTGCACAGTTCTTCATGGTGCTTCTCGGAGGGAAGTTTGGGCAATCTATTTCCGTAGTGACACTGCCTCGGCAACCCAAGGAGGAGTCGCTATGAGCCGGGTCTGACTCGACAGCACACAACAACTCATGGTGCTTACAGAGCAGCTATTTCCATCTAAACAAGGGTTCCCAGCCGGGGATGCACATCACAGCCTGTGGAACTTCCCAAGAACGACACACCCAGATTTTGCTTAGGGTGTGCAAAGAACGTTGGTTGCCCCACACCTACCAGAAAAACATAA
>NW_006921670.1:8171792-8197230 GCF_000298275.1 Orycteropus afer afer
TGTGAGGGGTTATCACCCATGGGGCCTCAAGAAAAACCAAACTCACTGCCACCGAGTCGCATAGCAACGATCCCTCCTTGGGTTTCTGAGGCAGTATCACTATGGAAATAGGTTGCCCAATGTGCCTTCTGAGGAGTTTTTGGTGGGTTTGAACCGCCAGCCCTCTGGTTAGCAGTGAAATGCCTTAGGCACTGCAGATCCCAGGAAATTCACACTCACATATAAGCTTTTCCTCCAGTGCAGGCCTGAAGGAAGGGAACAGCAGCAGCTATGGGCACAGTGAAGACCCGCTGTGACTGAGGGAGGGAAACGGGGGGAAAAAAACCCTCTGTTCCTGGGGGAGGGAAAAGAATAAGTCCTGGGCCCAGTTCATCTCCTGGAGAGTGGGCCAGAATCCCCACCCTCACTCCCAAATGAAGAGACACAGGGCTGGTGTAAGCGTGGGGCTGAATGATGAACACCTGCAGCACCACCAGCACCACCACCACCAGCACCACAAGCACCACCACCGGCACCGGCACCAGCACCACCACCACCACCAGCACCACCACCACCAGCACCACCAGCACCAGCACCGGCACCGGCACCACCAGCACCACCACCAGCACCACCAGCACCACCACCGGCACTGGCCCCGGCCCCAAGCAATAAGTAACAGCACTTCACAGCTGCAGGAGGGTCGAGAGTGTGGAAGGAAACCTTGTCTGTGGTGCAGGAGCGAAGAGAAGGCCTAAAGCTGAGGGCAGGACACAGACTTGGAAAAACCCTTGTGCAAAGCAGCCCCACCAACACAAGGAATGCTCCCACCCACTACCATCTAGTTGATTCCAACTCATAGTGACCCTACTGGACAGAGTAGAACTGCCCCATTGCATTTCCAAGGCTGTAAATCTTTACAGAAGCTGATCACCTCCTATT
Source organism: Orycteropus afer afer (assembly GCF_000298275.1). Lineage (NCBI taxonomy): Eukaryota > Metazoa > Chordata > Mammalia > Tubulidentata > Orycteropodidae > Orycteropus > Orycteropus afer. Next base: position 8,172,711 of record NW_006921670.1, read on the forward strand.
TCTCCCACAGAGCAGCTAGTGGGTTTAAACCACCAACCTTTTGGTTAGCAGCCAAATGCTTGGAACTACTACAATTCCAGAGCTCCTTCAAGTCATGCTACAGGGATTTAAAGCCTCACTGAGGGCTACCACTGCAGCAACTAAACCCAAATCCAGCCTAATTCCTGACTAGATTGATCCAAGTTCCCTACACTACGAGCCAGGAAAAGCCGGGGGTACCAATTTTCAGCCATATGTATTGATTACATCAGTCTCCAACAACAAAAAATGCAACGCACTGCCGTCGAGTCAGATCCAACTCATAGTGACCCCTTCTTGGGTTGCCAAGGCAGTTTCACTACGGAAGTAGATTGCCCAACCTTCCTTTCGAAGAGTGGCTGGTGGATTTGAACCGCCAGCCTTCTGGTTAGCAGTAAAATGTCTTAGACACTGCACCACCAGAGCTCCTAAATCAGTCTCTACTGACCCACAAAAGACACTGCTTTTAGCACAGATTATGAAACATGCTAACAACAACAACAAAACAAGAGAAACAACACATGGTCAAAAGTCAATGAATATATGACATAGATATTGGAACCATAGGACAAGGGAATTGAAAATCATCATCATTACGTTAAAATCTCAAGCAGAAAGGGTGAACACACACATGGCCAACAGAGCAATTTCAGTAAAGACATGGAAAGTGCAATAAAGAACCACATGGAAATACCAGAAATGACAAACACGGCGACAGATAAAGAACGCTTCCCAGAGGTTCATCAGTGGGCTCAGCACAGCCAAGGAGAGAATTAGTGAAGTTGGAAAGAGACAGATAAAAATTATGTAAACTGAAACACAAAGAGAAATGAGAATGAAAAACAAAAATGAAAACAACATAACATCCAAGAGGGCTTGGTCAATATCAAATGGCCTAACATTATACGACTGGAATCCTAGAAGGAAACAAGAAAAAGGGGCAGAAGAAATATTTGAAGAAGTAATGGCCGAGAATTTTCCAAAATTAATGCCAGGCACTTATCCAAAGAGCTCAAAGAACACCAAGCAAGATAACTACGTCTCCTGTGATAACTCCCCGCCTCAAAACATCAAAGGTCAGAGACTATCTTGACAACAGACAAAGGGGGGGGGAAGGACATGTTACGTGGAGAAGACAAAGGTAAGAAATACAGCAGCTTCTTGTTAGAAAAGATGCAAACCAGAAGACAAAAGAGCAGCCTATTTAAAATGCAAGAAAGCGTCTGTCCACCCAGAATGCAACACCCAGTGAGTATATTGTTAAAACTGAAGGAAGAATGAAGACTTTTTCAGGTCAACAAAAAATGAGAGAATTCATCATCAGTGTTCCTCTGCTACAAATAAGTTCTTCAGGCATGTTGTTATTAGGAGCTCTGGTAGCATAGTGCCTAAGGCACTTGACTGCTAACCAGAAGGCTGGCAGTTCAAACCCACCAGCCACTCCTCAGAAGGAAGGTTGGGCAATCTACTTCCGTAGTGAAACTGCCTCGGAAACCCAAGGAGGGGTCGCTATGAGTCGGGGCCGACTCGACGGCACACAAAACAACAGTGAGGCTGTGGGCTGCTGGACCTCTGTACACTGCTGGTGGGAATGCAAAACGCCACAGCCACTCTGGAAAACAGCCTGGCAGTGTCTTATAAAGTTAAGCTTCTAAGCCCAGCAACCCCACTCCTAGGTCTTAATCCAAAGGTCAACAATCCCTCTAAAGCAAAGAGAAGACAATGAGGGGCAGGGAAAGCAGAGAACTGGAGATGGAACAACCAGACGGCAGTTAGAGAGTGCTGACCCGTCATGAAGAATTCACTAATGCCACTCAACAACCTGTGCAGAAACTGGCAAATGGGAACCTTATCTTCTATGCAAACTTTCACCAAATACACAACATTATTTAAAAAAAAAAGGGAGGGGGGTGGTGGGAGAGTGACACATTCCTGGCCTTGTCCACTGCTAACCCTGGACTCTCCAGGGAAGATCCACGTGTACATGTTTTTTCAAAGGTCCACAGGTGATTCTGATGTGCTTCCTGATTCAGAAACACATACGTAAAATGCAAAGACTATTCTTGAAATCCCTTACTAGACTTAGAAAGGCCTCCATGTCATATTACCGGTGATCTTACTCTCAGTGTCACTGTTTACAGCCCCACAGTCTCACTGCTCATACCTGTCTGAAGAGCCCGTGGTTTTCAGAATTGTATCAGTGTCCTTGATAGCCTCCTTTCTCCAATAGGAGTCTGAATTGTCATCCCAGGTGGAAAAAGAACCGCTCCGTAACTCCACCGGCTCATCAAAGTACCTGCATGGGAAAGAGGAGCTGGTGACAGTGGCGGGCTTCCAGGTCACCCCCATCGGTCCTCCTCCACTTCCTGAACTCAGGGCTGGCCAGGAGACTGGAACTGGCCAGCAAAACAGGAGCAGACACAAGGTGCGCCATTTCCAAAGCCTTTAAAGCACCGGTCCTCAACCCGTCTGGCTGAGGGACAAACAAAAATGAAAGCAGAACATAACATCCAAGGGTGACTGGTCAGTATTGATCACTGGGCATGGGCCGTGTGGGACCGGTCACGTTTTCCACGTGGTGCAGCCTCGGGCAGGTTAACCCTCCAGCAGCCTGGGCAACCAAGATGCCCCACAGAGGACAGGTGTGTGGACAACCCACCCCCAGCAGACTTCACACACGCGAGACAAACCACTGTCGAGTGAAACCCTGGAATTTTGGGGGGATGTTTATTATTGCAGCATAATCTAGCCTATCTGGGCAACACATGACATTGTCATGAGCTAAGTGACATAAACTTACATATTCCATTTTCTAATTCTACTTCCACCAAATTGTTGTGTGTTGTCAAGTCGATTCCGACTCATAGTGACCCTATATGAAAGAGTAGAGATGTCCCGTAGGGCTTTCTGGGCAGTCACAAATAATGCGGCTGGCCCGGGAGGGCTGACCCTCTTGAGGAGCTTCCTGCTGGCATCTGTTCCATGTTAAGCATGGCACAAGGCACCAATCATACCGCTAACCACCACTGAGAGTCCGTGACGCTCATTAACCTCCGTGTGGAGTCAGACACAGAGCTACAGATGATGATCACAGAGCCATTCTGTACCTGTTCCTTCCGTCTGGAGCCTGAAGTCAACTTGACTCCATCTGTGAATGTCTCAGAGGGGGTGCTGGCCTGAGGGTGGGTGCACCCTTCATTAGCTGAGCATCCCTGAGCAGGGAGTGACCCAGACAGCGGAAGTCAACGGCCGCTTCCAGGCCTGCCCGGTTAGAGAAGAACCCTTGACCGAGCGTAGCAAGGTCTCCTGGGTGGAGGGCAGAGACTGGGTAGGGGGCTGGAAGTGCCAGGAGCCTTAATAAGAAACAAGCGGCTGTCTGAGAGCTCACGACGTCTCAGGGTGGAAGCCAGCAGCCTCTCTAGAAAGGCAGGGGTCAAGCTCAGGGGTGAGAGGCAGATCCCGGAGTCTGAGCGCGAGGGCAGGAAGCTAACTGCAGAGAGCCGAGATGCGTCAAGTCCAGCCAGGCTTTCTCCAGAGCAACACACAGGAGCACCGAGGGGCCTCGCTCCCGGAGTCACATGGTAGAGAGGACACTCGGGAGTGACAGGGCCTGTGGCCAAAGACGACCGTGAGAGGGCATCAGGAGCCTGGCACGCCCCACCTGCCAAGGCCCAAATGAGCTGAGGTTTGGGAAAGAAAACCTTAAGAACCAATCCATCGCCTGGCCGTCCCCCATCAGAAACAAAAGGGGGCAGGCAGCGGGACAAACTGCTGTTTGAAGCAGAGGAGGTGATTCTATATGGACGACAGAGGGAAGGCAGAATGTCTAAATGCAGCTTCCGCCTTTTCCAGCAAGAAGTCATTAAGACGAGCCTTTCCCCAGGAAGGGAACTATGGGTTTCAGCAAGAAGCTGACTGGGCCAGGCACACGCTGATGAACAGGTCAGTGCTGCACACGGGCTCTGCCTGAAGAACAGGGACAACTGGGCCCTGTTCAGAGAAGAGAGATTGGGACGATGAAGGGACTTGAGGTCACATCAGAGCAGGAAGGTTTGAAAGATGAGACATTCAGAGGAATTTTAGAAACACTTAATAAGCACACGTTAGCCAGGCCCTGCCCCTGGAGCCTGCACCAAAGGGAGGCTGCCTGGAGCCCAGAAACTCAGGAGGCGGCCAGGCCCGAGCCGGCGTTACCTCCTAGAGCTGCCAGGGACTGTGCAGGCTGCCCGCTGAGGAGGAGGGGTGCAAGCAGAAACTGGGGCCCACTTGGGGGGGGGGTCAAGCACGGGATGTGCAGGTTGGACTTTCAAGTTCCTTTCAGTTCTGAGATCCTGGGACTTAGAACTCTGTAGGTTTAGCATCATCCCAAGGAGCCGTGGGTGACAAGATGGTTAAGTGCTCATCTGCTAACAGAAAGGTCTATGGTTCAAACCCACCAACAGCCAAACAGAAGAAAAAGACTGACAACCTGTTCCCGTGATAATTACGGTCTGGGAAAGCCTACGGGGCAGGTCTACTCTGTCCTAGAGGTCACTATGCGTCAGAATTGACTTGACGGCACACACAGCCACCAGTGTACTCCCAGGGAGGACCATGCTTCATTCGCACACGTCAATGTGCTTATCCTGAAAGCGGGGGCATCAGGTATTTTAAAAAGCTCAGCTCTTCCACATCCCGAGGGAGACAGCGAGCTGGCCTGCCTGCTTCCCCTGAGCAGCACGTGTCTGTCACGGAGCACTCCAGGCACTCTGCAGGTGTCTCTGCTATGACAGGCTCTCAGCCACTCGCTGGGAGACAGACAGATGCCCCTTGGAAGGACAGGGTGAAGGTGACTAATAGCTGGGGCACACTTGCTTCTCGGAGGACACACAGCCTTCCTTGACCTCCAAACCTTTGTTGTTGTCGTCGTTAGGTGCCACTGAGTTGGTTCCAATTCACAGTGACCCCATGTACAACAGAACGAAACACTGCCAGTCCTACGCCAGCCTCACAGTCCCTGCTACGCCTGAGCCCATCGTTGCAGCCACTGTGTCAGTCCATCTCGTTGAGGGCCTTCCCCTTTCCCACTGACCCTCCACTTTACCAAGCATGACATCCTTCTCTAGGGACTGGTCCCTTCTGACAAAATGGCCAAAGTAGGGAAGACGAAGTCTGGCCATTCTTGCTTCTAAGGAGCATTCCGGCTGCACTCCTTCCAGGACAGATTTCCTCATTTTTCTGGCAGTCCATGGTATCTTCGCCAACACCATAATTCAAAGGCATCAACTCTTTTTCTGTCTTCCTTGTTCACTGTCCAGTGTTCATATGCATGTGAGATGACTGGAAATACCATGGCTTAAGTCAGGCGCACCTTATTCTTCAAAGAGACGTCTTTGCTCTTAAACACTTTAAACAGGTCTTTTGCAACAGATCTGCTCAGTGCAAAATGACGCCTGATTTCCTGACTGCAGCTTCCACTGGTGTTGACTGTGGATCCCAGTAAAATGAAATCCCCGATGACTTCAACCTTCTCTCCATTTATCATGATGCTCCGTATTGGTCTGGTTGTGAGGAGTTTCATTTTCTTTGTGTGGAGGTGTCATCCATACTGCAGCTTGTAGTCTTTAATCTTCATCAGTAAGTGCTTCAAGTAGTCCTCACTTTCAGCAAGCAAGGCTATGTCACCTGTGTATCGCGGGTTGTTAACAAGCCTGCCTCCAATCCTGATGCCACGTTCTTCTTCATAGAGTCCAGCTTCTGGGATTATTTGCTCAGCATACAGATTAAGTAAGTATGAGGAAAGGATACAACCCTGACGCACTCCCTTCTTGATTTTAAACCATGCGGTATCCCTTTGTTCTGTTCGAACGACAGCCTCCTTGTCTCTGTACAGGTTCCTTATGAGTACAGGTAAGTGTTCTGGAATTCCCATTCTTCTAAATGTTATCCACAATTTGAAACCCCGATTTGATGTCAGTGAGTTTGGGTACTTTTTAGTTTTAATGGCTTGATTCCCAGACCCCGGTTGGCAACACTTCTGACGTTTCCTCTTTGCCCCCCATGCCCACCCCGTCTTTACCAACTCTGAAAACATTCCTTAAAATCCCGTGACAGGAGCACCTTGCAGTCAGGCTCCATCTGACTGGCAGCCATAGCCATGTGCCTCTTCTGTTGAAGCCCACACTACCTTCCCAAGGCCAGGCAGATCGCCCGCCTTCCTTATTCCATATTCCGGAAACAATGGAGCTCAATAATAACAATCACAAAAACAGAAACCAAGGACAGGGTTGATCTTCCTGTTAACAGAAACAGCAAATACTCCTTCATAATTCATAGTATCCAAGTTCTAATGGGCTCATGAATAATTTGGAGGCAGTAAAAGCCTTCATGGAACTCAGCTACTTGCTGGCAGAAAGTCTTTGCTTACTTTTCCTCAGTTACCAAAGGACCCGATGGCACCATGTTCTGTTCACTGTGGCCACCTTACCGCGAGGGACAAGACAGGCATCCATGGTCCTGCTGGTCACCCACAGGCCATGAGAAGGTGTCTCTGGTGTGTAGTTGACACAAAAACACCATCTGCTCCCAGGCCCCAAATCATAACTCACTGTTTCGTAGCAACAAGAGCCTTGGGGGCGAACTCTCCACTAACCCTTTGACTAAGGAGAAGCCTAAAGGGTCCTGTAGGTTCCTGTGGGCAGAGAAGGCTCCAGGAGAGTCGGGCTGTGACCCGGAGCCAGGGCAGCCCTCCAGAAGGCTGTCGGGGTCCATTCATGGGGTGACTTCCCCTCTCAGGAGCCAGGGCGGCCCTCCAGAAGGCTCGGGGTCCATTCAGGGGGTGACTTCCCCTTTCAGGAGCCAGGGCGGCCCTCCAGAAGGCTGTCGGGGCCCATTCATGGGGTGACTTCCCCCTTTCAGGAGCCAGGGCGGCCCTCCAGAAGGCTGTTGGGGTCCATTCAGGGGGTGACTTCCCCTCTCAGGAGCCAGGGCGGCCCTCCAGAAGGCTGTTGGGGCCCATTCAGGGGGTGACTTCGCCTTTCAGCTGTTTCTCTTCCCAACCCTGTTACCCAGCTATAGCACTGACTTGACTTGAAATTTATTCTCTCTGCCTTCCTATGGTACCGTCTGCAGGGGTGCAAAGGAGCAACGGATGTTCATATAAGCCTTGGGGAGGACAGACAGATGGCTGGAGAACCAGTGTTACCCAGAGTTCCCTCTGACCCTCATCTAAAGTGTATATTGAAATAGTTTGACATGCCTGCTGTTTTCAAATCAAATTCAAAGTGAATTTTATCCTGTGTAAAATGTATTTCCTTTAAATACTTCATAAAGGAACAAGTTGGGTAGAACTTGTAAGTACAGAGAAGTCTGGTACCTGATAAAGGTTACCCAATACTCCACAGAGGTAACATCAAACCATCCAAGGCCCTGAAAGCACTGGAATGGAACACCACAGGCCACCAAAATTCTTTCCGTTTGTCAAACACCTGGAGCTATGCTTAGATAGAAGGAGCCCTAGTGGTTAAGTGCTTGGCTGCTAACCAAAAGGCTGGCAGTTCAAACCCACCAGCAGCTACACAGCAGAAAAGACCTGGTGATCTGCCCCCATAAAGAATATGGCCTAGGAAACCCTAGGAGCAATTCTGCCCCACCCCACGGGGCTGCTATGTGCCAGAATCAACTCAACAACAACACACCAACAACATGCTTAGACAATTTTTTAAGGATAGTGTTTGTTACACTTCTCCGTGAACTTGGATGTAAAAATGTACAATCTCACAATTAGATTCTAGTTAACAGTTAACAGGTATGCGCATACAACTGTTAGATAAGGCAAGTTTTTTATTTGTTCATTTCTTGCATTTGAAATATTCTTCAGTGACATCCTGGCCTGAGAGTCTTTGTCACAGTCCTTAATCGCCACACAACTGCAGCCAAGCACACTTCAAGAAGTTCTCCTCTCTCTGTGAGTCTTACATCCCTAGCTTCTTGTCACCAACTTTAACGCAGTAGATCTGGTGTCTGGCACAAAGGGCCTCCCCTAACTTGACAAACACAGGCTCGTCACAGTTGGGAGCAAGCACACAAAGATGGGCTGGGTGCTGGTCCAAGGCTGTGGCAGCTCCATGAATCCCACATGTGAGGCCATTGTGGATGAGCGTGGTCTTCAGGTCCCTGGTAAAGCAGGATGAACGTCCACTACGCCTCCCGTACCAATGCCTTCCTCGGCCAGGGCGATGGGTTACGGGTCGGGCGGAAGTTTGAATGCATCCAGGCCTCCACACTTGGCGGCAACAGGGCCATTTTAAAAGAAAACGCCTTGAGTCTGTGCAGTTGCCAGTCAGCTCTAGTGCCCTCCGAGATGTGCGTGATGGGCCCGCTGTAAGCACTGCCTACGCTCAGCTCACACTCATTTCATTTTCACAAACCCCACCATGACGGTGGGCTTCAGTGTTCTCAATCAATTACCTAACAGTAGCCATCAAACATTTAGACTGAGCCACACAGTCCCCTGGATTGCATTTCCATGTTATCATGCAGCTGATAAAAGAAGAATGACGCTGGTGGTGGCTGTGGTCAAGTGATTCCAGCTCACAGTGACCTCCGGGAGCAGAACGGGCCTGCCCGGCCTGCTCCACCTCGTGACCTTGGTATGCCTGAGCCCGCAGCTGAGGCTCCGTGGTAAGCCACCTCACGGAGGGCCTCACTCACATGGGCCCTCTACGTTTCCAGACAAGCACCTGGTCCCTCCAGGAATGCGTCCAAAGTCAGTGAGCTGAGGTCTCGCCAGCCTCGCTTCCAAGGAGCATTGCGGCTGCGTTACCTCTATGGCTGTGCACTCTCCCGACTGTCCACGGTCTCTTTGGTGTTCTTCCCCCAAACCCTAACTCTTTTCTTTCCATCATCCAGCTTCCTGTGCGTATGGGGCAACTGGAAACACCCCGGCTGGGTCAGGTCCCCTTCGTCTTCACAGTGACATCTCTGCTCTTTAACACTGTAAAGAGGTCTTTTACCCAGATTTGCCCAATGGAATCATATCCTTTGATAGCCTGATTGCTGCTTTCACGGCTGCTAAGTGTGGATCCAAGTAAAATGAAATCTTAGACAACTTCAAACCTTTTCTCCATTGATCAGAATGTCGTCGATTGGTCCAGTTGTGAGGATTTTCGTTTTCTTTATGTTGAGGTATAATCCACACTGAAGCACTTCAGGTCCCCCTCACTTTCAGCAGGCCAGGCTGCGTCATCTGCGTATCGCAGGTCGTTAATGAGTCTTCCTCCGACCCTGACGCTGCGTTCTTCTTCATATGGTCTGGTTTCTCGGATTATTTGCCAGCATACAGATGACTGAATAAATATGGTGAAAGGATAATACCCTGTGCTTGAACAATTTCTCTTAGAAAGATCAGCACAAGGCTGGTCCCCATGAGGCGGAGGTCAAAGATGTCCCAAATGTCCAAACTACCGTGCCACTCCATCATCTCAGACATTAACCCCTCCTCCTCCCAGTAATTTCCCCAGTCTTAGGGTTCTGAATTTCGCTGTAACGCCTCACAGAACTCACAGACACCCAAGGGTTCGTCTCACGTAGTAGTAGTGGTGGAGGCTGGCAGGCTGGCGAGTCCCAGGTCCGTGAGTAGGTCTGGCGGATCCTCCCAACTCTCAGGGTTAGATGAACCTTGATCAGCAGATCAGACGGCGGCTGCTGTCCCAAATCCAGGGGTGAGATGACGATGAGCCAAGAATCAAAGCCAGAGCAAGAGGCGAGCGAATCTTCCCAGGAGATTCGTTAGGTAAAACCCTCAGGGAAGCTAAGGGTGGCAATTTTTTTTTATACCCTCCAGCAAGGCAGGACTCAAGATACATTCCACTTGTGTTGTCCCAACAGAATTAACCTAAATCCCATCACAGAGTCGATTGCCAGTCGTTATAGGGAATGACTACTACCAGCTGCCCAGCCAAGCTGATACCTGACCTTAACTACCACACCACCCCAAACAGGCATGGATAATGGGATTTACAAAACACCACAGAATGGAGGACAATGGCTAGAAGGGCCACATCAAGCAATTCATTGCACCCTGCCCCGCACTTTTTCCAATCCTAAACCATACGGTATCCCCCTTGTTCAGTTTGAACAACTGCCTCTTGATCCGTGTACAGATGAGGAAGCTGCAGCACAGAGGGGTTAAGTAATTTGCCTAAGGTCACACAGCCAGTAAGTAGCAGAGCTGGGATCCATATGCAGGCCTCCTGGCTCCTGGGTCTATGCTCCTGTTTCCTCCGTCCTCAGCTGGTGCCCAGCCACAGTGAAATCCCAGGTTTCCTTGGGACCTTTTTTCTTAATTATTTTTTTACACTGAGGTTTGGTGAAAGTTTACAGAGTGGATTAGTTTTCCACCCAACAGTTTGTTCCCATTTTACCTGTGACGTCAGCTGTCCTTCCCTCAGCGTGATAGCAGCACTCCTCCCACTTCCTCCCTAGGGTCCCCGTTTCAGTCTGTCCCACTTTCCTGCTTCGGGGCTTTGTTTTGGGGCGAACGCTGCACCCTTCCACTTGGTGCCCTTTCAGCAGGCCCTCCCCTGTGCTGACCCCCACCGAGCACGCTGACTCAAGGTGAGACTCATCACCCTGTCTCTGCACGGAACCAGGGCCCTCTCCAGGGCGTGTCCAAGGACACAGGCCGGGCTTCATCCTGGGACCCCCTCGAAGTGCAAAGCGCTCCCCATTCAGAAACGCGAACACCAGCCGAGTTTAACACTCTCCCTGCCGACGGGGAGCTCTTGAAGCTGGCTTCTGAAACCAAGAACCTGCCGAAGCCCTAAGGTTCAGCAGGGAGATATTCCAACTGCTGGCTGACGCCTCAATAAAATTAAACAACCTAACACGGGCCTCTGGGGCTTGGCATTGCTCTCCAATTTCACATTTCAGATAAACACATCTCTCCTACTTCTAATTTCAACTCTTGGTTGTTGATTTTATTATGAAACATATAACATTACCAAACATTATCTACTTACAAACATTTCCCCAATTTCATTCTAAAGGACAGCCTTGGCTCCAGCCAGAGCTTTTAAAAACGATGAAATAAAATTGATTTGTGCCTGCTCCTGATGCAGATCAAACGGTCAGCCCGTAGCAGCCACTGCTTTTCAAAAGGACACTTGAAGGACGGTTTTAACTGGTCACCTGGGCCTGGCCGTAAAATAGGGGTCATCACTGTCTTCGCCATATGTTTTTTCTTACCTGGGCCCGGCCGTAAAATAGGAGTCATCACTGTCTTCACCATACTTTTTTCTTGGTTTTGCCACAACGGGCGTCTCCTGTTCTATGGTTTGCATGTCGGAAGTCACGGAATGGGAAATGCCACTGGAGAAAACAGAGGGTAAACATAGTTGGTACAGACGTGTGCTTTTGCCCAAGAACACACCTTCTAATCCATATGCTGACCAAAAAGAAATAAGTGCAGTTAAAACATAAGCAATAAAAACAATCCTTTTTGGGAGGTGTAAGTCTTTAAAAATATTAAACCAGTGAAGGTTGTTAACTAATTGCACACACGGTCAACATACATGGGGATATCTGTGACCAGTGTACACAGGGACGTCTGTGGCCAATGTACACAGGGATGTCTGTGGCTGACATATATGAGGACGTCCGTGCTGACATCCACAGGCATGTCCGTGCCGACATCCACAGGCACGTCCGTGGCCGACATCCACAGGCACGTCCATGCCGACATCCACAGGCACGTCCGTGCCGACATCCAATCCACAGGCACGTCTGTGCCGACATCCACAGGCACGTCCGTGGCCGACATCCACAGGCATGTCTGTGCCGACATCCACAGGCATGTCTGTGGCTGACACATATGAAGCCATCTGTGCCGACATCCACAGGCGTGTCCGTGCCGACATCCACAGGCATGTCCATGGTATCTACTCCAGTGCATGCCTACCAATGACTCAGACCAGTGCTTTCTTTCCTGAGAGCCGAGTTTGGAAATTTTCATGCTCTGTTAAATACTGTAGTCAAGTAACACAATTAAAGAAGGCAAGGAATAACAGAAAATAGTTCCAAAGTAGAAATTAACATGGCCCAAGGAAAACACAGTTATGATTTGCGAACAGGTTCAAACCCTGGAACCCAGAGGGTACCACCGCACATACCTTCTGCAGTTTCCAAACCCCATGCCAAGTCTCTCTGATTCCACTTTTTTTTTGCCGCTGATGTTCATTTTTTCATCTTTCTTCCTCTGTATTTCAAGGTCCTTGTAGGCTAATCGTAACGATGACACACTGAGGGACAGACCACATGATCCTTAATTTAGCTTTAACCCTGGGTTCTTCAATTAAAATACAAAGCAAAATGAAACATGTAACTTATACTTTTGGCTTCATGTTCCTTGCCATAATTCACAATTAGAAAGGCAAGCTGGCATCTTTTTTTATTACTCATCTTTTGGGAGTAGATGCTCAAGGCAGCTGGAATGAGCTCACAGCTAGGTTTTGGTTGCTGCTGAACCCACATCACTGAATTGTTCAGTTCCTATTTTCCCTGATCACACAACCACAGTTTATGTTACCTACTAGCAGATAATAATATAACATATACCTAATTATTTCTATGTATGGCAGTGACAATCAGGCTGTCACTAACTATGCATTAGCATGTTCTTACACCACATGTGACATGTCAAAAGTGCAAGGCTGGCCCCACTGGTTCACCCTGATGAAGACAACAACATAAATAAATGTGGGAGCTCTGCTAGCGTAGCGGCTAAGGCACTTGACTACTAACCAGAAGGCTGGTGGTTCAAACCCAACAGCCACTCCTCGGAAGGAAGGCTGGGCAATCTACTTCCACAGTGATACCACCTCAGAAACCCAAGGAGGAGTCGCTAAGAGTCGGGTCTGACTTGATGGCAAATAACAACACAACAACAACACACCACACGTGACATGTCAAAAGTGCAAGGCCGGCCCGACTGGTTCGCCCTGATGAAGACAGCAACATAAATGTGAGTTTACATCTTTATGATAAGTTTGCAGACAAATGAAGGATGGTTATGAAGTTTCAAGAGATCTTCAGTTTACGGAGCCCTCCCCTCAGTCTCTTTAGGTAAGCAGCCTTCCCAGAGCGTCTGAAACCAGACAGTACTCATCAGCCCCACCAGCCAGTCACTGAGCACCTGTGTATCCAACACCTATTTTGAATAAAACACCAAAAGTGTAAAAGGATATGTGAGACCTTGGCCTGACTTCCAGATTTCCAAACGATGCAGTAAATGCTTCATTTTCCATGAAGAAAACGATACCTGCAGAGTGATGAGGGCAGCACTGTGCCACCTGAGTCAGTACCGAAATTTCAGAGCCTGACAAGTGATGCTGTGGTTGGCAGGTGCCAGCGAGTCACTCCGCCTCACAGTGAGCCCACGCGCAACAGAGCGAAACCCTGCCCGACCTGCTGTGCTGGGGCCGTCGCTGCAGCCACCCGTCATCCGCCTCGTTGAGGGTCCTCCCCTTTCTCACCGCCCCTCCCCTTTGCGCGACATCCTTCTCCGAACAAAAAAGTGATGCACCTACCTTAGGAGGGTTTCCAAGTTATGACTGATTTTATAACATTCTGTAAAATATCACAAATCCACCCTAAGAAAGGTGCAGTATCAATTCCTTAAGGACGTGAGTGAATTGGCATCCCCGCAGGAATGCCAGCAGAATGCCTCCGCAGGAAAACGCCCTGTGGCTTTCCCTGCTCCCTCCTGCAGCGAGTCCAGGAGGATTTCTGGGACTGTTTCTTGGGGCAGCTTCTATCTTTACCATTATTCCCAGAGAACAGGCTACGGCAGGAGGCCCATGTTATCTCCCGCAAACACACACATCTCCTCGTGGAGGAAACCACACGTGAGCTCCATCATCAGGAGCTCCGACCGGAGAAGCCGAGCTCTGTCACACAGACACGAGAGGGGGCCCCTGGACTGCTGACACGGGACGGGGCCCTCGCTCGCTGACAGCGCGCACTGTGGCAGCCAGGCTTGCTGCAGCGCCGCTCGGGAGCCCCGAGAGCGCTGAAAAGCCCGAAGCCAGCGTCCTGCACTCAGGAGGCCCTCCCTGGCCAGGCCCGAGGGAAGGTGTCGGACGCTCGAGCACACAGCAGAGCCCGGCCGGCGCCCCAAGCAGAGAGCAGGCGGCAGCGGCCTCGTCCTTCTCTTCTGACCGTCAGACACACAGCCGGCCCCGGAGCACGGCTGAGACTGCCACAAGGGACGGCTCAGGGCACTGCGTGGAGGGCTTCATGCCACTGTCTGATGGTACAAGAACCAACACCACTGAACTGAAACGTTATTTATTTACTGCTGTGACAAGAACGAGCCTGCAGAAAATCGCTCTCACACCTTAAGGATAACAAAATACGCAGCTTCTCCTGGTCGTCACAACTCTGGCTGGATGGCTGGGCTGAGGTGGGTATGAGGCGCAGTGACAGGAATTAAGACATAGTGGGGATGTTGTTCTCACCAAGAGAAAAAGCCTGAGAGAGCTGCCAACTCGGGTTTCAAGTCAAGGTCACTAAACCCCTGCTTGGCTCATCCCCACCTTTCCAATGGACCCGTCAGCTCCAGTGAAAGGCAGACCCAGGCGGATGTTGCTTCAGCTCGGAATCAGCTGAGTCCTCTGTTTCCATCCCCCACCCCCATCGCCTGCAGGCAGGAAACCCGCAGGTGCAACGGCTGCTTCCCACGGCCCACCTCCTCTGTCTTCATCCGGTATCTGATTTTACTCGCATCCTGGGAAAACTCAAGCTAACAGTCACCTCGAGATACCCTGGCCTCCACCAGCACCACCTCCAGCGTGAGCCGTCTGGACCGAGCCACCACCAACTCCGAGAGAAGCCACCCAAACCCCCCTTCCACTGGTCCTTTTTCCCGGGCTGAAAATGTGGTCCTAGTGAGAGAACACAAAGCCACGTCCCTGACAAAGTCCACTTGACAGAGAGCGTACTGAACCTGAGCACAGTGCCATGCTGCCCCCTGCGTCCTGTGAGGTGAAGGACAAGGAGAAGTATCAACTTCAGGCCATCAGGGGGACCTTAGGAATTCCACTGAGCAAAGTGCCAGACTGAACAGGAAGAGATGACAGTGACCGACGCTGTAAGTGCCAGGGGTTGTCCGAGGGGCTTCAGCGAGCGTCAGCCATGTGCATCCTCAAAACCAGCCCCAAAACAGGCATCACCATTCCCTCCTCCTCACAGTCTGTAGTCACTCAAACGAAAACTACGATCACACACACTTGTGAATAAGAGAAGACTCCATCTAAGTGAAATAAACACACGCGTGCGGGAAGCCACACTGTCCGTCGTCGCTCTGGGTGGCACGCGCCCTCCTGTCTTCCCTCCGCCCGAGCTCTGACATGCAGTCACATGCGGTCTCCAGACCACCACAGCCCGTTTCCATCACAAACAAAAACGTCTCACGAGCCTTAAACGTCATTATTCCGTATCTGGGAATCGACCTACTTACTGAATGTGTGTAACCCCCAAACCGACGTCAGGTGCCTCGTGGTCACCCAGACATGGGCAGAGTGCAGAGCACTCTGGGTCATCCGTCGCACCCGGTCCCTGCCCAGCGGACGCTCTCTTCTGGGCCAGCTCGCCCGCTGTAAACAGCATCCTTCCCGCCCACCCCGGTCAACTGAGTGCCACGTTTCTGCATTTTCGTGCTTTGTCTGGGGATTTGGTCGTTTAAAATGGCCCAACGTAGTGCTGAGGTGCTGAGTCGTGTCCTTAAGCCCAAGGCTGTGCTGGGCCTCACGGAAGACGTGAGATGTACAAGCTCCGTCCAGGCACTGGCAACAGGGCTGTGGGCAGTGATCTGATGTGGATGAAATCAACAGTATGTGTTAAATAAGGTCTTTAAACCCACACGAAACAAGGCTATGCACTGATGGGTTAATGAAACGGCTGTGCCCAGAGGCTCACGGGAACCTAAGCCTGTATTTCCCACGGGAACAATGAGTTCGTCTCCATGGTGCCTTCACAGGGCATGGTTACCAAGAATACTGAGACGTGACTGCATATAAAACCAGTCTCTTACCTGGCCTCCTGGGTCCCAGTTTCTCTCCATCCCTTCTGCCCTGGATCTCACTACTGGACTCATTTCCAACAAACCCTTTCATCATGGCACTCCCTACGGAACTCGACCAGCTTCCCAGGTCAAACGTGAAAACACCCAGCCTGACTTGAAGGACCACCATGTCATTCCAGTCCCTGATCCAGGGAGGCCCTCAGGCAAACACCAGAACCCCCTCTTCTTCCTCCTTGTCAACTCTTCCCTTTCCTCTCCTCTCTGCCCAAGTCAGACTTGGAGATCCCTTCAAGGTGCAGGTCAGAACCTCGGATACACCACAGCCTCCCACCACACACTGAGACCCATCAAGGATGCAGGTCAGCCCTAGGAGACACCGAACATTCAGAGCTCAGTCACCGAGTGCACTGGGTCACACGCTGTAATTACGCTTCCTGTCACTGAGCCAGACTTCACGTAGCCTCTGAAAGTACACACCGCAGTAGTTTGTAGAACCCTCGCTAATTCCAGAACATTTCCTTACCTATCAAACAAGCCCCCTACCCATGACGTGCCCTCCCCACATCCCCTCTGCAGCCCCTGGCAAGCACTAGCCTATTTTCTGTCTCTGTAAAACCCCCGTTGCCAACAAGCTGATTCCTATAGCGCCCCAAGAGGACAGAGTAGAACTGCCCCATAGGGTTTCCAAGGCTGTAATCTTTAAGGGGGAGCTCTGGTGGTGTAGTGCCTAAGGTATCTGACTGCCAACCGGAAGGCTGGTGGTTCAAACTCACCAGCCATTCCTCAGAAGGAAGACTGGGCAATCTACTTCCATAGAGATACTGCCTCAGAAACCCAAGGAGGGGTTGCTATGAGTTGGAATCAACTTGATGGCAGTGAGTTTGGTTTTGGTTATACTCTTTAAGGAAGCAGGCTGCCACATCCTTCTCCCACAGAACCGCCAGCCTCTCAGTTAGCAGGCGAGCCCTCAGCCATGGCATTCTGTCTCTGTCAGCCTATTCCGGTCATTTTATATACACTTGGAACCACACAGCGTGTGGTCTCTTGTGTCTGGCTTCTCTGACTTAGCATCATGCTTCCAGGTCCACCCGTGCTGTAGCATGGATCAGCATATTTCTTTTTCTGGCTGAATAACAGTCCGTTGTATGGCCAGACCACGTATGTTTATCGAGTCATCAGCCAGTGGGAATCCGGGTTGCATCCACTTTTCAGCCATTAGTGAATAATGTTGATATGAACACTCATGTAGAAGTTTTTGTGTGGACTTCTTCTCTTTGATGTTATACCAAACCAAACGAAACTCACTGCCGTCGAGTCAGGTCCGACTCATGCGACCCCTCCTTGGGTTTCCAAGGTAGTATTGCTACAGAAAGAGATTGTCCAACCTTCCTTCCGAGGAGTGGCTGGTGGGTTTGAACCGCCAACCTTCTGGTTAGCACTCAAATGCCTTAGGCACTACGCCACCAAAGCTCCTCCCATTGCGACCCTAGAGGACAGAACAGAACTGCCACATAGTTTCTAAGGCTGTATCTTTATGGAAGCAGACCGCCTCATCTTTCTCCCACAAACCAACTGGTGGGTTTGAACCACTGACCTTTTGGTTAGCAGCTGAGCACTTTAACTACTGTGCCACCAGGGCTCCTGTTGGCAGGCACCACCAAGTGGCGCGGTGCTTCTGTTTAACCTTCCGAGGCTCTGCCACACTGTTTTCCACAGCAACTGTGCTATTTCACATCCCCTCCAGCAGTGTCTGAGGGTTCTAATTTCTCCACACCCTCAACCAACGCCTGTCATTGTCTTTTTGACCACAGTTATCCTAGTGGGTGTTAAGGAGCCCTGGTAGCACAATGGTTAAGTGCTTGGCTGCTAACTGAAAGGTTGGTGGTTTGAATCCATGAGCCACTCCATGGGAGAAAGATATGGCAGTCTGCTTTCATAAAGCCTTGGAGACCCTGTGGGCAGTTCCACTCTGTCCTCTAGGGGCGCTGTGGGTCAGAATGGACTCCAGGGCAGTGGGTGTGGTTTGGGCTTTGCTTCTGTGAAGATTGACAGCCTTGGAGACCCTGTGGGGGCAGTTGCACTCTGTCCCCTAGGGGCGCTGTGGGTCAGAATTCACTCTGCAGCAGGATTTTTGGTTAGCGGGTATGAAGCGGCATCTCCTAGTGTCCTGACTTGTTTCTCAAGTGACAGGTGAGGAAGAGCCTCTTTTCATGTGTAAACGCCTCTTGATGCATCTCTTTCTTTCCCTTCTCACTGACATCATCCCATCCTGCTCCCACAACTCCAGCTGGAAACTGTTCTCTCCTTTTTGCTACTGCTCACAATGTGTAAAGTTCACACTGTTATCACTCTCTCTTCTCGTCCATTCCACATGCCAGTGCAGGATTAGTTTTCATAAAGCTAACTTTTGCGCATACACACGCTTAAAGATAACTGGCACTTGGAAAGCAAAGTTCAGAGTTGTTTAATGAATAGTTAATTTACTGAAAACGTATTACTATAACTCAATCAAACTTACATGAGCTCCTCCTTCGGTGCTGCCCGGGCCAGGTCTTCCTGTTCCTTCATCGTATCTGCAGCTTGGGCTTGTTTTTCCATTTCATTAAAGCTTTTACTCGCCAGCTTCTGGGCTCCCAGACTTCCTTTTTTGGCCCCAAGCTAGAAGACACACAAGCTGCTTGTAACACCGTGGACATTTATTGTGGTTTAGTGAGTACCTGGCATGTGACGAGTACGTCACGTGGGTTCTCTAGCTTGGCCTCACAACTCTGTGAAGTTCATACTGTTATCACCCCCAGTTTACAGATGAGGGGACTGACGCCCACAGCAAGTCAAGATCACACTGTCAGGAAATGGCAAACCCAAGCCATGCACTTGAACTCATCTCTGTATTTGAAAGCTTGCCAGGCTAGCCGTTAAGCCTCACAAAATGTTACACATACAGAGACATAAACACAGGTGGGTCTCCCTGGCAGCCTTTGTTAAATTTTTTAGTGTTCTGTCATAATTAAGAAACGTTAAACACATTGTGTGTAGAAGACACTCACTAAGAAGGAAGTCACCGCGGTAAACAAAGTCTAACTCCCTCAAAGGTACACTGACTGCAACCCAGCTCCAAAGGGAAAACACAGACAAACAGAGACCGTGGCAAAGGCGGCTTCTGGAGCCCAAGCACTTCCCACGGACACAACTGACGTCTGACACACAGCACTCACCCCCTTTTTAGCTTGATTCGGTTTCTTTTTAATGATAGAAGAAACTTCTGCCAAAAAACAGAAATAAAACGTCAGACCAGTAGAAATCAGAGAGAATGATTCTATGTCTCGCGTACTCTTAATGCGCTCTAAGACGCTGTGCATCACTGTTTCAGAGACTACCATTTCCCACACTCGGTTGTCATCTAGAAGACTCAAGTCCCCGAGTGTGTTCTAGCTCCGTGGAACTTCCTCGGGACACAGGACACAGACACTCTCGGGCTCTAACTCCACAAAGTGTCCCCGCTCGGAGAGGGCATGGCCTTTGACCTCCAGAGACAGCAAGGTGGGGAGCCCCAGTTTGCACTTTGGTCCTTTCTTCAGGGACGTTTTTTACATACAGTAAAACCAACTTGCCAGGTAACAGTATTTTACGATATCAGCTCTCCAGGCATTTAAGGGTACAACGAAAGCCATTCATGATGTGCTTCTTCACCTTGACGGACAGACAGATTTGAGCTTAATAACCCATAAGAAATACAAAGCTTTCTATTATTTTAGCAGCAGCAGTTTACAAACTGCACACAGACATGATGCTTGTAGAGAAAATTCCTTAAAAATCATTTTCTGGGTGAATTTTCATCATAAAATCTGTTCTGATTATAGAATTATGTTTAAGAGACCCAGCAAAAATAAAATCTTCCTTTTTTTTTTCACAAAGGAGAGAAGATGGCATATACCACAGCCCTGATGATAGAGCATCATTGTGACATTTCAAGTGTGGAAAGGGTGTCCCCCTAAATTTCCTTTCTGACACCCTTCTAGATCTGCACTGTAGTGGTTACATGACCTGCTCCCAACTCCCTACAAGTCTGCTGCATGATGAGTACATCCGGAACATTCCTAATCGCTTTGTTAATTTCACCAAGGCAGTAGCTTTCCAACTAATGCAAGCTAGTAAGTGCCAGCTCCCTGATAGTGAAAAATTAAAGACTCAGTTCCCTTCTTGTAAAATCAGATAGAAACGAGAACAGAAAGCACTCCTGAGTAAACAGGAAAGGTGAGCGCCCTCTGGCCTCCACTGTGATGCTGGGAACGTAACAGTGAATCAGAGGCATCAACATTAACAGATCCAGTCACGATGCCGCATAAAATACGAGACGCACATGCGGAAGGCACAGATGCGGCTCGATCTCGGCCATGGACCTGACGCTCTAGATGGGACACCTTCATTACCTGACGCAGCCTTGGTCGGTGCATTCAGACCTTCCACGCTCGGTCCCTGAGGTCCGTCTGCAAGGGAAGCACAGGGATGTGAACCCAGGCGCTGGAGTCAGCTCCTCATTTCTGAAGAAGCAACGCGCAACACGGCTTGCTCAACCCACACATCTCATCCAGTCCTGTCAACGGGCACCATTCCTTTCAGCTCCGTATTAAAATCTATCATTAGGGGTCTGAGTTAAAAGTTCACTGCAATCACTGACAACAGCAACTCAAAAGGTCAGACAGGAGCTTAGGGGGCAGGGAGTTTCTGTCCGAGGAGAGGGGACAGTTCAGAAAAGGAGGGTGAGGCAGGTGTGCCACTCAAAGCCCCACATGAGTGTCACTGACTGCACATGTAGGACCTGCTCGACGGGTGCGTGGTTTGCTGTTTATTCTCCACAACCACAAAATTAAAATCTTTTTAAAGTCCATCAAGATACAAGCGTATTTTTTATCCAGGGGTCTAAGAGAACAAAAATGAAATTGGTCTCTCTACTCAACGGAATCTGTAATTCCTCCTTACGCCCCCCCAGTGTTCTGAAGTGCCTGCTCTGCGACGTGGAGTTCCCATGGGGGCTATAACCCAGTGTATGTCACTATGTGGAAATTCTAACAAACCAAGGAAAAAATCTAAACCTCACTGCCATCAAGCCAATTCCGACCTACAGGACAGAGTAGAACCGCCCCAGAAGGTTCGAAAGGCTGTCAGTCTTTCCTGAAGCAGACTGGCTCACCTTGCTCCCACGGAGCTGCTGGTGGGTTCAAACCGCCAGCCTTCTGGTTTGCAGCCAGAGCTTCAACCACTGTGCACCACAGCTCCTCTGATAGGCTCACCATGAGCCAGAACCAACTCGATGGCAGTGTGTGTGTGTGTGTGTGTGTTCTGGGTGAAAGTTTACAGAGCAAATTCATTTTCCGCACAGCAGTTCCCACACGTTTTGTTTCATGACATTGACTGCAGTTCCCCACGATGTAACAGCTCTCGTCCAGGTCCTCCCTGTAGTCACCTCTTCCCTGTGGCCTTCTTTCCTGTGCACTCCTGCCCCCCGAGCTGTCTCCCTGTGCAAACACTGCCCTTCTGTTCTCTCATGGTTGATCATTCGAAGCAGCGTATCTACCTGATGCAAATGTTCATCTCATATGCCTGGCTGTTGTTTGGCTGGAAGCCACAGGAATGAGTTCAGTTCTAGATCTGAAGGGTAACTAGGGGCCATAGTCTCAGGGGTCTCACGAGGCTCTATCAGACCAGCAAACCTGGTCTTTTTATTATTATTATTATTGAGTCTTATTCCACATTGTTCAGGATCCCCCACTCTGTTCACGATCTCCTATACCAATCTCAACAGTGGGTTTTTATGCCAAGGATAGAGACCTAAATTTTCAGTTGCCCAGAAATCTGCCCTGTTTTCTAGTTTACCAAGGAAATGATCCTGGTCAGGAATTTTATTTAGACTTTGTATTAAAAAATATATATATATATTTTTATTGGTATTTTAAACATTAACTTTATTAATGCATAATTTGATAAGTTCTGAAAAACATATTATCCACATAGCCAATCAAGATACAGACATCTCCGTCACCTCCAAAAGCTCCCTCGTGCCTCTTTGCAGTCGCCCCTCCTCACCCCGACTCCAGGCCCCAGCCACCAGCGGCCTGCTTTCTGTCCCAGTGGGTGAGTCTGCGCCCCAGGAGGCACTCTGTCTGTGTGGCTCCTTGGAGTCGGCAGGGGGTTTCTGAGGTTCCCGTCGTCAGGGGTGTCAGCGTTCACCTCCCCGTAGAGCAGGATCCCAGCGTGTGGACACACCACTGTCTGCTCGGCCATGACCTGGTTCATTCACTTTTGTGTTGTGTCCAGTTTGGGGCTATTATGACTAAAGTCACAATGGACAACTGGGAACATGTCCCTTTTTGGACCTACGTTCACGTCTCTTGAATAAAGACACAGGAATGGAATTGCCAGGTTAGGCAGTGAATGAATGTTTAAGAATGTTTTAAGAAACTGTCACCCCGTTTTCCAAAGTGGTTGCACTCTTATACTCCCAGCAGCAGTGCAGGAGAATCCCAGATGCCCCATAACCTCATCAACACTTAGTACTGTCGGTCCCCAAATTTAGCTTTTCTCGAGTCCCTGGGTGGTACAAAAGGAGAAGAGCTCAAATGCGCTGAAAGGTTGGCGGCTCGAAACCACCCAGAGCTGCCTCAGGAGACAGGCTGGTGACCTGTTCTGAAGGGTCACAGCCCTGAGAGCCCTTGGGCGCAGTTCTACCGGGCAGCACAGGGGGCAGAGGCAGGATCGACCCGGCGACCAACAGCAGCAACGGAAGTGCCGTGATCATCTCGGGGGGGTTTTGCTTCGCACCTCCCATGAGAACGTGTTTTTTAGGCACCCGTGATCTTTGGTTAAAGCCTCGTCCACTGTCAACCGAGTTGCAGTCTTCCTACTGCTCAGCTCCCAGAGTGTTTTTTCATATCCTCTGGATACAAGGTCTTCCTTCCTCCTACAAACGCTGTCAGCATCCCCGTTTCAGCGGCTTACAAGCCCCTGGGTGTGCACAGGGATTACCTGCCACGGGCCAGGATCGACTCTGGGACCCGGGA
Source organism: Orycteropus afer afer (assembly GCF_000298275.1). Taxonomy (NCBI): domain Eukaryota; kingdom Metazoa; phylum Chordata; class Mammalia; order Tubulidentata; family Orycteropodidae; genus Orycteropus; species Orycteropus afer. The sequence goes on from NW_006921670.1 coordinate 8,195,847, forward strand.
CGGGACGTCAGGGAACAAGAGCACACAGTCTGGACACTTTGGTTCCAGGTTCCATTGTGAAGATAACCCTTCCTCTCGTCCTCCTGCTGTCACCCAGAGCTAACACAGGAAATCGGGCTGCCCCGCCCCCTTTTCAGCCTGGAGACAACAGGTGTCCCCAGCCAGCAGCTGCTGAGAGAAATGCTGATGGGAGACGGAGGAAGGGGCTACCACAGGTGCTCGGGGACAGGGATTCTGCGGTGAAAGCCTTTCCGGGAAACTCATCTGTTAAAAGTGTAGATTGAAAAATGTTTACAAGAGTAACATTTTGTTCTGTCTTTAGTTACCTTGTTGTTGTTGTTAGGTGCTGTCGGGTGGCTCAGACTCAGCGATCCTACACAAACCAGAACAGAACACTGCCCAGCCGTGTCCCGCGCCCACAATCCTTGCCACGCTGGAGCCCACCCCGGCAGCCACAGCGGCGATCCATCTCCTTGAGGGTCTTCCTCTTCTCTGCAGACCCTCTGCTTTACCAGGAGACTGGCCCCTCCTGACATGTCCAAACAGGTGAGACCGAGTCTTGACCTCCTTGCTTCTAAGGAGCATTCCGGCTGCACTCCTTCTGAGACAGATGTGTTCGTTCTTCCGGCAGTCCACGGCATATTCAGTATTCTTCGCCAACACCTTATTTCAGAGACATCAATTCTTCCTCGGTCTTCCTCGTTCATTGTCCAGCTTCCGCATGCCATCTTATCTTAGGTCTGTGCTAGTGCACCAAACCAAGACATCCGGCCTCTAAGGGGTAAATGTGTCTCCTGCGACACGTGCCCTTCAACATCAAAAGGCCTTTTATGCTGTTAAGTTGTCACAGGAACAAGTCCAACTACCTTCTGCACTTTTATAAGACACATAACCCAGGTCACTGTAGTATGATTCTGAGAAACCAGAATGCTAATGTCCAGTTAGAAGCGTGTCTGACTTCTCTGGAGGCGTGAAGGTCATGTGCGTATAAAGTCACTGGCTGGGACTCAGACAGAGAAACAGGAGTCAGAGTTCTTGGCCTCTGAAGGAAACAAGCCTTTTGTTGGTACGTGAACTGCACGCTACCGGCACACAGATGCTGACTCCCCTTTTCCTTTGATGAGGCTCAAGTCTGTACAGGAGGCCCCTCCCTCCTCCAGGAGTAAGAGAAGCTCACCGTGTTCTCTTCCTGGATGTAACACATGTCTTAGACTGAGATCTCTGGTTCCCTGCACTTAGCTCTGTGTGAGGAGGGGGCCGGGCTGTTTTATTACTTTGCTAAAGGCTAGACATGGCAGCCCCAGATCCTTTACTGAATGACCCGCCATTTCCGCAGTCGAAACGCCGCTGGCCTGACAGATCTTCTCCTACAGCAGTAAAATAA
>NW_006921670.1:8198920-8220697 GCF_000298275.1 Orycteropus afer afer
CAACAAACTCCAGCTTTTATCCAGGCTTCCCCAGTTTTCCACGGATGTCCCTTCTCTGTTCCAGAGTCCGCTCGAGGAATACTGTCATGTCACCTTCGTCTCCTCAGGTCTGTGACAGTCTCAGACTCCCCTGTTTCTCACGACCCTGACACTTCTGAAGGGTACTGGCCAGGTGTTCTGTAGACGGTCCCTAGACTGGGTTTCTCTGGTATTTTCTCATCCTTAGACTGGGTTTGGGGGACGAAGACCACCGAGGGGAGGTGTCCTTCTCATTGTATCATGTCAGCATGACTTATCACTGGTGACATTAACTCTGCTCACTTGGTGGTGCGTGCCCACAGAAGCCCTGGTGGCACGGTAGTGAAAGCGCTCGGCTGCTAACCAGAAGGTCAGTGGTTCGAACCCACCAGGTGCTTTGCGGGGGAAAGATGAGGTGTCTGCTTCCATAAAGATACAGCCTTAAAAACCATGTGGCAGTTCTATTCTGTCCTCTAGGGTCACGATGAGTCAGAATCAACTCAAGGCAACGGGTTGGGCTTTGGCTTTGGTTGCGTTGCCAGTTTTCTCTGCTCAACAGTTACTGTTTTTCCTTTTCCATCCTCTCATCCTGGGAAGCCATCACTAAATCCAGCTCACAAGCAAGGGGAGGGGAGTGAAAACTTCACATCTTAAACAGGGCGTATCTATATACTGCTGTGCTGTCGCTGTTGGATACCACAAGTCCCTTCTGATCCAGAGCGACCCCAAGTGACACAGAACTGCCCCCTGGGGTTTTCGTGGCGGCAATCTTTACAGGAGATTGCCTGGTCCTGCTCCTGCAGACCCACTGGGTGGGTTCAAACTACCAACCTTTTAGCTAGCAGCCAGGTACTTAACTAGTGCACCACCAGGGCTCCTGTCGATACACTACAAGAGTGATAAATCCAGCCCTCTCTAGACACCACGTGTACAATGACCCCACCCTCTCTAGACACCACGTGTACAGTGACCCCACCCTCTGTAGACACCACGTGTACGGTGACCCCACCCTCTGCAGACACCATGTGTACGATGGCCCCAGCCCCATGTGGACACTATGTGTACGAGGGCCCCAGCCCCAGCCCACTTCCATGGCTACTTATCCAATCATGTGTTTACTGGGACAACTCACACATATGTGCTTTATTCTTTGGATTTATAATCCAACACTATCATTTGTTGGTCAACTGGCTGTAGCTCAGTCACTGGGAGCTCTTTCAGGCTGCTGCCAGAGGCCTTCTGACATTTTCGCGCACGTTTTTTGTTTTGTTTTTTAAGCACTTATCTACTTATTGGCCCTACAAGATGCTTCCAGTTCATCTTTCGTTTTCCCTGTCCCAACTCTAACCCACGGCCATCAAGTTGATTCCGACTCACAGCGCCCCTAGAGGACAGAATAGAACTGCCCCAGAGGGTTTCCAAGGCCGTTAATCATTACAGAAGCAGACTGGCTCAACTTTCTCCCTCGGAGCATCTGGTGGGTTTGAACCGCCAATGTTTTGGTTAGCAGCTGAGTGCTTTACCCACTGTACCAGCAGAACTGGTATATATATGTATATATACTAAAATAAACAAAGATCCACACTAACATCTCTGAATCTAATCCACGGTGTTCCGATCTCCCGTCCTTCTTTTAGCCCATCATTCTGTCCCTAACACTTCTCAGCTGCCGATCGCAGGCATCCTGCATCTAGTTCCACATTAAACCCCATCTATATACCATCTATATAGTAACGAATCACAAGAGGATATACACTATCAGCTACTTTGAAAAAGTCTCAAACACACTATTATTTCCTATCAACTCCTGTAGGAAGTGGGGATGCCCACGCCCCCACAGTGCTGCTGGCAGGACTACCTGTCACCAGGAACGCTCTGCACCTCACCGGGACCTGCAAGTACACACCGTGGTATTATTCACCTCTTCCTCTAGTTACACTTTTGAAGATCTGATGAGCACAGGATAACTGGATCTTCCATCGTGGAAGGCAGGCAGCTAAAACCAGGCAAAACCTGGACTAGGAGCCAGCAGGGCTCTGAAGTCTGTGCTTCTAGATGGGGCCTACCTCCCCTACGGGGCTGTCCGAGGATCAAACACGATCATGTTATGTGGAAAATATGTGACAGCCAGCAGTGAGCTCGTCAAATGTCAGTCACTACCATGGACAGCAAACAAAACTCCTAAGTGCCTCCATGACCACCCACACCACACATGACAGCAGCCCAGACAAGAGGACGACCATGCTGGTGTTCACAAGGCAGACGTCTTTAGGTAGGATGAGAGGCACTGGCTGGTGACATGAAATCCAAAAACGAAGAACTTAAAAGCACGCTTTGGGGTAATTTAATCTGATTTTACTCTTTCATGACACAATTCCTTCTGTTCAGGACACTGACTGGCTGGACTCTCTATACAGGAAGGACACTCTCCATTATGTGGAAGTTCAAACACAGAAATGGAGTTACTGCTCCACGCACTCCGCAGCCTGCCCTGAGCCAAAGGCTGGCACTGAGGGAGGGTGGCGGGTCACTGGGCAGCCCAGGCAGGCCTTCCGGTCATCTCACTGGGTACTCATCTGAAGCAGAGGCACACTTAAACTTGAGAACCACTGAACCAATTCATGGAACTAGGTCTCATTAGTGCAAAATGATAAAGATGAAAAGTCTAGAATTTCTCCTTTACTAAGATTTCACGCGGGATCTGATTGGTGTGAGGCTGGTTGCTCGCTGGGAATAAATCAGCAAAACTGAAATACTTGGGGGTTGAGCCCTGGGTGGCGCGAACGGCTAATGCACTTGGCTGCTAACCAAAAGGCTGGCGGTTCAAGTCTTCCCAGAGGCTTCCCACGGGCCTGGCGCCCTCCTGAAAAGTCAGTCACGGAGAACCCCACAGAGCACAGCTCTACTCTCACACACACGGGGTCGCCGGCAGTCCAAGCCAACCGCTCCTCAGAAAGGAGGTTTCGACAGACTCTAGTCTCCTCTGGTAACCGAAAGGTTGGTGGCTCGAACCCCCCAGCAGCTCCGTGATCTACTCCCACATAGATTACAGCTGAGAAAACCCTGCGGGGCAGTTCTACTCTGTCACAAGGGGTCACTATGAGTTAGATCAGCTTATGGCGCCAGGGACCGTGTATGTTGTGTTCAACATTTCATGTCCAGCTTTTACACGATGCTTAAATGAGTATTTTTCTAATGAGTCCCATCTTATCTTTCATTTTCTGCTCCTTTCTGATAACTATTTCTGGGGTAGGTTATGATGCTAATGATAACATGTATGTGTAAATTATAATAGCAAAAAATAAAAATCAAGGTTTAGCAATTTATACACGTTTATCTTGAAAATGGTTTAAAGCACAGCCAAGCAGCAGTTCAGCAAACAGAACCCACTCCCCAGGGGGCTGGGGGGAGGCTGGGCAGCCACCGGACAGCAGGGGCTCCAGGCAGGGCAGCACACTGCTTACAGGGCTAGACGAGAAATGTTTTAGGCTCTGCAAGTTCTACACTCTGGTGCAGCTACCTAACTCTGCTAATGGAATGCAAAAGCAGCTACGACCATATGCAAATAAATGAGTGTGGCTGTGTTCTAATAAAACTTTATTTACAAAAACAGGCGGCAGGCTGAATTTGGAGCTACGTTAACGCTCACCTCAGGCAGGCCTCTCTCACGGAGCCCACAACCACAGCTTGCCCATGCCTGATCTAGTGATCTGAGGAAAACCCAAGGGAGATGACAGGGGGTTGGCACTGCTGCTATCAGACCGTGACGACAAAGATGACAATATTAATAGTGAGGCTCACTCTGTGCTGGAGACTCTCGGGGCACCGACAGTTAGTGTACTTGTCTGCTAACCCAAGGGCTGGCCACTCGAGTCCACCCCAAGGTACGTCGGAACAAGGGCCTGGCAATCTACCTCCAAAGGACCCCAGCCATCGGAAACCCTACGGGGCGCAGCTTTACTCTGACACACAGGGAGTGCCAGGGGTCGGAGCTGACTCGACGGCAACAAACAGGTAGCCATGCTGGACACGAAGCACCTTCCGCTGAATTCACTCCTTTCCCTCTCTCAGCAGCCTTGATGCATGGTCTACGTGTCCCGCTATCGGGGCCACTGAGATTCCAGCCTGTCTGCATTCAGCATCAGTGCCACAGCTGTCGACTGAACAGTGGCTGACTGCTATTAACAACTTTAGATGGGCACGTGGCTTCCAGATAAAGACTATGCTTCCCAGAGTCCCTCAGCTGCTAGGGCTAGACATGCAACTGAAAGGACTGAGCAGCAGTGATGTGTGTTATCACTAGACCTTTTCCACAAAAGGATGGGCCTTGCTTCCCTGAATTCCTGTCTCTTCCCATTGGCTGGGAGAGGCCCTGAACTGGAGCAGCCACTCTGGAGGCTGATGGAAGCTGAGTGGAGAACAGCAAAACCCCTCCGCCAGCCCTGGCCAGCCCACCTCCAAACCTTTGACCAGAAAGGCATTCCCACCTTGCTCAGGTGGCTTTACTCAGGGGTCGTTTGTTACAGCAGCTTTACCCTCATGATACACTTTACACATACACCCTCTGTCAGCATCAGAGTGAGAACTGTAGAATCATGTGAGTGTAACACGTACCTCAGGAGGAACATGTGAGGCAAAAAAATCTTCCTCTTTTGGTGGAGGGGACAAGGACGGAACCACACAGCTATCAAGCCACAGCTAGAACACAAACATGAACAATGCTTAGCGTGTCATCCAGGGACAAGGGCTTTCCTTCATACTCTTCATACCCGTCCTAGAGACCTGTTTGCTGAGGACTGGCATTTCCCATTATTGCAGGAACAGTATCAGGAGGGACCAGTCCCTGGAAAAGGGCATCATGCGTGGTAACAGACGGTCGGTGAGAAAGAGGAAGGTCCTCCACAAGACGGACTGACAGTGGCCACACAATGGGCACGAACACAGCAACGAACGTCAGGCGGGCCCAGGAGCGGGCAGCGTTCCGTTCTGTTGTACACGGGGTTGTACGAGTCAGAGCCGACTCGATGGCACCGAACACCACCACCAGGCCTGGAGGGGCCTCTGAGCATGCTTGGAAACGTATCCACCTGGTCACCTGGACCTCCCAGCCTTGAGGAAGTCTCAAGTACCTCAGATCCCAAAGCATTTCTGAGAAGGAAGACCAAGGGCTTCCCATCTAAGTGCAGGTTCTAAAGCAGAATGCTGGGGACAAAAACCACTCTGTCCACTGAAACACACATGCTGTCTGAATGCGACTGTCTGGCGCGCCTGGGACTCACATCGGTGCCGTGCTTCCGAGTGGCTTGGGAGGCGAGAGATTTGATTTTCTCACGATAGAGCTGGGCAGCGCGGCTGTTGTACTTGGCGTTGGTGTCGGTGGTGGTACACCCATGCTGGTGGAAGAAGGAGGACTGCAGAAGAAAAGGAGGCTGGTTGCAGAAACAGCACATTCAGTGCAGTACGGGGACAGACTGTACTTCATACGTACAAGGGATGTTTTTAAATACTGGTGAAAAACCAAATAATTTCACCACCATGGAAAGCAATGAAAGAACTTTTTCCTCACCAAAAGGGACTTCTCTTCGCAGATGTGATAATGTTTTGGATATGAGACATGCATTATAAAATGAAACAACTGGTCCTTTCTCTCTCCACAAGGATCTCTGGTGGGACTGTGGTTAAAGCACTCAGCTGCTAACCAAAAGGTTGGTGGTTCGAATCCACCACCTGCTCTGTGGGAGAAAGATGAGGCAATCTGCATCCATAAAGATTTACAGAAACTCTGTGGGGCAGTTCTACTGTGTGCTATGGGGTCACTGTGTGTCGGGATGGACTCGGTGGCAGTGGGTTTTTGGTTTTTATCCACCTCATCACTCTGAAAGTTACCGTGGGAGAAGCTTTCCACTGGGACTGCTGGAATCCATGCGGAATGCACCTCAATGTGGAGCCAGGAAGTCAGAGGTTCTGACACAGTTAGGAGCGCCCCACATTCCTGGCTCTTCAACAGAGGCCACAACCTCGGTCAGACGCGGAGGAAGTGTTTTAAACACTGGGAAGAAAGTGGGTTCACGCACCTCATCAGGATCCAGGCACAGACACGACTTTTGGGATTCACAACTTAATTAAAGCAGCCTGGGCTCAGTCCTCAGCCCAGCTCTTTGTGACCCCATCTCGTTAAACCCTCACTGCAGTGCCCGCTGTCACGGGTCCTCTCTCCACTCTCCAGGCGGACACCCTGAAGCACAGGGAAGCCCTACGAGTTGTCTAAGGTCACAGAGCCTGTGAAGGGCAGGCTGGGACTCCAGCATGAGCAGCGGCTCCCAGCCTGCCCCCATCACTCCCCGTGGGAGCTGACGGCCACGGCGCTGACCCTGGCTGTCTGTGCCTCCACCTCGCTGGCCCTCTGGAGCTGGGTGGGGGTGCTGTGCACCCCTGGGAGGGCTCAGCTATACGGATACAGGAGTCAGACCCACGGCAGTGCACTGAGGAGTAAGTCTGTGAACATCATGATAAGGGGTAAGGGTTTGTAATGAGATGCTTGAAACAGTTAAGGTGTGTGTAATAGCAATGAAAATTGTATCTTGTAAGGCAAAAACAATCTTAGATATTACAATGGTTTGTGGCCCTTGAAAGCTCATGCTTATCCCACAAAACCTTATTCCTTAGTATTGGGCCTCTCTTGACAGGGAGGAATTTCATTCAATTTCAATTTAAAACAATTTACTTAGTTAATTTCAAGTTAAATCATATGCCATTCCTGGGAAGGAAGGTTGGCTGATCTACTTCCATAGTGATTCTGCCTTGGAAACCCAAGGAGGGGTTGCTATGAGTCACGTCCGACTCCACGGCACATAACAACAACAACAGCTTAGGGGCAATAATGAAAAAAGGTTGCGAAACAGTGATCTAAGGGACTATGAATATGAATATATTGTCTAAACAGTGTGAGAGAATCAAATGTATATAACCTATAAATGAAGTTTAAAATGTTTCAAGATTCTTAATTAGGTTTGTAAGTGGGGCTAAGAGAATCTGGTTTTTTAAAATTATAAACTGACCAAACATTTAAAAACTTAATTTTAACACAGAAATGACTAGGTTTATAAACTAATCTATAAGATTTATAAAATGTATTTGAAGATTTAAAGAAAAGGTTTTTATTTTTTTTTAATTTGCAGATTTAATCAATTAAATATGAATCCAGTAAAGATTTAATCAATAAGTATTGATTCCCTTCTAAGCACACACTTTATCCTCTGGTACTAAAAAAGGCCATTTGTTGAAAAGAAGCTCCTGGTCCCTCTGGGTCACTACGACCTGCTACCTCCAAAGCTCTTGTCACCACCTAGTCTTGCCTCGTTGCTTCGTTACCTCCTGACAGTCTCTGCCCGGAGGAGGGGCTCTTGTGTGGCACTGTGTCCCCAGCACCTAGCCCAGAGCTCCGTGTTTACTGGGTGTTGAGAAAACAGCGGAATAAACAAGCCCAGAGCCCCCCACTCTTAGCCTCCGTTGCAGTCTCACATCACTGGGCGGCCCACACCCACTCTGTAAAGATTCTCGGGCCACAAGGTACTTGCATTTAGAAAACCAAACTCTCACCTAGAAATGGCACCCCTCTTTACTGGTGTAACAGGTTTTTTATACACAAGAAGGGAAATGACGAGTCCGCAACGAACTTACTGCGTTAGCGTTCCCTCCAACTTGCATGCATCGCAACTGAAACCAAGACCAGTTTGAATCCAACTCCGTTGACCTATGGAAAGAATATTCGGAAATATTAATCCTTTCTCCCCAGAATCAAACCATGGAACTTCTGAGAACAGCATTGCCTTGGTCTCCAGGCCTTAGACAATTCTAAGTTTGTATTGACAAGACACATACTTCCAGAATGCTATGACTCCAGAGGGGATGACAGCTGGTGGCTCTCCCTCTTCCTCAAGGGCCTCATCTCCTCCATGCATGACCACAGGCAGGCCATGCCAGACCAGGCCATGCTGGGCCAGGCCACACCATACTAGGATAGCCAGCCCAGGCTATACCAGGCCGGACCACACCAGACAGGTCATGCCAGACCAGGCCAGGCCAGGCCACATCACACCAGGCCACACCAGGCCTATTGGGCCAGGACAGGCCATACCAGAGAGGCCACGCCAGGCCAGACCGTACCAGATGGGCCACACCAGGCCAGACCACAACAGACGGACCCCACCAGGCCAGGCCAGCAGCACTTCTGCTGCCCTAATTCCAGGCAGCTGTCTCTTCTAGGGCATGGGGACGTGATCCACTGGGTAGGGATGCTGGAATAACCGCTTGCCCTTTGCCTCATTCTTGGTGGATTATGTGAAATTTGGTGCAGGCCTCAACTCAAGAAAGATGTGCTATTTGGATTTTTCGAGTCAGCTATATGAATTTAGGAGCTCTGGTGGTGCAGTGCCTAAGGCATTTGACTGTTAACCAGCAGCCTGACAGTTCAAACCCACCAGCCACTCCTCGGAAGGAAGACTGGATGATCTACCTCCATAGTGATACCACCTCGGATCCCCAAGGAGGGGTCACTATGAGTTGGATCCGACTTGACGAGAGTGAGTTTTTATTTGGTTTGGTTGGTGATATAGTGCCTAAGGCATTTAACTGCTAACCAGAAGGCTGGCGGTTCAAACCCACCAGCTATTCCTCAGAAGGAAGGTTGGGCAATCTACTTCCATAGTGATACCTTCTCAGAAACCCAAGGAGGGGTCACTACGAGTCAGATCTGACTCGACAGCATTGGGTTGTCTTTTTTTTTTTTTTTTTGGTATCTGCTGAATTTAGAGACCATCTAAAGATTAGATCTGACACACTGAACACCAGTGACCAAAAACCAGAGGAACTGTGGCATGACACCAAGAACATCATCCATGAAGAAAGCAAAAGGTCATTAAAAACAGAAGAAAGGAAGAAAAGACCAAAATGGATGTCAGGAGAGACTCTGAAACTTGCCCTTGGAGAGTAGCTAAAGAGGATGGAAGAATAGACAGGATAAAAGAGCTGAAGAGAAGATTTCAGAGAGCAGTGGGAGAAGACAATTATTACAATGAAATGTGCAAAGACCTGGAGTAAGAGAGCCAGAAGGGAAACGCATGCTTGGCGTTTGTCAAGCTGAAAGAACTAAAGAAAAACTTCAAGCCTTGAGTTGCAATACTGAGAGATTCTAGGGGCAAAATATTAAACGGTGCAGGAAACAACAAAAGAAGATGGAAGGAATACACAGAGTCACTGCACCAAAAAGAATTGGTCGATGTTCATTCATTTCAGGAGGTGACATATGATCAACAACCAATGACAGTGAAGGAAGAAGTCAAGGCTGCACTGAAGGAATTGGCAAAGAGCAAGGCTCCAGGAATTGACAGAATGCCCACTGAGATGTTTCAACAAACAGATGCCCCGCTGGAAGCACTCACTTGTCCATGCCAAGAAATCTGGAAGACAGCTACCTGGCCAACTGACTGGAAGAGAGCCATATTTGTATCTGGTTCCAGGTTCCCTGCAGATAACAAAATCCACAGATGCTTCCCAAGAAGGTGATCCCACAGAATGTGGAAATCATCAAATAATATCAATATCACATGCAAGTAAAATCTTGCTAAAGAGAAGGTGGGGACCAGGTTTGCTGGTCCAATAGAGCCTGGTGAAACCACTGAGACTATGGCCCCTAGCTGCCCTTCAGGTCTGGAATTGAACCCACACCTGTTGTTTCCAGCCAAACAAAGTACAGGCAAGTGAGTTAAACATTTACCTCAAGTAGACACACACCCTGGAGAGAACAATCATGGGAGAAGGAAGGGCTGCTTATGCACAGGGAGACAGCTCAGGGCGCAGAAGAGTATGGAGGGATGGACACTGGGAAGAGGTAACTATGGGGAGGAAGTGGGAGGGGAGCTGTTGTATTGTAAATTTTGGTCAATGACATGAGACAAAGTATATGTGAACTGCTGTATGAAAAGTGAATTTACTCTGTAAATCTTTACCCAAATCAAAATAAAATTAAAAAAAAAAAAATCTTGCTAAAGAGAATTCAAAAATGGGTGCAGCAGTATATTGACAGAGAACTTCCAAAAATGCAAGCTGGATTCAGAAGAGGACGTGGAATGAGGGATATCATTGCTGATGTCAGGTGGATCTTGGCTCAAGGCAAAGAATACCAGAAAGATGTTCACTTATGTTTTATTGACTCTGCAAAAGCATTAGATTGTGTGGATCATAACAAATTATGGATAACACTGAAAAGAATGGTAATTCCAGAACACTTAATTGCACTCATGAGGAACCTGTACATAGACTAGGAGGCTGTCATTTGAACAGAACAAGGAGATACTGCCTGGTCTAAAATCAGGAAGGTAGTGTGTCAGGGTTGCATGCTTTCACCATACTCATTCAATCTGTGTGCTGAGCAAATAATCCGAAAAGCTGGACTATATGAAGAAGAATGTGGCATCAGATTTGGAAGAAGACCCATTAATAACTTGCAGTACGCAGATGACAAAACTCTGCTTGCTGAAAGTGAGGATGACTTTAAGTACTTACTGATGAAGACTGAAGAATACAGTCTGCAGTAAGGATTACATCTCAACATAAAGAAAATGAAAATCCTCACAACTGGACCAATAAGCAGCGTCACGATAAATGGAGAAAAGACTGAAGTTCTTAAAGATTTCATATTACTTGCTTCCACAATCAACACCAATGGAAGCAGCAGTCAAGACATCAGACAACGTATTGCACTGGGCAAATCTGCAAAAGACCTCCTTAAAGTGCTGAAGAGCAAAGATGTCTCCTTGAGAACTAAGATGTGACTTATTCAAGCCATGGTATTTTCAATTGCCTCATATGCATGTGAGAGCTTGATAATGAATAAGGAAGACTGAAGAAGACTTGATGCTTTTGAGTTGTGGTGTTGGTGAAGAAAACTAAAAATACCATGGACTGCCAGAAGAATGAACAAATCTGTCCTGGAAGAAGTGCAGCCAGAATGCTCCTTGGAAGTGAGAATGGCTAGACTTCGTCTAACTTACTCTCGTCATGGTGTCAGAAGGGACCATTCTCTGAAGAAGGGTACAATGCTTGGCAAAGCAGAGGGTCAACAAAAAAGGGGAGGGCCCTCAATGAGATGGATTGACACGGTGGCTGCCACAAGGGGCTCAGGTGTGGCAAGGATGGTGAGGCTGGCACGGGACCAGGCAGGGTTTCGTTCTGTTGTACGCAAGGTCGCTATGAGTTGGAGGTGACTCGACGGCACCTAACAACAACAGCAACATCTGCTTGTCCAGTTTAACTCCTAACAGGAGCCTGGCAGATGCTCGTACTCTTAGCAACAGGTATACGGACCTATCCCAACAACACCATCACAAACCCACTGCCATCAAGTTGATTCCAGCTCAACAGCAGCCCTGGAGGACAGAGCAGAACTGTCCTATAGGGTTTCCAAGGCTGTCAACCTTGATGGAAGCCGACTGTCTCATTCTCCTCCTGCACGGTGGCTGGTGTGTTCAAACTGGTGACTTCTGGTTAGCAGCCAAATGTTTTAACCTCTGCATCACCAGAGCTGCTCATCACCAACAGGGAGGGGAGAAACTCAGGACTGTCACTGCAGGGGGCTCCTCCCCCCACGGCACCTTCTGCCCCACTGATCTAAGAGCCAATCAGGGCAAGGCAGAGGTGCAAACTGCAGAGTCCACCAATAAAAACTCACCAAGGGATCACTGACTGGAGACCCGCCAGGGCAACAGGGTTACAAGTCTGCGCACTGAATCCGTAAACAAAAGGCAAGGCTAGCCTGTTACCAACAACGTGTCCCACACTAAGGTGAGGGGATGCAAACGTTTTAGAATGGGGTCTACAGACTATCTACCAAATGGGCAAAGGAGAAAGACAGGAAAAGAGACGTCGGATCCACCACGACGCACTTGATGCTGCCCATCCACTTAGACTGCTGACTGCCGGCATCGGTTCACCTTTGAAGGGCCCAGGAGCTACTGGGAAGCCACCAGCTACCTTGAAATTAATGCCATCATCTCTCAGGATCCAAAGGGGATTGGTTCCAGGACCCCTGCAGATAACAAAATCCACAGATGCTCAAGTCCCTTCCATAAAATGGCCCAGTGTTTGGATATTGCACACACACACACACACACACACCATGTACATTCACTCACCTTAGATGACATAGTGCCTGAGGCACTTGCCTGCTAACAGAAGGCTGGCGGTTCAAACCCACCAGCCACTCCTCGGAAGGAAAGTTGGGTAATCCTACTTCTGTAGTGCTACCACCTCGGAAACCCAAGGAGGGGTCGCTATGAGTCAGGGCCGACTCGATGGCACATAACAACAACAACAGATGCCCTACAATAACTCATATAATGTAAACACCACGTGAATAGCTCTTCCCACCCCCTCTTAGCCTTTGAGGGGCTGCTCTGCCCACTTAACTGCTTCTCCCCCATGTTCCATCCGCAGTTGTTTGGATCTGTGGGCACAGAACCTGTGGACATGGAGAGCGAATGTCGTAACACCAACAGAGAATGGAAAGTGCATTCACAGTGATGTATAAACAGGAAAGATGAAATCACACTTCAAAAGAACAGGTTTCCTAAAGACAGAAAAACACAGAGCCTCCTTTAGAACTTAGAGTTTCTGATTACTGAGCAAAATGATTAAACTACCCTTCCTTTAGCAAACATGCAATTCTTCAGAAATCCTTTCTCTGGAAGACCCTGCCCAGGCACCACTTTTCATGAGTGTCTCAGTTCTCTGGTGCCGCTACACCAGACACACCACCTGTGGATGGCTTAACAAACAGGGGTTTACTCTCCAATGGTTTAAGAGACTAGAAGTCCGAGTTCAAAGGGCCAGCTCCAGGGGTTGGGTGAAGGCCCCTCAGTCGTGGATTTCATTCAGCTCTGCTCCCTGTTCCAGGCCCACTAAGAGCTGGAGGCATTTTCTGACTCACACAGCTGCTGGCTGCTGAGACTGACAAACCCAAGATCAACAGGTAAAATGGCACAGTCCCAAGACTAGCAGACAACACAGCAGGCCACTGGTTCAAGTCCAGGAACAATCTGAGATCAGCAGGCAACAAGGCAGGCCACCGAGTTGAAGACTTGGCCAAATGCAGGATCCGGATGTGCCCAAAGCTCAAGGCCTTCCTCAAAGCCTCTCCTTACACACTGGAGGGAGACCACAGCTGAAGGCAGCTACTCAGCTGCTCACTGCAGAGTCCACCATGGAGGTCATTACCAGCCTCGTCATGGGGAATAACTACATCCAGGTGCCCAGCCACTCAAAACCATGGCCTGGCCAGTTGACACACAGCCTTAACTGCCACATCCAGGTTGAGTGACATGTCCCCCCACTTCCTCTGGGACAGTGGGGTAACAGCAGTCTAGAGACAGCCTTGAGAGAGTACAAATCTCAACTCTGCCACTCAATTGCTGTGCGACCTTGGAAAAGTTACTTACCCTCTCTGAGCCTTACTTGCTTCATCTGTAAAGTAGGGATGATTATAGTTTTCCCTTTTTTGCTTTTGAAGAAATTGAAAAACAAAAAATCTAGGCTCTGAAAGCACTTGGAAGAGTGCCTGGCTCATAATAAGCTACAGTACTCATCATCACTACCATCACCATGGCAACACTGTCAACTGTGCTGCACCTCTCTGCATCCTCCACTAAGAGTTAAGGTCAGAGGGTAAGGGGTGTTGTCTGTTCTTTTCCAGTGCCTAGCCCAGGGCCTGGCACTAAACAGGTACTCAGATATGGGCTGAACCCAAGTACATCCCAGAACTGAGGCCCAAAGTATTCAAACTTGCTCATCTTCCTTAAAGGAGTGCTGGCTCAGTGGTTAAGTGTTTGGCTGCTAACCAGAAAAGGCCAGTGGTTCGAACCCACTTGTCATGGCTCCCCATGAGAAAGATGGGGCAGTCTGCTTCCGTACAGATGTATAGTCTTGGAGGACCTGAGGGCGGTCCTCTTCTGTCCTATTGGGTCACTATGAGTCATATTTACCTCTAGGACAATTGTTTTTTTAATCTGCCTTACAACATTTGGTCCTAAACTCTCTTTTAAAAAAATAAAGCCAAACATTTCTCACTGTGTATTTTTTACAAGTGAAGGTAAAACTAAAAACGAACTGCTTTTGAGCTGGGCTAACAGGAACCCTCTCCATCATAACTCTGGAATTTCCAAACGAATGCTTTGATGACATGCCCTTGGCAGACTGGCTCTCAGACACTGGTCCGCCTAAGGAAGGGACCTGACTCACTCCCTCCTAGGAGCAATGATGATTCGCCTTGGCTCACTCCCAGTCTGCTTCACACACTGTCCACCTTTCCCCCAGAAGGAGACGTGGGTCCCCGGGGGAGTCCATCTCCTTTTTGTGCATGTACAATCCTGCCCCGACCCCACCCCAACAGAGGGAATCAATGATGGGGCCCATTCACCTCATGAAATACTTAAAGGTGAACTTGAGAAGAAATATAGCCAGAGGAGGAGGACAACCCCAAGAAACCGAAACCACAGGGACTCAGGTGAGGTGTTTCAGGGCCAGGAGGAGGTGGGTAGAGGCCAGCTCCAGGGGACCCTCTGGAGATCAGCTCCCAAAAACACCTACCACTTCCACAGATTCCTAACCTGCCTTCCCCTTTTGGCTTGCCAAAACCATATGTGGTGGTTAAGTTTGTGTGTCAACTTGGCTGGGCCTGGGTGAGTGGCTGGGCAGCTGGAGGTGGTCATTCCCCATGATGAGACTGGCAACTCCATGGTGGGATCTACCACAAGCAGCTGAGTAGCTGCCTTAGGGATGTGGTCTGCTTCCCGTAGATAAGGAGAAGCCTTGGGGATGGTCTCTAGCCTATGACACGCTTGGACCCTGCATGTAGCCGTGTCGTTGTTCAGCAGCCTGCCATGCTCTGCTGACCTTGGGACTTTCAAGAGAGTTGAATTAATGGCCTGCCGTGTGGTTTGGTAACATCGGGACTGTGCCTTTTTACTTGTCAACCTTGGGTTTGTCAGCCTCAGCAGCCAGTAGGTGCCTGAGTGAAGAAAAGCTTCTAGCTCCAGTGGGCCGGGAGCAGGAGGCAGAGCTGGACCCCAAGGTTGAGGGGCTTTCACCCAGCCCCTAGAGCCTGGCACTTTGAACTTGGACTTAAAGCCTCCAAATAATAAGACGAAACTCCTGTTTGTTAAGCAATCCCATTTATGGTATATTCCTGTCAAAATGGCACTAGGTAACCAAAACACCATAGTTAGTATATTTTTCTTTGTACAATTATTGAAATTCTACTTCAAACCAAAACAAAACAAATCTTCTATTTAAATAAGCATAGCATTAAGTGTTTATTCCAGGGGAATAGGACTGCAAGGCTGCATTTGTGTGTGTGTATGTGCACGTGCACGTGTGTGTGAAGGGGAGGTTGGGGGCAGAAGAGAAAAGAGGGGCTCAACGGGGGGACTCTCACTTTTCACACTATATTCTTTGGATTTCTTTTTCCAGTGAGCCAGTGTCTTGGGTTTTTTTTTTCTAATCAATAAAACTGTTTCAAGAGCATTCCGCCTGCCCCCAATAAGAACGCAAAACAAATCAACTATTACTGCACAGTTTTTATCCCTGACTTTCTCTTCGTGGGCTGTATAGTGATGTTTTTTTACTTGTATTGTGGTGAAAACATACACAGCAAGACATTCACCAACATAACAGCGTCCCCATTTCCAGCTCAGGGACATTGACAACATTTTCCATGTTGCACCACCATTGTTGCGATCCTTTTCCAAAGTTATGCAATGATTCTTAATACAGATGTTTTTGAATTATTTAGATGTGCTGTGACTCACACATTTCTATTTATCTGACTTCTAAAAGACCAGTGATGAAGTCTGAAATAGCACCACACACATCTTGAGGCCCAGCCTCAGGGCTCTGGGCTGGTCCTTCCCTCAACTGCGGGACACGTCAGAAAACCACGGAGCTTCCCAAAATGACTTAAAGTGGCAGTGTGCTTCAGTGGTGAGGAAGGGAGGGGACCAGGTTACAATGGGAGAGGCGGGCAGACAGGAAGCAGGAAAGAACACTGGGAAGAGAGAAGTGATGTGTTCCCTGGAGTCCAGTGCTCGTCGGCTCTGACCCGAGTACGTTCCTGTGGATCAACCCTAACAACTGCTCAGGGGCAGAAAAATGCATTAAAAATAAAGTTGCCATGGCAACAAAATCCTTCCCATTTACAAAGGAGACAAGGGCTAGATGGTGCATTAACTATACTCTGAGCCCAGAGTCTGGGGAGAAAAAGGACAGACAGGATGAAAACAAACGGAAAGAGGCTATGCTGGCGGTAAGGACACAAGCCACCTCCCCTTCTCAGCAACTCCGATGGCGTTATGCGACTGGGTGCACCGAGCAGGTCACGCTTTGATGAACTGGTTTCGGGAAAAAGCGTGCATTGCATCAGGGGGTTATTTTTAGTAAGTTCATATGTGAAAAAAGAAAAGTGTGTTGTCGTGGTCACCACAGAGTTTCTGCACCATTGTCCCAAACGACAGCTATGTCGATTGTAACAGGCTGTCCTACAGAAGCAAACCCTCGTGGAGCAGTAAGTTGTAGTGGCACCCCTTACATCACACTTAAAAACTGCCCCCAACCCCACACAGCTCACCTAGCCGGGCCCTTCCCCAGAGAAAGGCAGGGCAGGGACACAGGTGACCTAGCTGGAGGCAGTAGCAGGAACGAGGCCTGAGTCTCGCCCCCAGGAAGCCCTGCTCTGCTTCCAGCCCTGAGCTGGGTTATTTCAATGCCTCTGACGCCACACACAGCCACTGCCCGCCTCCTGCTGGCCTGTGGGGGGGAAGAGGGGTTGCACCCCTTCTCTGATGGGCACAGAGGCGCCGTGTAGGCTACTCTACGAGGTCCGAAGTGGAAGACAGGCTACACTCCAGCAGGAACCCACGGCAGCCCAAGTCTTATGACCAAAAGAGAAGAAAGACCCTCACGTTATAAACATTTGAAACTGCCAACCAAAAGAGAAGAAAGACCCTCACGTTATAAACATTTGAAACTGCCACGCAAGTGCACACAGAAGTCCTCTGTGACATCAGTGCCCCCGGAAGCCATAGATGTAGGACGGAGCTGGACGTGAACACCAGGGTAAGGAGCACTTTCGGCCACATACACAACTCTCCACCTCAATGGGGTGTGGGACAGACCCAAAGCACGTCAGTTCCCTCCCACCCCAAGTGTGTGCCAGCAAGACTCCTCGGTACCTCCACACCGTTAGACAGCACCAAGAGGAAGGGGCCAACTGTCCCACAACTGTCCATTCTGACTTCACAGAAGATGTTCCCATCACCACCTCGGTCTCAGACACTGGTCTCTGCATAACAGCAACTGAACAGAAAACCATTCCTCTTCCCAGCTTACTTAACTATGTGAGGCTTCAGTCTCCGCAACTCGTGATTAACCTGTCACTCTCCTTGATGTAGGAGCTCTGGTAGCATAGTGCCTAAGGCACTTGACTGCTAACCAGAAGGTTGGTGGTTCAAACCCACCAGCCACTCCTCGGAAGGAAGGTTGGGCAATCTACTTCCGTAGTGATACTGCCTCGGAAACCCAAGGAGGGGTCACTATGAGTCGGGGCCGACTCGACGGCAAATAACAACAACTCCTTGATGTTGAAGCAAACATATGGAGAAAAAGGAAGGAGCCCCTGCAACAATGCAATCACCCCGATCCCCGCGACGAGGACAACCACACTTACCGGATAAAACTCAAGTGAACACCCAGCGACCGGTGGGACCCTGAACAGTCGATACAGAGGAACACCCCGTAGGTGACACTCGCCCAGCTGGGGTTTTTGGCACCACAGTCAAAACATATCTGGAAGAAAAACAATCCATCACAGGTTAGAGGTCGTCTGTGACGTGCGACGGGCCCGGTGCCAGGACTGTCGAAAGTCGGCTCTGACATCAGCCGATTACCTCATTTTATCGTTATTAGTGCCTTCTATTATTGCTATCTTCATAAACTCAATCTTTGGGGTTTGGAAACATTACAGATAAACTTACAGATATATTTTAATATGTACATACATAAAAAAATACACAAATTGTGAAAATGGACGGTTGTAAGTGCAGGCTGTCCTAACTCAAGTACATCGTAAGTTGGGAACTGTCCATCATTTACATTAGCCAAATGAATCAACCTGTAGTTACAATACATGACTTAGCCTGAAAGCTTCTTAAACTTTACAATTTAAACTATGATTCTTAGAAAACATCTCACCAAGATTAAGAAAAAAACCCTCAAATTTCAATTTCTCTTTTATAATGCATGAGGAGGGGACCTAGGTTTGTATATCACCCCAAACATTCCTTATCCCTGCAGCATCAGTGGGGATCCCACTAGCCACAGAAATGAACTAGCCAAGGAGGCCCTGCAAGCTCTCAGTGCTTGGAAGACTTAAGGCCTTACCAGGGACCCTGGACGGTGGCTCGAGACCAGATGGTAGGTCCTCGTGCACACATTTCTCTCCCAGCCAGAGGAGGAGAAGGGTGTGGTAGCCAAGATAGCACCCAATGATCTCTGCCTCGTGGCATTCACACCCTTGTGGACCACGTCCTTCATGGTACCAGATGGTCTGTGTGACCAGTCAAATGTGACAGAAGTGCCAGCATGTCACCTCCGCAATGAGGTTATGGAAGATGTCATGGGTTCCTCTCTCGCTCGCTCCCTCTACCCCTTGGCTCACTAGCTCTGGGGCAAGCCAGCTGTCATATCTTGAGGACACTAGGGCAGCCCTTGGGGAAAGCCTCAACTGGCAAGGAACCATGAGCTTCAGTCCAAAAGCCACCAAGGAATCAAGGCCCCTTGACCAGCAGGTAAGTGAGCATGGAAGGGGCTCCTCCAGCTCTCAGGTGACTGTGGCCCTGGCCCCACAGCTTGACCACACCCTCACAAGAGATCCCGAGCCCTGGCATCCCACTAAGTCACTCCAGATTCCTGACCCTCAGAATGTGGGCAAGACAAGAAAGGTGTGTTGTTCTAAGATGCTGTCTTGGAGGGATTTAATATGTAGCAATAGACAACTACCTCAGCAGGGTGGGCCATGGGCTCCTAGAAGAACGGACAAATCTGTCTTGGAGGAAGTACAGTCGAATGCTCCTTAGAGGCGGGGATGGCCAGACCTCGTCTCTCATAGTTCAGTCATGTTATCAGAAGGGACCAGTCCCCGGAGAAGCACATCATGCTTGGTAAAGCAGAGGGTCAGTGAGAAAGGGGAAGACCCCCAACAAAACTCACTGACACAGTGGTGGTGACAACAGGCTCACGCATGCCAACAATTAGGAAGATGGGGTAGGGCCAGGTGGTGTTTCATTCTGCTGTGCACGGCGTCAACCAACAGCACCTGACAATGACAGAATGATGTGCCCGTATGCGAGGCTGTGGCCTGCTCCACTCTGCCCAGCCCCTCTTTCCACACAGCTCCTTACCCAGAATCGCGCTCTCACTGGGGGTACGAGGGGTTCTCAAGGGGCAGCAACACTTCCGGTCGCCCGTCTTCCCTCTCTGCCAGCACCGAGCTGTGCGTGGTCAGTAAATGCTCCGCAAATGTTTACGGAATGGCATGGGTGTTTCTGTATCGCCCACTGAGCCTGCAACGTCAGCCTTACTCATCGCAGACACTCAGCAAATACTGGTTCACCCAAGAACAACTTTCCCAACTTACCACCAGTTCAAAAATTATCACGAGCCCCCTCATCACTGACTGAGGTCAAGCATTCTCCATCTGGTCACAGGAGCTTAAAGCACTTTAAAACATGCAGGGCTTCTCACAGAGATTAGTATTTACAATTAATTATGTTCAGAACAATGGAATAGTAAAATTTCTACTAGTGGGAGAACTTATTTATTTTTTTCTAGACAAAAGAATACTTTACATACACTTTATAGAAGAGCCCCTACATGAAGGATGTCCAAGCTATAACCATCCAGAAAGATCTGGCTTCTAGCCTCTTGTGGGCAACACCAGAGAGAAAACACGGGTGAAATTTCCAAAGCCCCTGACCACGACAGGCTGGGATTAAGCATGCAAGAGTGTGCGTGTGTGCAGGGGGTGACAACTGGCATGAAAGGAGTCAGTCGCTTCACCTTGTGGTCTTTCACATGATTTACTTCTTCTTTGTTATTCTTGTTGAGAATCTGCGCAGCAAACATACGCCAATTCCCCAGTTTCTCCACGGACCACTCAGGGTCACTGACCACGCTGTGTGAGTCAGGCATCCATCCTCCCCTCCCTTTTCTGAGCTGTTCCTCCCCCTGAGCATAAACTCGCTGCTCCCTAAGGTTCCTGTCTCAACTTTGCAGTTGCTATTGTCACTCTGACCCCATAGAGACAGGTCTTAAAGAGCCAGTGCTCCGGGCTGGCCTTCTTCACTGTGAAGCTCAACTGTTGCTGGGCTTTAAGAAGACGTCAGGGATAATTTTGGTTTAAAGACGAAAGATCATCTGAGAGTAACAGGGGAGCTCTGGCGGTATAGTACCTCAGGCATCTGATTGCTAACCAGAAGGCTGTCAGTTCAAACCCATCAGTCACTCCTCTGAAGGAAGACTGGACAATCTGCTTCCATAGTGATACTTCTCTGAAAACCCAAGGAAGGGTCACTATGAGTTGCATGCGACTCAACAGCAGTGAGTTTGGTTTTGGTCTTCAAGGGCAACAGTTTTGGGGGTTCATTCAGCCTCCATGGCTCCAGAAGTCTGACTTCCATGAGAATTTGAAATTCTATTCTGCATTTCCCCCTTTTGGTCAGGATTCTTCTCCAGAATCTTTGATCAAAATGTATAGTAACAGTAGCCAGATACCATCCAGTTCTTCTGGTCTCATGGCAAAGGAGGTGGTTGTCCACGGAGGCAATTAGCTACACATCCATTTCCTCCTCTTATTCCTGACTCTCCTTCTCCCTCTGTTGCTCCAGGTGAATAGAGACCAACTGCTGTGGCCCGGACATCTCATGTTTACTGATTTCTTGCTGTAAGCCAAGCACTGTCACAGGCGCTGCGGTACAAGAAACACTTGAGGTCACTGCATTTCCTCTCCAACTCATCTACTAGTTATTATGCCATCCCATCTACCAAGTAGGAGCTCTGGTGACATAGTGAGTAAGGCATTTGGCTGCTAGCCAGAAGGTCAGTGGCTCAAACCCATCAGCTGCTCCACAGGAGGAAGATGAGGCAATGCACTTCTGTAAAGATTTACAGCGTGGGAAAGCCAATGGGGGTTGCTAAGAGTTGGCATCAACTCAATGGCAGTGGGTTTGGTTTGGGTATTGGTTTACCTGTCAAGCATGGTGCCCAGCACTGTGCCAGGTGCTGGACACACAAGGATGATTCAGAAGGAGTCTGCCCTCATGGAGCCCACACCCTAGCCGGCAAGGCAATTAGTTATAAGATGGAATCATAATGAGCAAACACAGATGCAACGTGTTTTCTGGAATGGGGTCCCGGAGGCATTTGTGCCCTGAAGAATAGGGTCTGAAAAGAAAGGAAGTGGCAAAAGAGCCTGTGTGGGAAATGGCCTTCTGGTCAGAGGTGACCACAGCAGAGGTTTGGTGTGCACGGCTAGAGCAGGCCAGCCAGGGCCCAGTGTGCACGGATGGAGCAGGCCAGCCGGGGCCCGGTGTGCGCGGATGGAGCAGGCCAGCCGGGGCCCGGTGTGCGCGGATGGAGCAGGCCAGCCGGGGCCCG
>NW_006921670.1:8220797-8222745 GCF_000298275.1 Orycteropus afer afer
TGGAGCAGGCCAGCCGGGGCCCGGTGTGCGCGGATGGAGCAGGCCAGCCGGGGCCCGGTGTGCGTGGATGGAGCCGACCAGCCAGGGTCCCCAGATGAGGAATTGCCAGAACACTGCCCCATGCAGCCAAGGACCCTGTCCTGTCCACCCATTTGTCACCTAAGAGTAGCACCGAGCCTATCACAAAGTAGGAAGTCACTGAGGCTGTAGTACGGGTAGAAGAGAAGACCTCCGACTGAGATCTGTGGCCTTGGCGGTCAGAAGGCTGCTCAAGATGCAGGTCTGGCTCTCACAGGGGACTGCCTTCACAGTCTTGCTGGAGCAGGAGACTGCTTTGGGAGCAGGGACTGTCCTCTACTTAGATCCCAAATCAAGTCAGGCTCTGCTTTACCGAAGAGCAAGCACAGCTCCTACGGGATGGGAAACGGACAACCCCTGACCGACCACTTGTTTTGCCCACTACAGTGAATAATGGCCACTGGAGAAACTGTACCAGATAATAGGGGTAAGGGCCCTGGCGGGGCTCGGCTGCTAGAAAGGGTACTGTTACAAACCCAACCAACTGCTCCAAGAAGAAAGGCCTGGTGATCTCCTCTCATCCAGATTACAACCTAGGAACCCCTCTGGAGCAGTTCTCCTCCGTCACACGGCGGCCCTGTGGGTCAGAACGGACTCAACCTAACAGCAGCTAATAACAGCAGCAGGGTGGGCTCTGGCAGGCACTCTTCTTGGCTCTTCACAGCAGCGCTGTAGGAAGGTCCTACCACAGCTCCCCAGAGCACCACCCGGCACAGGGAGACCTACGCGGTCACATGGGGCCCAGCACCTCGAATTCTTCACAGTTTGTTCACTAGGGGCCCTGCGTTTTCATTTTGCATTGAGCCCCACAAATTATGTAGGCAGACCTGATCCCCATTTGAGAGAAGACTAAGGAACTACATACAAAGTTAAGTAACACAGCTAAGAAGGGTTTCAGAAGTCCACCCTTCACTGCGCCGCCTCCCACACTTCGCCATGTGTGTGAGTCTATGTCCTACCTCTACTAGACCAACAGCTCCCAAACACAGAGCCATGTGTGTGAGGGGCCTGTGGCCTTCGTCCTACAGACGATCAGCTCCCCGAAAGCAGAAGCCAGGTCTTTTTCGTCATTAGTGTCCCCTCGGTGCCTTGCACCATGCCCAGCACACACCAGGTGCTCCATATTTTTCAGACAATTTAAGCAATGTCTGAAACACTAAGGAACAGTATAGTGACAAGACAGGACTTCACAAGTTGCAAAACTCACACTTATGAGTTAAAGCCTTTGTTGTTGTTGTTGTTGTTGTTGTTAGGTGCTGGCAATTCGTCTGACTCATAGCAACCTCATGTCCAGCAGAACCAAACACTGCCCAGTCCTGTGCCAGCCCCAGGATCCTTGCTGTCCCTGAGCCCATCGTTGCTGCCACCATGTCAGTCCATCTTGTTGAGGGCCTTCCCCTTTTTCGTTATCCCTCCACCTTACCAAGCATGATACCCTTCTCCAGGGAATGGTCCCTTCTTACAACATGACCAAAGTAGGTGAGACAAAGTCTGGCCATTCTTGCTTCCAAGGAGCATGCCGGCTGCACTGCCTCCAGGACAGATTTGTTAGTTCTTTTAGCGGTCCATGGTACTTTCAGCACTCTTTGCCAACACCATAACTCAAAAGCACCAACTCTTCTTCAGTCTTCCATTTTTATTGTCCACCTCTCACATGCATATGAAGCCACTGAAAATATCACAGCTTGTGTCAGGCTCACCTTAGTCTTCAAGGAAACATCTTTGCTCCTCATCACTTGAAAGAGGTCCTTTGCAGCAGATTTGCCCAATGCTATATGACACCCACCAGCCACTCCTTGGAAGGAAGATGGGGCAATCTACTTCTGTAGTGATACTGCCTCGGAAACCCAAGGAGGGGTCACTATGAGTC
>NW_006921670.1:8223680-8228658 GCF_000298275.1 Orycteropus afer afer
GGAGCCTTGTTTTTCGCCACTTCCCTTGGTGCAGCTTCAACTTCTTCCTTCAATACCATTGGTTCTTGATCATATGCCACCTCCTGAAATGGATGAACATCAACCCATTCTTTTTAGTACAATGACTCTGTATATTCCTTCCACCTTCTTTTGATGTTTCCTGCATCATTCAATATATTGCTCACAGAATCTTTCAATATTTGCAACTTGAGGCTTAAATTTCCTCTTCAGTTCCTTCGGCTTAAGAAATGCTAAGTGTGTTCTTCCCTTTTGGCTTTCCAACTCCATGTCTGTGCATTTCATTATAATAATTGACGTTGTCTTCTCAAGTTGCTCTTTGAAATCTTCTGTTCAGCTCTTTTATCTTGTCATTTCTTCCATTTGCTTTAGCTATACTCCATTCAAGGGCAAGTTTCAGAGTCTCTTCTGACATCCACTTTGGTCTTTTCTTCTTTTCTTGTCTTTAATGACCTTTTACTTTCTTCATGGAGGATGTTCTTGATGTCATCCAACAATTCCTCTGGTTTACAGTCATTGGTGTTCAATGCATCAAATCTATTCTTTAGATGGTCTCTAAATTCAGGAGGGATATAATCAAGGTCATATTTTGGCTCTTGTGGACTTGTTTTGATTGTCTTCAACTTCAACTTGAACTTGAAAATGAGCAGTTGATGGTTGGTTCCACAATCGACTCCTGGCCTTGTTTATGCTAAAGATATTGAGCTCTCCATCGCCTCTTGCCACAGATGTAGTCAATCTGATTCCTGTGCACTCCATCTGGCGAAGTCCATGTTATAGCTGCCATTTGTGTTGTTGAAAAAAAAAAAAGGTATTTGGAATGAATAAGTCATTGGTCTTCAAAATTCTATCATGTGATCTCCAGCATTATTTCTATCTCCAAGACCAAATTTTCCAAGTACTGGTGATTCTTCTTTGTTTCCAACTTTTGCATTCCAGTCACCAGTGATAATCAGCACATCTTGATTGCATGTTTGGTCAATTTCAAACTGCAGAAGTTGGTAAAATCTTCAATTTATCTCATCTTTGGCTTTGGTCATCGGTGCGTAAATTTGCATAATAGTAGTATTAACTGGCTTTCCTTGTAGGCATATGGATATTATTCTATCACTCACAGCATTGTACTTCAGGATATATCTTGAAATATTCTGTGTGACAATGAATGCCACACCATTCCTCTTCCATTTGTCATTCCCAGCATAGTAGATCATATGGCTGTCTGATTCAAAACGTCCAAAACCGGTCCATTTCTGCTCACTAATGCCTGGGATATCAATCTTTATGCATTCCATTTCATTTTTTACAACTTCCAATTTTCTTAGATGCATACTTCATACATTCCATGTTCCGATTATCAATGGATGTTTGCAGCTGTTTCTTCTCATATTGAGTCATGCCACTTCAGCAAATGGAGGCCCCAAAAACTCTACTTTATCTGTATCATTAAGGTCGGCTCTACTCTAATGAGGCAGTGCTTTCCCCGGCATATTTTGAGTGCCTTCCAGCCTGAGCGGCTCAACTTCTAGCACTGTATCAGACAATGTTTCAGAGCTATTCATAAAATTTTCCAGTAATATATCTGACAGTGTTTCACTACTATTCATTAGGGTTTCACTGGCCAGTTCTTTGAGAAGTGGATGGCCTCCTCCTTCTTCCGAGTCTGTCTCAGTCTGGAAGCTCCACTAAAACTGGTCCACCATGGGCACCCCTGCTGCCACAGCCTCCAGCCTCACAGCACCTGCAAGGCACTACAGTCTCCCTTAGCTGTTCCAGCGTTCCACTCGATTCCTGGGCTGCCTCCTACCTGTTCCTGCCGGCCCTGCCTGCTGCTGCTCCCTGCCACCTGGGGGCTGTCCCCACCTACCTTACCAAGCCATTGATCCACAGCAAATAATCCTCACACACCACGGGGAGAAACTGGAGAGCAGAGTCTTCAAGTCAACCCAGTTGTTTGTCTTCAACTACCTTTCCTGTGTCGTATGTGGTATGTCTTAGAGCTCACTCTTGCCATTAAAAAACTGTTCCTTGTTAGGTAACTGTTTGACATCTAAAACCAGTTTTCATATTTGTTTAGGTTGTACCTTCATGGTAATGACCAAATAAAATATATATACTTTTTAAATTGTGATTTGGGTGAAGATTTACAGAGCAAATTCACTTTCCATACAGCAGTTCACATACCCTTTGTCTCATGACATTGACCACAATTTACCACAATGCAACAGCTCCCCTCCCACTTCCTCCCCAGTGTTCCCTCTTCCCAGTGTCCATCCCTCCATGCACTCCTGCCCCCTGAGCTGTCTCCCTGTGCATAAGCAGCTCTTCTTTCTCCTATGATTGTTCTCTCCAAGGAGTGTATCTACCTGATGTAAATGTTCAACTATATGCCTGTATTTGTTTGGCTGGAAACCACAGGTGTGGGTTCAATTCTAGACCTGAAGGGTAGCTAGGGGCCACAGTCTCAGTGGTTCCACCAGGCTCTATTGGACCAGCAAACCTGGTCCCTCCCTTTTTTTTTTTTTTCCTCCTCCAAATGATTTTGAGCTTTGTTCCACATTGTTCTCTTTCCCTATCAAGGATCTCCTATATAGATCCCCTTCCAAATGGATGACAGTGGTAGCCTGGCACCATCTAGTTCTTCTGGTCTCATAGGCATATAGGCTGCAGATCGGACGGTGTATACCAGTCGCTCAAATAAAATATTTTTGTCAAGAAAAAGAGCCTATTAGTATTGAACATTACCAGGAAACAGGCTCAATGCTTTTATTAAACTTATTGCAAAACAGAAATATTTTCATAGGTGTGTTTTTCATAATGAAAATAGTAAGAAAACATGGTTTACATTCATTGATGCTAATATACTCAGGGTCTGCTTTCATAAAGATTTACAGCCTCAGAAACCCAACAGAGGGCACTATGAGTCGGAATCAACTTGAGATGGCAGTGAGTTCGGTTTGAGTTTTACCCAGTGGCACAGGCCATTTGCAGTTCACTACTAACCTAAGAGTTGGGGGTTCGAACCCACCAAGCAGCACAGCGGAAAAAAACACCTGGTGACGTGTTTCGTAAAGATGACAGCCAACATCACCCTAGGCAGTAGTTCCACTCTGTAACATCCAGGGTCACCATGAGTCCAGATCAACTCCATGGCAACAAGATTTTCTTTTTCTTTTTCTTTTTTTCTTTTTAATACATGCAGGCAGCATTCTAAGTGTTTTTCGTAGATTATCTCACTTAATTATCACAACAATTCTTTGAGTGGGAGCAAGTTCAAGCCCCCATTTTCAGATCAGGAAATACTGTACAAAGAAGTCCAGTAACTTGCCCTCAGGTGACAGAGCCAGAAAGTGGCTAAATCTAATCATAACTAACAAGCAAGCCCACACCTACCTTCAAGTGTCTTAGCTGGTGGGACCCTTAAGACTATGGCCCTCAGACACCCTTCAAACCCAGAACTGAACTCCCTCCCAGAGGTCACGTTTCAGCCAAACACTAGACAGGCTCATAAAGTGAGCAGGAACACCGTGAGGACATGCTCCTCAAAACAATCAACCACAGGAAACCCGAAGGGCAGCATTTGCCCCAAAACAAAGTTCAGAAGGAGGAAGGGGCAAGAAGGATGGGCGCATGGACAGAAAGAAGCCGGGGGCGGGGAGTAGAGCAGTGTTACACTGAAGGGGCTACACCCAATGTTGTGAAACAAAATGTATATACATTGGCGGCTGGAAAAGGAGCCTGCCCTGGACTCTTTTCACCCAACCACATTAAAATGTCTAAAAACAACAAAAGGGTGCCTTGATATAAAGACACTGACTTTATATTTACAAGGGACACCCTCCCTTTCATGAGCTGAAAGAGGATATGTGTTGATCTGACTCTGTGATAAAAACAACACAGAAAAAATCCTAGTTTGCACAGTGCTAACTGCAGATCCTAATCTTGCCTGGTTATACAGTAACTGCTCTTCACAAACAGATCAACTGAAATTTGAAAATAAAGAAACTAGCAAAGACATGTGGCCCTGGCGCTTTCTCCTCCTGCCTTCCGGTATCTGGCAGACATCACCCACTATAAACTGTGGCCTTCCTCCCTCCGCTTAGGCTGTAAAAATATGGGCCACCCTCCACCATCAAAGAGTCTTGGTGGTACAATGGATAAGCACTGCTACTCAAAACGTCAGGAGTTCCAACCCACCCAACAGCTTTGTGGGAGAAAGACCTGTCAATGTGCCTCCCTAAAGATTACAGCCTAGATAACCCTGGGAGGTAGTCACTCTGCCTCACACAGAGAGGCCAGTGCCAGGCACCCCACCCCGAGCCTCATGAAGACTTCAACAAAACCACCTCGACTCTGTAAACTCAGGGGGTCACCATGCCGTCATTGCCAGGCTCAGGACCATGCTTGTTAACAGCTGTTCACTTGGGAGGAGGAAGTGGGGGCCCTAGCAAGGCCAGACAGAGGGACAGAGCTCCGGTCCCTGGAGGGGTGGGGAGAGTCCACCCTGACATGGCAGCCCTTTGCACTCTGACCAGAGATGACCAGGCTGAGACTGTCACCAACTCCAGATGCGTCATCACACCACCTCCTGCCAGCTGCAAAAAGTTGTCAAAACATTTTGGGGTGAGGGGGTTGGAGGACAGCCTCTGAAGGAAAAAAGAAACCCCAATCTCCAAGGAGACTCAGAGAAAGAAAGGGCTTGTCATCAACTTTCTTAGCAAAAGAGAAAAATCTTAGAGCCATCAGGGAAACCAGCTTTGTCAGGTGGGAAAACCGGTACAGGATGCTACCAGGGGACGTACCCCGGCTCCTACGGCCCCCTGAGAACCCAGGGCGACTCTGGGGTGTGGAGGGGGACAGCTGAGCTGGCCCAAGCACTCAGCTCGGGATCCCAGCTGGTCCCAGTGTCTACACCTCGGCCGGGTCAGTGGGAGGGGCCCTATGACGTCCTGTCCCGTACCCC
>NW_006921670.1:8229332-8236115 GCF_000298275.1 Orycteropus afer afer
CCCCCAAGCCCCGCCCCCGTCGCTGCCCGTGCGTGCGTATGGGGCTCGCCCGCCGCCGCCCGCCGTCTCGAGGGGCAGCTTTGCCCTCAGGTCTGTGGCGGGCGGGGGTGGAGAACTGAGACTGGCTGTGTTTCCGCTGATTGATCGCCATTCGACTGGCGGAGTGCTTCCGTGGCCAAGGTCTTGTCGCATCGTTCCTGCGAGGACTGCAGAGCCAAGCATTTCAAATGCCAAGGAAGCAAACAGGCCAGGGGCCTCACCGCCTTCCCCAGCGCCAGAGAACTGGAACCCGGTCCTAGTCTCCTTACTTTTTCCTTTCCCTCAGCTAAGGCTGAAGGATCCTTGGTGGTGCAAAGGTTAAGCACTCGCTTGCAGACCAAAGGCTGGCAGTTTAACTAGCTGCTTTTCACGGTAGAAAGGCCTGGCGTTCTGCTCCAGTAAAAATTTCAGTTTAGGGAACCCTATGGGACATTTCTACCCTGTCACGGGTAGTTGTGGGTTCCAACTACTCAGTGGCAGCACCTGACAGCAACAGCTACGTCTGAGTCCTGGGTGGGGAAGCTTTCTACACTGGACAAGTGACCTTCTTGCAGTTTGCTGAGATGGAGGATGTAGTGGAGCAAGTACTTCTCAATGAGGCAAAAAGTACTCAGAACTGAAGAGGATACATACAGAGGTACATGGGAGGTGCAGACAACAAAGATAAACCCTTTTGCACATACAGTACCGCGTTGTCAGTGAAGGGAAACATGGGTATACGGGTGGATAGATGGGTGGACAGGCTGAACTAGTAGGTATGTCTATGAAGTGGGGAGTGTGCCCAAGGCTATGTATAGGGTTGGCAGACAGTGGTCCTATAAGTGTATTTGTATGACCTGAATTCCCAGGTGTACAGTAGAGCTGACAAGGGACAAGGTTGTAGTCACTTCTTGGTCACAGCCAGGTACCCAGAGGGACCGAGTAGTTGAACCTATGCTCAGGACCATAGTCACAGGAGACATCAAGCTCAACTAGCATAACATACTGCACAAACCATTGTTCTACCTCCTACTTTGGCGAATAGCGACTGGGATCTTAAAAGCCTGCAAGCAGCCATCTAGATGCAACGATGGGTCTTGCCTCGTCCAGAGCAAAGAAGAATGAAGAAAACCAAATATTCATAGAAAGAATTAGTCCTAGTGACTGGGACACCATGTGATCCACAGCCTATACGACTATGAGACCAGAAGAACTAAATGGTACCTGGCTACCAATGTCAACCACTTGGAGGGGGATCTCTGTAGGATATCCTGGATAGAGTGGGAGAATAATGTGGAAAAAACTCAAAATCATTTGGAAAAAAAAAAAAGCAGGGGACAAGGTTTGCTGGTCTGATAGAGCCCGGTGGAACCCCTGAGACTATGGCTCCTAGCTGCCCTTCAGGTCTGGAATTGAACCCACACCTGTGGCTTCCAACCAAACAATAGACAGGCATATGAGCTGAACATTTACCTGAGGTAGATATACTCCTTGGAGAGATCGATCATGGGAGAAGGAAGGGCTATGTATGCACAGGGAGACAGCTTGGGCAGAAGTGCATAGAGGGATGGACACAGGGAAGAGGTAACTATCGGGAGGAAGTGGGAGGGGGGCTGTTGCATTGTGGTGAATTGTAGTCAATGTCGTAAGACAGTGTATGTGAACTAATGCATGGAAAGTGAATTTGCTCTGTAAATTTTCACCCAAATCACACACACACACACACACACACAAAGTACTCAGAACTGATGAGTATGGACAGGAAAAGATGACTGACTTCATACCCCAGTGCCTCCTGGCCGGCCTCTTGCCCTTTGGCACCCATTTCTAGGTGTCGTTAGCTGCAGTGGAGTACCTCAACTCACAGGGGCCCTGTGCATGCACGACTGGGTCGGACCTCCTGTGTCCAGAGGGCTTTGTTGGCTGATGTTCAGAAGTAGATGACCAGGCCTTTCTTCCTGGTCTTAGTCTAAAAGGGCTGCTGAAACCCATTTGGCATCATAGCAACTTCCACCGACAGAGGGTTCTCTGGGATGGAAGGCAAGAATTCCAACACTGAAGCACCGTACTCTGGTTCCAAGGGTGTAAACCCACGGAGAGGGGTCTGTTGACAGTAGTGGGTGTGGAGCCGCTGGAAAAGTGTTGCCCGAGGTTGGATAGTGCAGCAGAAGGATAAGGGCTTTTGGAGTCAACTCTAATATCTGGCTTCAGTCCCAGCTCGGCCACTTTCTAAGTCTGTTGTTGTTGTTATGTGCCATCGAGTCACACCCGACTCATAGCAACCCCTCCTTGGGTGTCCGAGGCAGTAGTATCACTACGGAAGTAGATTGCCCTTGGTCAAGTCGCTTCACTTCTCTGAGCCTTGGTTGGCTCCTCTGTATGTATAAGGTTTAGACATGAAGAATCAGTGCTGGGCAGCACAGGAGGCCAGCTGCTCAGGGGAGCCCCCGAAGAGCTTTTAGTCCTTCCCTCGCGTCCTGGGTCTCCGCTTACTCTGCTGGGCCCAGGGGCTGGGAGCATTGACTGCACTCAGGGTGTCTGGTTTGCTACCCTCAGGAGAAGATGGGAGCTTGCTGGGAACGTAGACTCATGGAAACCCAGGCTTATTTTTCCAAAGGAAAATATATTATTCTCCAGAACAGCAAACAACTTTTTTTTTTTTTTATTGTGATTTGGGTGAAAGTTTACCATGCAAATACATTTTCCATACAGCAGTTCATACACATTTTGTCTCATGACCATTGACTGCAATTCCCCACAGTGTAACAGCTCTCTTTCCACTTCCTCCACCTCTTCCCTGTGTCCTTCCCTCTCATGAACTCTGCCCCTCCCCACGTGAGAGTTGCTATCTCCCTGTGCAAACACTGCCCTTCTGTTCTCCCAGGATTGATCACTCCAAGGAGTATATCTGCCTGATGTAAATGTTCACCCCATATGCGTGTCTGTTGTTTGGCTGGAAGCCATCTTTCTTCTGGTCACGTGATCATATAGGCTAAGGATCACATGGTCTACTAGTCCTTGGACTAACTGTTCCCATGTGTCTTTGTTTTTCTTCATTCTTTGCTCTGGATGAGGGAAGACCCATTGTTGCATCTAGATGGCTGCTTGCAAACGTTTAAGACCCCGGTCCCTACTCACCAAGTAGGACAGAAAAGGGAACAACTTTTGGAAACAACTGTGTTAGAAAGTTCCTCCTGTATGAGTCAGAGTGTGTGCCCCTTGTCCTTAGTGTCCGTTGGTCTAGTTTGGCCCCATACAGAACAGACTGGCACCCTTTTCCACTCAACATGTTTATAAGAAATGGTCGTATCCTTTCTAATGATAAATATGGTCCCATTTATCATTTGGAACTGAATTCTTCCTATTTCCCAAGTCATGTGAAGGCACCCTGGTGGCGCAGTGATTAAGTGCGCAGCTGCTAACCAGAAGGTCAATGATCTGAACCCACTAGCTACTCTGTGGGAGAAAGTGTGCTAGTCTGCTTAGGTCAAGATTTATAGCCTTGGAAACCCTATGGGATAGTTCTCTTCTGTCCTATAGGGTCACCGTGAGTTGGTCAAGTCACTTAAGTTGGATTTGAATCAATGGCAACAGGTTGTTTGGTTTGACCAAGTTATATATCAGATTAGGGTTATTACTCAACTCCAAGGAACCCTGGTGGAACAAGGATTAAGTGCTCAGCTGTTAACCAAAACAGCGGATGGAACCCACCAGCCACTCTGTGGGAGAAAGATGTGAAGATTCACAGCCTTGGAAACCCTATGGGGCTGCTGTGCTCCGTTGGGGTCACTGTCAGTCCGAGGGATGGGAGAACAAAGGAGGGTTTGGCCGCCACCTTCTTTATTTTATTTTATTTATTTTGTTATTATGGTTGAGGATGCACATGGTCAAACACGCACCGACTCAGCACTTCTGCGTGTGTAACTTAGTGGCATTGATGATGTTCTCCAAGTTGCACCCTGTCACCATCCTTTTCTGAATTGTTCCTCCCCGCTTAACATCAGCTCCCTGCCCCCTGCGCCTCCTGTCTAGGCTTTGAGTTACTGGTGCCATAGACACAGATCTTGAAGAACATAATGTCGGAGGCCGACCTCTTTTTCCAGTTGAGCTAAACTATTGTTTGGTTTTCAGACAAAGAAGAGCTTTGAAAGAAGGGCCCAGACAACCAGGGCCATGGGGTCTTCTGTGTAATCATCCTTGGCATCTGTCTTTTATGAGGACATCCTGGTGTGGCCACGTGAAAGGGCATTGTGTTGGTTTAGTGTGTTTACAGTTGAATGGGAGCCAGATGAAAGGCAGGTGCCACTCGAAGGAAGAGCTAGACAGATCTAGACAGTCCACGCTGAGTCCCAGAGTGGAAGCAAGCTCAGGTCTTATCCCTTGCCCCCAGAAGACAGCCCCAGTGGACTTCAGTTAGGGCTGAAGGACACAGTGAGTGCTGGGTCAGACCCATCATGCAGGTACACTTGAAGGAGGCCACTGAATCCAGCAGGCTCCTCTGACTGCCACCAGCCCTGTGTGCCCAGGCAGGGCACCATTTGAAAAGGCAAGGTGTTTAAGTAACTGTTTCACGGATTGGCTTTTTTCAATTTCCAGTTAGCTTTCTATTGCTAACCAAAATTGTTGTTGTCAGGTGCTGTCAAATCAGTGCCAACTCATAGCAACCCTGCGCATAACGGAGCGAAACGCTGCCCGGCTGGCCGCGCAATTCTGGCCATGATTGAGCCCCTTGCTGCAGCTGCTGTGTCAGTCCCTCTCACTGACGGTTTCTCTTTCTCGCTGACCCTCTTCTTTACCAAGCACGATGTCCTTCTCCAGGGACTCGTCCCTCCTGAGAACATGTCCAAAGTCCGTGAGATGAGCTCTCACCCTCCTCACTTCTAAGGAGCGTTCCGTCTGCACTTCTTCCAGGATAGATTGGTTCATTCTTCCGGCAGTCCATGGTACTTGCAGTATTCTTCGCCAGCACCACAATTGAAATGCATCAGCTCTTCTTCGGTCTTCCTTATTCATCATCGAGCTTTCACGTGGATATGAGGCCGTTGAAAATACCATGGCTTGGGGCAGGCGCACCTTAGTCCTCACAGAGTCATCTTTGCTCTTCAGCACTTTAAAGGGGTCTTTTGCAGCAGATTTGTCCAGTGCAATACATCACTTGATTTCTTGACTGCTGTTGTTAGCAGGAGCTCTGTGGCGCAGTGCCTAATAAGGCATTTGACTGCTAACCAGAAGGCTGGTGGTTCAAACCCAAAAGCCGCTCCTTTGAAGGAAGATTGAGCAGTCTACTTCCGTAGAGAGAGTGCCTCGGAAACCCAAGGAGGGGTTGCTATGAGTCCGAGCCGACTCGACGACATGAGTTTGGTTTTTTGGTTTTGGTGGTGGTTAGGTGCCGTCGAGTCGGCTCCGACTCATTGGACCCCGTGCACAACAGAACGAAACACTGCCCAGTCCTGCGCCAGCCCCACAGTCCCTGCCATACCTGAGCCCATCGTTGCAGCCACTGTGTCGGTCCATCTCGGTGAGGGCCTTCCCCTTTTTTGCTGACCCTCCACTTTACCAAGCATGATACCCTTCTCCAGGGAATGGTTCCTTCTGACAACACGACAAAAGTAGGTGAGAGGAAGTCTGGCCATTCTTGCTTCCAAGGAGCATACTGGCTGCACTTCTTCCAGGACAGATTTGTTTGTTCTTCTGACAGTCCGTGGTACTTTCAGCATTCTTCACCAACACCACAACTCAAAAGCATCAACTCGTCTTCAGTTTTCCTTATTCATTATCCAGCTCTCACATGCATATGAGGCGACTAAAAATACCATGGCTTGGGTTAGGCACGGGAGCTCTGACTGCTAACCAGAGGCTGGTGGTTCAAACCCCACAGCACTCCTTGGAAGGAAGGTTGGGCAATCTACTTCCATAGAGATACTGCCTTGGAAACCCAAGGAGGGGTCGCTGTGAGTTGGATCCGACTCCACAGCAGCACATTTGGTTTGCTTTTGGGTTGGGCATACCCTAGGAGCTCTGGTGGCATAGTGCCTAAGATATTTGACCGCTAACCAGAAGGCTGGTGGTTCAAACCTCAAAAGGAGGACTGGGCAATCTACTCACTTTTCCAGCAGTGAGTTTCGTTTGTTATTATTTTTTTTTTTTCAAGTCTTCAAAGAGACATTTTTGTTCTTCAGCACTTTTAAGAGGTCTCTTGCAACAGATTTTCCCAGTGTAATACGTCGTCTAATTTTATAACTGCTGCTTTCATTGGTGTTGATTGTAGAACCAAGCAATGTGAAGTCTTTGACAACTTCAGTCTTTTCTCCATTTATCATGATGCTGCTTATTGGTCCAGTTGTGAGGATTTTTGTTTTCTCTGTGTTGAGCTGTAATGCATACTGGAGGCTTTAAGCTTCATCAGTAAGTGCTTCAAGTCATCCTCACTTTCAGCAAAGTTGTGTCCTCTGCGCATCACAGCTTGTTCATGAGTCTTCCTCTGATCCTGATGCCACAATCTTCTTCATAGAGTCCACTTTCTCGGATTATTTACTCAGCATACAGACTGAATAAGTATGGTGAAAGAATACAACCCTGACACGCTCCCTTCCTGATTGTAAACCATGCAGTATCCCCTTATTCTGATAGAAAGACAGCTTTCTGGTCTATGTACAATTTCCTCATGAGCACAATTAAGTGTTCTGGAATTCCCATTCTTCTCAATATTATACGTAATTTGTTATGATCCACACAATCAAATGCTTTTTCATAGTCAATAAAATA
>NW_006921670.1:8239745-8242047 GCF_000298275.1 Orycteropus afer afer
TGGCTTCCTGGCTTTTAATCCCCTTTCTCCTGCTCTTCCTGCCTGCCACTTTGGGCATCCCTGTGTTGTCTCTCCTCACCTGTAACCTGGGGCTCACCTGTAACTGAAATTTATTGAAGTCTTCCTCTGAGTGAGGCCCTGCACTCTGCTTCACACATGTTCACCTATGTAATCCTCAGACAACCATTGGGAGTCGGTAAGAATATGTTCACTTTATAGACGAGAACAGTGAGGCACGGGAGAGGGCCCCAGCCAGAGAGGGACTCGACCCGGTGTTGCTGGCTTTGAAGATGGGGTCATGTGAGGTGCTGGTCTCTAAGCCCTCAGCTGACCGTCCACAGGGGCATAAACACCTCAGTGTCCTGAATTCGCCACCAACTCCAATGAACAGAGAAACGCATCCTCCGCCAGGGATCCCGGGAAGGCACGTGGCCTGCCAGCACCTTATTGCTGCCCAGTGAGACCCATGTGGGACTTAGAACGTACAGGACTGGAGGATGATAAACTGCCTTGTTTAAGCCACTCAGTTTGCGGTCATTGTCACAACAGCCACAGGGACCTGACCTGGGACCACACAGCAGGTGCGTGTGGGCTGAGACCCAGCCAGTGGGGTCTGGCGTGTCTCTTGAACCAGGTGCCATGGCGTCGGTTCTAACGTACGCTGGCCCCTGTGTGTCAGGGTAGAACTCCACCCCATGCGGTTCCCAGTGGCTGGGTTTTCAGAAGTAGGTTGTCAGATCTTTCTTCTGAGGCAACTCTCCATGGACTTGAACTCCCAGCCTTGTGGTGAGCAGCTGAGTACCTTAACCATCTGCCCACACCCCACGGACTCCTTTAAGCAGCACATATGCTGCCTTAATCAACAGCCCCCTCCATCCCTTCATCCCTGGAGCTCCCCTCACCCACTCCTTGGCTGCACTCTTTGTTTCCTGGGCCCCACGCTGCCTTTTTCTTGGCTTCCACCCTCAATGGAACCCCACTCTCTCTAACTTTCTGCGGTGAGGATCTTGGTCTTAATGGGCCTGCAGACCGTCGGCCCTCAGATCTGATTGCTGCATGTGCCTGAAAATCTCCCAGAAGGATCAGGGATGGAATGGGGCCCTGTGAGCTTTGCACGGCCCGCTGCAGGGGCCTGGAGCATCAGGGGCCAAGGGCTGCGAGTGGGAGCGGTGAGCTCCAGGAGGAGGCGGCTGGGAGGGCCGGAGAGGCCGTGGCGGCGAAGTGGCTGTGGGCGCAGACCCGATAGGCAGCGGGGACCACCTGGGTCACACGGGGTACTGGGGAATGTGGGTTGGGGTGCCCAGAGAAGGGGGCAGTGGGTGAGGAGGCATCCCTGCCATCCAGCGCCCTTTACCCAGGTCCTCATGAGATAGTAGGGGATGGGGTGTCATGCTGGCCTGCGTCCCTCCCTACCCGGGTGCTTCTCGTCCTGATGTACCCACTCTTCTCCTGATGGGTTTCTGGGTCCCCAGGGCTCAGCTCCTGCACCCCAGAACGTTTGCTGGTCACAGTGAATAAGCACACGGATGTCTGGAACTTCGGGTGCCCGAGTGGCTTTTCGGAGCACGGTTTTTGAAGTGTGGCCACACCCAGCGTCGTTGGGGCCTCGGCAGGTGTTCGAACCCTGAGCCGCGTCAGGAAGCCAGTTGTCAGAAGCCCCTCGGGTGTTTGAGAACCTTCTGTGTTCTGAGTGGGCACCTGCTGTTTGGAGGGAAGCTCACCGGCCTTTGAATCCCAGCCCTGCCCTTGACTTGCTTGCGGACCCCTCTGGGCTTCAGGCTCCTCCGTCACACGGCGCTCATTCACTGGGATGAGGTTCCCAGGACCCACAGCAGGGAACGTGCCCAGCACAGGGCCGAGTGTAGCTGGAAAACGTCAAGCCTGAAAGTGGTTGGAAATAGCAGGCTGAGAAGCTGCCTCGTCCCGACAGTGCCACTGAGTTGCGCCCTAACTCGCCTGGCTCCTCGGACCCTGCACTGACTCAGCGTGAGCCTCCCGGCTCAGCCATAGGCCCATGTGCTCTGTCCTGGCCACGCAGCCGCCTCCACTGCACCTCGCTTCTGTCCACCAGGGGGCGCCAGAGCCACTTCCATCTGCATCTTGTTGCTCCGGTAGCTCAGGGGCGGATTGCCCAATAAACAAGGTAAGCATGGGCTTACTGGTGCTTCCTCACCAGTCCGTAGTGAAGAATTTCACATGGGTTTCACTACATCTGTTTACTTCTGATCAGAGTAAGGATGCACGAGGAAGCCCGTGCGCATCTTGCTTACCGGGTATTCTATTCTTGTCAGAAAAAAAAAAA
>NW_006921670.1:8242477-8249148 GCF_000298275.1 Orycteropus afer afer
GAAAACCCAAGGAGGGGTCGCTATGAGTTGGGATTGACTCGACGGCAGTGGGTTGGTGGTTGGTTTTTTAGTGGAAATTCTGAGTGCCATGGGAGAAGCTGGAAGTGCTCCGATTTCTGGTGGGCGTATTGGCATCTTGGGAATGATACTTCTCTGGGTTGTGTTTTTAAATAACTTTGTGTTGTGATTTGGGTGGAAGCTGACAGTGCAAGTTGCTTTCCGTCCACAGTTCACACCTGTTTTTTCACACCGTCCACAGTTCACACGTGTTTTTCCGCACCGTCCACAGTTCACACCTGTTTTCTCGGCACCGTCCGTCCACGGTTCACACCTGTTTTCTCGCACCGTCCACGGTTCACAACTCTTTTTTTGCACCGTCCATGGTTCACACCTGTTTTTTCACGCTGTGATTGCTATGCCCGCGTCATCACGACACTCTTCCCACCTCCTCCTTGTGCTTCCCTTTCCGTTCACCCTCTTTTCCTGTCCCTTTCTGCTCCCTGAACTTTGTCCCTGGGCCGACGCTGCCCTTTGAAGTCCCCTCCTGGTGAGACTGTTCACCCCCTAGCCCTATTATTTGGTGGGAAGTTGAGCCACAGGGGTGCGTT
The DNA here is from genome assembly GCF_000298275.1 of Orycteropus afer afer. Taxonomy (NCBI): domain Eukaryota; kingdom Metazoa; phylum Chordata; class Mammalia; order Tubulidentata; family Orycteropodidae; genus Orycteropus; species Orycteropus afer. The sequence continues at coordinate 8,243,086 of NW_006921670.1, forward strand.
CAGTTCCAGGCCTGAAGGCGGACTAAGGGTCATAGTCTTGGGGTTCTACAAGTCTCTATCAGATCACTAAGCCTGGCCTTTTTGAGTTTTGTTCCACATTTTTCTCCCACTCTACCCAGGACCTTTTCTTGGGATTCCTTTCGGAGCAGTCAACAGTGGTAGCCGGGCACCATCTAGTTCTGGTCTCAGGGCTGTGGAGGCTGGGGTCTGTGTGGGCCATTAGTCCTTTGCACTAATTTTGTCCTGCATCTTTGCTTTTCTTCATCTCCTTTACTCTGGATGAGGACAGACCAGTAGACTAATAGTTGCACCTGAGATGGCCACTCACAAGCCTTTTATTTTTTAATCTTTTTTTTAAAATTATGATTTCAGTGAAAGTTTACAGAGCAAATTCATCTTCCGTACAGCAGCTCATACACACTTTGCCTTATGACAGTGACTGGAATTTCCCACAATGCAACAGCTTCCCTCCCACTTCCTCCCCATAATTACCTCTTCCCTGTGTCCTTCCCTCCCATGCACTCCTGCCCCCTGAGCTGTCTCCCTGTGCACACACAGCCCTTCTGTTCTCCCATGATTGTTCTCTCTAAAGAGTGTATCTACCTCAGGTAAATGTTCAACTCATATAGCTGTTTTTCATTTGGCCAGAAGCCACAGGAGTGGGTTCAATTCCAGACCTGAAGGGCAGCTAGGGGCCACAATCTCAGGGGTTCCACCAGGCTCTATCAGACCAGCAAACCTGGTCCCCCCCCCCCTTTTTTTTTTTTTAATGATTTTGAGTTTCGTTCCACATTGTTTTCCCTCTCTATCTAGGATCTCCTACATAGATCCCCCTCCCAGTGGTTGACAGTGGTAGCCGGGCACCATCTAGTTCTTCTGGTCTCATAGTCATATAGGCTAAGGATCTCATGGTATACCAGTCACTTGGACTAATTGTTTCCATGAATCTTTGGTTTTCTTCATTCTTTTTTGCTCTGGATGAGGAGAGACCCATCGTTTCATCTAGATGGCAGCTTGCAAGCTTTTAAGATCCCAGTTGCTACTCGCCAAAGTAGGAGGTAGAACAAAGTTTTGTGTAGTATGTTATGCCAATTGAGCTTGATGTCCCCTGTGACTATGGTCCCGAGCCCACAGGTTCAACTACTCGGTCCCTCTGGGTAGCTGGCTGCACTCACAAGCTTTTAAGACCCAGTTGCTACTCACCAGAGTAGGATGTAAAACATTGTCTTTGTGGACTGTGTTCTGCCAATTGACCTTGATGTCCTCGGAGACCATGATCCTGAGGCCCCAGGTCCAGCACCTCAGTTCCCTCAAGGTGTTTGATTATAGCTAAGAAGTTTTCATAACGTTGCCCCTGTATGTGCTACCATGTCTGTGGATGTATCTATGGATATAGATGCATGTGTAGAAAAATACCTTGTCAAACCTGTGTGTGTCCGTGGGTATCGTCCCATGCGCCTTCCCCACCTGTTCAGTTGCGTGTCTATCTCTGTATCCCCCAGTCACTGGTACCGCTGTCATTGCAGGACTGTGAACATAACAGTATTCACCTCTGTTGCCTTCAACTCTTGTTCTTGTCCCGTTATAGAAGCAGAATCTTTGCTGTGATAAAAACATGTGAAACTGTTCACTACAGATTAGTAACTAAGCACAAGTAGGCTGTGCTTACCTTGCTTACCAGGTAATCCGACACTGGCTGGGACGGCCCACAGAGCTCCTTATCCGGAGGCCACCAGGGGAAACCGAGGCCCAGAGAAGGGCACACAGCCTCCTGGGGTGAGCACTCCCCACTCCTAGGCAGGCCCATCACCTCTTTACAGAAACTGGGACTTAAAGGCGACCTCGTCTCCCTCAGCCTGCCGCCCTGCCCTGAAGCCGGGAGACACAGCTCAAGGAGCCTGGCATCACTCCGGCCCCGAGAGCCTCGGGGTCCTGGGCTGGGAGGCCCTGTTCACCCTCGTTTGTTGACACTTGCAGGCTGTGGCCCTCAGAACCACCCCACACCGTCAGCAGCACTCTTGGCCCCGAAGCAGGCTCTGGGCTCCCACCTGGTGTCAGAAGGACCCCTGCTTTCTGAGCCCACTGTTTTCCATGTGTGTCCCAGTGCCATAGTCTCACACACAATAGACACTCAGTACCTACTTGGTGAGTGCATGAGTCAAGCCCGCTGCAGACCAGGATAGATAAATGGGACCAGGGGGCCAGCTGATTCCCCACCAGGAGGGACTGCTTGGAGGAGAGGCCTCCCCAAGACCTCCAACCACTTGCTCTGTGACCATAGGCAAGTCATTCCTTCCCCTCACTAGGCCTCAGTTTCCCCCAAGAGCGATGAGCAGGTCCAAGTGCCCTTGTCTGCCTCCTGGCCCCGTCCTGACAGACTGAGGGGTCCCCTCCAGGGATGATGGCCACAAGCGCAGCCAGGCTTGGAGTGTTTGGGTGGAGCCGGCCCACCTGGACTTAGGTGACCACAGCTAAGTCCAGGACGCAGAGGCCAGCAGTGTCCTCCATCCACAGGGACCTTCAGGGAGCCAGGTACCTGCCAGTTAGAGCTCTGGGGACTCCCGAGGGCCATGTGAGTGGGTGGTGGCAGCAGGGGTCTAGGGAGAGAAAGGGCACGTTGTCCAGAGCATGGCTGTGGGGAGGGGAAGGAATGGGGCAAGGAGAACCTGGTGGCCCAGCCAGCATGGAGGGTGCAGGCGGGGAGCCAGGGATGCCCTGAGGGTCCTGGCTGGGGGCCCAGGAAGATGGAGGTGTCACTGCATGGCCGTGGCCTGACCTGACTCAAACCCCTCCCACCAGGAACCAGGCTATGCTTGTCTGGGAAACAGGTCTTCATGGGTCAGGTGACTTGCCAAGGTGAGGGAAGGTGCCCAAGCCCACCCTGAGGGCAGGACGGGAGACCAGGTGGGCCGTGAAGAGCCCCGCGGGATTTCCTATAGGATGGCCAGGGATCAGTGAGAGCCTTCGGGGTTGTAGAATCAGGCGAGGGGCTTTGGGGATCAGGTGGGGCGCTGAAAGGGCCTCTGAGGGAGGCGACAGCAAGCACAGTTGTTTTGTGGACCACCTGAGACCCCAGCACCCCCTGCTCTCCCCATCTCCTCCTCACCCCACAGCAGAGGGTGGTGGGGAGGCCTGCCCTTGGGGTCCCTGCAGACCTGGTCCCAACGGCAGTTCTGCTCATGGAACTGGATCTCTGCAGTTGCCAGACTGGCCGCCTGTTGTGTAGCATGTGGGCACCGAGTGGGTAAACCCACAGCAGGCTGGCTAGCCCCGGGGCCACGGTCTCCACCGTGGTGTCTGAGTGGCCGGCTGGGCCCGCGGGCACCAGCATCCTGCTCAGCGCATCCCGCCCTGTCTCTGTGCTGTCTCCAGTGGGTACCTGTGGGCCGAGGGCAGAATATGGCATCTGCCCTGAGCAGTGGGAAGCCTATGGGCTCCAGCCCCCCTCCAAAGCTGGGGGAGCTGGTGTCACCCATCAGACACGGTGACACCACGGACGCGCACCTGCCTCACTCTGCAGGCACTACTGTGGGCAGCCTTTTCTGGGATCTGGTGACTGATGTGTACAGCCTCAGCCCAGCTCCCTGGAGGTCAGAAGGTTCCCTAGGGATTTTACTCAGCACCCCCCACCAGCTATGACTGCGTCTCTGGCTCTCGGGGCCTGTTCCTGCCTCTGTCAAACAGGGAGACACACGCCTTGCTCACAGGGCTGCTTGTAGCTACTGTAAGTAAAGGGCATGGGGGCCAACACACAGTAAGTACTCAGGACAGCAGGCCTATGGGAGACCTGAGGGTGATGCTGGTTGTGTCCTGCTGCTCGGCCTAGGGTGGGGAGGAAAGTGCCAGCCTGCCGCCCACCAGGGGAAGCCTACGCTGTGCAGTGACAAGTTTCGGGAATCCCAAGGGGCACTGGTGTCACCAGGCCTAACGCTGGTAAGGGACCCCATGCCCTGGCCTCGTCTAGCCCCAACGCTGGTAACTGACCCCGTGCCCCTGGCCTGGCCCAGCCCCAATGCTGGTAACTGACCCCGTGCCCCTGGCCTGGTCCAGCCCCAATGCTGATAACCACCAGTGAAGACACGGGTGCTGTCAGGCCCACCGCTGGGGTGAGGGCTGAGCTGTACACGTGACAGAGACACTTCCACACCCAGATCGGTATTTATTGATTCTCTAAAATACTATACATTTAAAGAAACGCCCAGACATGAAAGACTCGACAATTTTTGGTACTCTGTAGCATAGGAACAAGGACTCCTGCTGGTAAGTTTTCATGACGCACGCGCACACATTCAACTTTCCAAGCAAGACATTGCGCTCACTGCAAACAGTATCAATGCATAGCTTTGATGGCTGTGGCGGTTCCACCCACTCTGAATGACACAACAGAGAGGGTGCCTCCCGCCCCGTGCTGTGTAGACCCAGCGAATCCTCCTGTGGGCCCCTCTGCTTCCAGGGCACTGAGGACGCTGGCGAGACCATGATGCTGAGGGTGGGACCTGTCTCTGTTTGCTCACAGGGAGCGTGATGGGATTGCAACTGCTGGGAAGACGTGAGGGGTTACAGTGTTCTGCTACGGGAAGGACTAAGGCTAGCCGTGTGCCGGCCCCACTGCTGGCCAGCATGGCCATGAGCTCCCCACAGCTGGCTGACTGCCACCCCAGAGCCGGGCAGGAGGCCTGGCCCCTCAGCCGGACTCATGCCCCAAGGTCACAGGCTTTGAGCAGTTTCCGGATTAAAGCCACTGTCAAAAGGCATTCCCCTCATGAACACAGTAGAGGAGTGCTTTAGATTCTCTGAGAATCAGATAATACGGACAGACGCGCACCAAGACACGAAGGTCTGGCAGAGCGCTTTAACCTACTGTACAGATTCCTTGGCCTGAAGTTAGTCATCTCATTCCTAACCTTCCAGATCACTGACAGAGCTGTTAATTTGCAAAAGAGGAGAGTTTAAGCACGAATAGCGGGAGCATAGTTTCAAACGCGGTGGTCTCTGCGAGTCCTGCAAGGTTACTTCCGCAACGCACACCCAGGCCAGACGTCATCTTCTAAGTGTCCCGCGGTCAATCCGCACAGTGCCCGGGCACAGCAGAAATAGACCATCCTGTCAATACTGGTATACGGCAATCTATGGCAGCACTGAAGGTGAAATGGACGGAGGGACAGGGACAGAAAGACAAAACCGCACACAGCCTCAAACGTCACATGATCTTCACTCAGGAAGTGAGCTGGTTCCTTTAGGTTGAAGGTGACAGGACTCAGGAGAGTGAGCAGTGGAATAGGAGTGAGTGACAGCCACGTTAGCTTGGGGAGGGCAGAGGAGGCAGAGCGTGTACACCCGTGAGCCAGGGGGCACAGCCAGGAGCCAGTGGGGAGCGGGAGGCCCGGCAGGTTCCCTGTTGTGCTCTGTTCTGTGCTCAGGCCTTGCCGTGCACTGTGGGGAGGGCCGCGTCCCAGGTGAAACGGCCAGCTCGTTTGCCGTCAAGGACACTGTGAAGCTGAGAGCAACGGAAACATCATCGTTTGCAGAAGGCATGGACGCCCCCCACGGCTGGCTGGGGGCGCTGGAGGTGCTGCTGCCCGGGCCGACAGCTCGCGGAGCTCCAGGGACGGCCGTCTCTAGCCCCCCGCCGGCCTGCCCAGCGGTGCCCGTCACTGGATCGCCTCGACGTAGTTCGCTGGGTACAGGCCGACCTGCCCACTGTCCAAGCGCCCTTTGCACCAGCCCTGCTCATCCTCATCCTCCATCTTGGTCAGCTCGTCCCCTGTAAGACAGAGAGGAGGTGGGCGCGTGAGAGGCATGACCCAGCGACCTGCTGAAGCAGAGCGCTGGCCCTCACACCTCAGCCCAGGCGCCAGAGCGGCTTCTGAGCCCCCAGGAACCTCTAACTTGGTGGAAGGGGCAGGCGTTTTCCTGGGGGTGGGTGGGACAGGGCTTCTTTCCCTATTAAGTTGCATCTGAAGCTGCCTCGTCATTGGGGAGGCCTCTCTGAGGGATCTAAAAACCGACTTGGCTCATACCTCGTCCTGAGCAAGGGATCATGGCTCCCACAGAGACACAGGG
>NW_006921670.1:8250187-8265257 GCF_000298275.1 Orycteropus afer afer
AGAGAACCCTCTCACGGCCTGTGTACCCTCCGGCCCGGGCAGAGAACCCTCTCATGGCCTGTGTGCCCTCCAGCCCGGACAGAGAACCCTACCCCAGGCCTGTGTGCCCTCCAGCCTGGGCAGAGAACCTAGCCAGCCCTTCCCCTTCCTGCTGTCCTCCCTTCCGCCAGGGTCTGGGCCTGGCCGTCTTGTCTTGCAGCACTCATGGTGGTCTCTGGGCCTTTCTTTAACCCATTTCCTCTGCTGGACGATAAGCTGTGGGCGAGGCAGGGATAGTGTCCGTCTGTCATATTGATCATCCTGTCCCGGCACCTACCTCAGGGCTGGTGCACAGTGGACACCTGGCCTCTGACTTAAAGCAACCACCTCCTCTGACCCTGTGAGGACGAGGCCACTGGCCTTGCTCTGCCATCTCCCCTGTGTGTCCATGACGTCCTGTCTTCTGCAGGTTCAGATGAGGAGCAGCCCTGGCCTTGGGCAGGCCCTGTGCAGGGCAGCCGCGGAGGGGAATGGGAGGAACAGAGGAGGCTGGCCCCTCAGGAGACACAGCAGGGAGCCAGGCGGGTCTGAAGCGCTGCCCTTTCAGTTAGCAGCTGAGTGCTTCTCCACTGTGGCACCAGGGCTCCCTGTAGGGACCTATGAAACACGTGGATGGGGGCAGGCCTGGAGATCTGTTCCACACAGCAGCCAGGGAAAACTTTTCGGATAGCAACAGAGCACTGCCTGCTGTCGGCGGGTGGCCAGTGTGCACCACGCAGCGTGCACAGGGGCTGGTGCCACTTGTTGTGAAGCTGGTTCCCACTCAGGGCACCCCCACTTGTGCAGAGTACTACTCCCGAGGGTTTCCAAGGCTGGGACCTTCAGGAAAGAGACCACTAGGTCTTTCCAGAGGCAGCTCTGGTGGCTGTGAACCACCAACCATTCAGCACGAAGTCGAGTGCTTAACCAGTTGTGCCACCAGGGGACTGCGTGTGGAACAGGTGTGTCTAAAACCCGTGCGTGCGTGTGTGTACTACACATGTGTGTAGATGTGTATAAGACACGTGCACATGTCTGGGCAGGCGTGTTACAGATTTGAGTCGTACGACGGCACGGAGTGCTGCCCAGTCCGCCACCGCCCCCGCGACCGTTGGGGAGTTTGAGTCCATGACTGCAGCTGCCGGTCAGTCCATCTCACTGAGGGCCTTCCTCTTTCCTGCTGACCTCCACTTGACCAAGCAGGAGCTTCTCCTCCAGGGACCGGCCCGCCCAACAACGTGTCCAAAGTACCTGAGACAGTGTCTCCCCACCCCCGGTTCTAAGGAGCATTCTGGCTGCACTTCTGCCAAGACAGGCATGTTCGTTCCTCCAGCAGGCCCCAGAACCTTCAGTGTTCTTCACCAACAATTTGTTCAAAACAATCAACTCTCCTTCGATCTTCCTTATGTATTAGTGTGGCTTGCATCAGGCACTCAGCCCTCAAGGTGACATCTTTAAAAGAGGTCTTTTGTAGCAGACTAGCCCAATGCAGTACCCTGATTAGGAAATGGTTGCCTCCACGGGCACTGAATGTGGATCCAAGTGCAATGAAATCCCTGACAACTTCAGTCTCCTCTCTCTTTATCATGATGTTGCTCATTGGTCCAGTTGTGAGGAGTTTTGTTTCTTATGTTGAGATGTAATCTATATTGAAAACTGTAGTCTTTGATCTTCATCAGTAAGTGCTTCAAGTCACCTGCACTTTTAGCAAGCAAGGTTGTGTCATCTGCATATCGCAGGTTGTTGATGGTTCTTCCTCCAATCCTGATGCCGTGTTCTTCATATAGTCCAGCTTCTCGGATTATTTGCTCAGCATATAGATTGAATAAGTATGGGGAAAGGATACAACCCTGACGCACTCCCTTCCTGATTTTAAACCACACGGTGTCCCCTTGTTCTGTTTGAACAACTCGCTCTTGGTCTATATACAGGTTCCTCATGAGTGTAATTCACTGTTTTGGAATTCCCATCCTTCACAAAGTTATCCATAATTTGTTCGACCCATGTAGCCAAATGCCTTTGTACAATCAGTAAAACACTTTCTGGTACTCTCTGCTTTCAGCCAATATCCATGTGACATCAGCAATGATATCCTTTGTTCCACGTCCTCTTCTGAATCCAGCTTGTGTTTCTGGAAATTCCGTCCACATAATGCTGCAACTGTTTTTGAATTCTCTTCAGCCAAATTTTATTTGTGTGTGATATTAATGATACTGTTTGATAATACCCACATTCTGTTGGATCACCTTTGTCTAGAACGGGACATGTAGCTGGTTCCGACTCAGGATGACCCCATGTGTGATGACTGTGCCCAGCGAGGCCTCTGGTGGCTGAGTTTAAAGAAGCAGGCGAGGCCCTTCCTCTGAGGTGTGCATCTCGGGGAGGCCTCGCGCCTCCACCCTTGACTGGTGGCTGAGCGTACCCGCCGGCTGCAGCAGCTGGGGACTCAGAAGAAAACGGAGGAAGAGCCCCAGAAAGGTGCTCTCTGAGGGGAGGCCGCGGGCCCAGTCAGGGCTCACGGAGTGCACTCTGGGCTCTCGGCTTGGCCACGGCCAGCCCAAGGGCTTCCCTACCAGCTGGGGCCTTCTGGAGAAACACATGCCTCGGGGACCCTGCAGAGAGGGCTGGCTGAGTCCGGGGGGCACCTGGGGGGCCTGGGTGAGGCCTGGCCAACACACTCTCTAGCTGTACCTCTTCAGAGCAGCCGCCTAGGGCCGGGCTGCTCCTGCCTCAGCCCAGGAATAGGGCAGGAATCCAGGCCAAGGCCCCAGTGGCCTCACTGTTTTCTAAGTTTTAGTATCGAGCATCTGCCTGCATTTGAAATTTGCAAGGGAAAACCCACACATGAGAGGACCAGGAAATCCAACAGATTGAAAACCGGGTAGCAGGCCGCCAGCAATCGTCTGGGCCGTGGGAAGTCGGGGCCACCTACCAGCTTGGAAGCTGAGCTGAGCCATTGCCTGGGCCGTGGGAGGTCGGGGCCACCTACCAGCTTTGAAGCTCAGCTCGTCATGCTCCTGTCCCTCGTAGTCGTACAGGGCCCGGACCCGCACCTCCGTCCCCGAGGTGGTGTCCTCGTCAAATGGGTTGGAGTCCTCATTGGCATCCGTGGAGGAGAAGGGGTTGTTCGACTCGTCATCTGACCAGTCCGCGGCATAGGTCTGGGTCTTCTCGTAGCTGCTCACGCTGCGAGAGAGGGTGGACACGGGCCTCAGCAAGGGGCGGGCACAGGCACGAGGCCCCCGGCCCAGAGCCTCAGCTGCCGCCAGGGAGGACGCAGCAGCCCGGGGCGGGGCCCGAGGTTCGTCTGAAGGCACGGCACCCTGTGCCACCGGGGCTGGGCAGGGGCTCTGCAGGGCAGGCCGGGCCCCAGCGAGCGCTCGTGCCACATCCACAGAAAGAGCAGCCCCCACAGCAGGCCCTGCCAGGCTGCTGTCCTCCTGTGGTGGCAATGCCAGGCTCCTGACGAGGGGTGAGTGAAAGGCGGAGAAAAAGCAACTGAAGAGTGTTAGCAGCCGCCCCCACCCCCCGAGAAGACCGAGAAGCCAGAGCCTGTCCCCGAGCAGTGGCCGGCCAGGCGTGCAGACCCGTCCTGTGAGGCCTCATGCATGGCTCTCCGCGCCAAGGGGGCGAGCCCGAGAGAGCCCTGGACAGAGAGAGAGGGGGAGACAGGAGGAGGAGCGTTTGTTCACCAACTTTTTGGGCTTAATGCTCTCCTTCTCACTGACGGTGCTCCCTGTGTCGTCCTCGTCCTCGAAGGGGTTGTGGCTGGACTGTGACTGCGAGGGGTTGCTCGGGACGCTAAGGCTGCTAGTGGGAGAGAGAGCGCTCTCAGGAGACGTGCTCCGAGGGAGCGCGGGATCCCGCCATAGGACCACGGCGTGGGCTCTGCAGGGCAGTCAGGCAGGGGCCCCGGTGTTGGGACAGGAATGTTATGTCAGCCAAACGCTTGGCTGCACTCTGGCTAACAAACACACTCGAAGTGCCTGAGAGAACTAAATTAAAAAAAAAAAAACCAACAACTCCCTGCCATTGAGTTATTTCCGACTCACAGCGACCCGCTGGGTTTCTGAGGCGGTAAATCCTTACGGAAGTAGATCGCCCATCTTCCTTCCGTGGAGCAGCTGGTGGGTTTGAACCGCTGACCTTCCGGTTAGCAGTCAAGGGCCTTATCCACTATGCCCCCAGGTTTCTGTTTCCCTTCCAGGAGTTGTCTGCAGGTCTCCCCAGAACAGGAGCCCAGGGCAGGGTGGGCCGGGCCACAGCTGAGCACAACGGTCTGGGCTCTCCGGACCCCACAGTGGCACGCCCGCAGGCTTAGCAGCCTGTCCCCAGTGCTTCCGGCCAGGAGCTTCCCCGTCAGGCCTGCTACGCAGCCCCTTCCAGAAGGACCCTTCAGTGTTCCAGAGGGAAACGCAGCCGTGCAAGCTCTGTCAGCGGCTCCCGACAGGACGCCGGGCCCCAGGCCCCAGGAGAAACCTGCCCCGGTCCTGCCTGCGGGCGCACAGCCAAGGACGGTAGCCGTGCTGGTGAAGGTGCTGCCGTGGAGGCCGGAACACGATGGAGATGGAGAGGCAGAGGCCGGCCCTGGAGGGCGGCGGACATGCGACAGCACGTCACGGGCGGGCTACGTGGCGGGTACTCACAGTGCAGGGAGGCGGCTCAGTCCGAGCAGCCACCAGCCCAGGGCAGGAGGGGCACGTGCTGACCCGGAAGCACCAGCAAGCGCCTCATCTGCCTCAGGCCTGGCCAGCGGCACCGCACCCAAGCCTCCAGCTGCCTGCACTCGGCTGCGTGTTTGAGGCCACCAGGCCCTCCTCCGTCCTTGGCCCTTTTCTGAGAGGAAGTGGGTGCTGGACGGGTAAATTCTCACAGCCCTGGCCAGCGGAGAGGCCCAGAGCCTTGCCCCACCCCCAGCACAGGGCAGGCCTCATCACTAGATGGCGCTAAGTGCTTGCCCAGGCCGGCTGCCCAGGCCACCACCCAGGGAACCCTAGTTCTTCTCACATCACAGTCGAGCAGCAGGTCACTGCTGCGTGTGCCCTACAAGGAGGCCTGAGGGCAGAAAGGGCTTCCAGGAAGTGGTCAGCAACGTGGCTGCTTGAGCACTGAGCCCCAGAAACAAGAGAAAGGCCTCGCGTAGCACACACTTTCCAGAAGGTTCTAACGACTCACTCCCATCTCTTCTATCCACAACTCATTTTCAGCCAACGACAAGGTTAGACATAACCAATGCTCTCAACCAAGGGGTGACCCGCAGGGACACACGTGACAATCCTCTCGTGCCCTCAAGCACCTGCACACAGCACAGAACACCTGTGCCCACAAGGGCGTGACCCCAGCGTCCAGAGCGCTGACCTCTGCAGACACCCGCGCCCACGCGAGCCACCACCAGCGTCCAGGGCACAGACCCCGCCAGAACACCTGTGCCCACACGGACGGAGCCACCAGCAGCACCCAAAGCACTGACCTCAGCAGACCCCAAACCCACGGCAGCCACTGCCAGCGTCCAGAGCACAGACCCCATGAGGCCACCTGTGCCCACGTGGAGGGAACAGCCCCAATGTCTGGACTACAGAGCCCCTTCCGGACACCTGCACCCACGCAGAGGGAGTCAGAGCCAGTGACTGGACTACGGACCCCATGAGGCCACCTGCGCCCAGGTGGAGGGAGCCACCCCAGCGTCCAGCACAGGGTGGCTGCCAGCAGTGAGGACTCGTAATGCCCAGCACCTGCCCCCAGCTGCCCCCTCACGTGGGACCTGAAGCACAAACTCTGTGGCAAAGGCTCCCTGGCTGTTCAGTGGCCCCTCACCAAGTGGAAAGACAGGCTTCCCCACCGGGCACCAGGGAGCTCCCGGAAGGCGCCTTTGGGGGCCCGGCGAGGCCCCGTGGAACTCCCCCAAGTGCTGACCTGGGTGACCCGGGTGGGTGGGTGGGGGGGCTGCTCACCTGCTGTGCTTGTTCTGCAGAGGCTGGTCGCCCGTCTGGTTGATGCCTGTCAGCGTAATGCCATCGGCCACCTTCTTCTTCTCTCTCCGGCTGAGGGTCCGATTCAGGTCTGCGGACCACTCCTGGGCAGCAGGTGCCGGGGAGGGAAAGCGGGGCGTTGGCGTGGGAAGCCACGGGGGTTTCCAGCACCGCACCAGCAGGCCCAGCTCCGGCCGTCGGCGGCTCTCGGCCTCCTGTCTGTGCACCTCGGCTGTCTCTCAGCCGCCCTCAGGCACCCAGCCCCCACCCACTGACCCAACGACACCTGAAACCACCTCAGTGGCCGAGTGGGGGCTCCTCCTCGGAGGGCCTGGGGGTCGGCACGTTTACCAGGCTCTGGCCTCGTCTCCCGGGACGAGCAGGCTTTGACCGCCCAGGACTGAGTGGATGATGACGGCGCGGGGCTGATGCCTCGGTCCTGTGTCCCAGCCCTGGAGTCCCCCAGGCCCAGCCTGGCCGTGGTGGTGCCCTCAGCCTCCAGCTCCCCCAGGCAGGGTGGGCGCTGAGCCTCCTGAGGTGGACGGGAGCTGTCCACTCAGGAGGGGCTGGGCCAGGCGGCCTCGGCCTTGAGTGTGGAGGCTCCTTCCTGTCTACGCCTTAAACTGCTCTGCTTCAAGGCAGCCCAAGAACCCTGGGCGGCAGATAAGACCAGAGCTCAGCAGCCACCGCTCAAGGGAAGGATGGAGCAAATGCCCGAGAGCTGCCCCTCAGCACCATGTCCACAGAGCAGGGGCCTCTCCTGGTGACCATGCTGCCTGCAGCGCTCCCCCAACCCGACAGTGTGCCAGGGCTGCCGAGGCACAAACGCCTGCCTGTTCGTCTCCACACGGATTAGCGTCTCCCGCACAGAATGTGTTCATCAACTACATTGAAAAACGGAGGGTGGGGACGAGGAAGGAGGCCGCGCCCTGGACTGTTCCAGAAACGGTACGTGTGTGTTTCTCTCTAAGTAAAATTCTGTTTCCTTCCCATTTCCACCCATTCCTGGACAACTGAAATTCAGGAAAAGTCAGCGGGGCTGAGCCCTCAGCTCACAGTGTCAGGGATAGGAGCTACGCCAAGCAAACGTCCGACCCGCCAGCCATCCAAGGAGGAAACTGAGGCCCAGGGAGAAAGGGCGACTGCCTGCCAGGCAGTCTCCTGACTCCTGACACAGTCCAGGTCCCCACGTGCTAGTAACTCTCTCAACTGACACCAGTTGGCTCAGAGCAGACCTGGGGGCTCAGACGTCCCCGCAGTGAGCTTTGAAACAGAAATGCATGGGAAAGGGCTCCGAGGTTGACAGGATCACTGCACCAGGCGGACCCTGAAGAGGGGTGGTGTTGACAACCATGACAACAGAATCAGCAGGTTCTCAAACCCTCACGCATCCTGCGAACCAGCCTGTGAAGCGTCCCTCCACACATATACACACAAACACACACATGCATGTCTGCGGACACAATGCAGCGAAGTAGCCATAAAACAGAAACTTACTTCGTCCTTGTAGCATGGGGAAAAAAAAAAGAAATAATCTCGTTAGAGAAAAGTCAGGCGCGACCCTGTAAGGGCTGTGGGCACATGGCTCTGCCAGCTGCCCCCGGTGAGGCCGTCAACGCCTTCCTGCCAGATCTCTGTTCTCTGGGCACCGACGGGCAGCTCTAGGGGACCGTCTGGGGAATTTCCGGGGACACCTCGCACGTGATCTGTGCTGCCACTCCCCGGAGTGGTAAGTGCCCTGCACGAGCAACAACAGGAACCTGTGGCCCTCAGAGCGTCACCACCAGTGGAGGAGAGTGGTGCTTGCTCCCGGAGGCCCACTGCTACTCGGGCGGCCCCGCCTCATCCTCCGTGAAGTGGGCACAGCCTGCTGGGGCCTGCTGCTGGCAATGGGATGACACGGGGGTGCTGAGCTGCAGGGCCCCACACTGTCACTTAGAGAAGCACGGACTGGAGGCCGGGGGTTGGCAGACTAGGAGCGGACCAAGCGGGGTCCTGTGTGGTGGGCCTAATGACAGCTGCCACTTCCGGGGCAGGATCTGGGCTCACAGCCTGATGTCACTGGACGCACAGCAACCCGAGGAGCCAGCAGCTGTGGTCTTCCCCACTTGACCCGTGGTAACCTGAGTCACAGCCAGGGCGAGTGCCACACTCAGCATCGCACGGCCAGTGAGCGGTACAGCCGCCCAGGCTCTGCCCCCTGTCCCGCTGTGTGAAGCACCCCACTGCAGCCCGCCCCACAGAGCCCAACCCACTCCCACAAGCTCCAGTCCCTGCCAGAGCGTGTGGAAGGGCCCTTCCTTCAGAGACTGGGGATGGTAGGACTTGCAGCCACCGCCCTCTGTACCCTCAGGGGTCCAGGCAGGGCCTGAGACCCAGTCCTAGGGCTGGAAGAGGCCCCCTGATCCTTAGGGCTTCCATTTTCCATTGGCAAGTTCAGGGCCTTAAAAACGGGATTAAAAAAAGCTAATCCTGAACCCAAACTGGCTCAATTTATGGTCTGAAACCGCATGAAGGTAAGGGGAGCCTCACACAGGGCCGCCCTGCCCTGCCTGGCTGAACACACTCTTGGCCACCAGGGCTGGTTTGCGCCGTGGCCTCTCTTTTCCTGGACACCCCTCAGGCCACCACTCTGCAGGGCTAAGAACCACAAAGCGAGTGCCACGGTCAACAAGTTACAGTCAGACTCAGTTCCACCTTCCACCAGATTCCAGAGGCCCAACAGCAATTGTGGTCCCTTGGGCCTCCACACACCCATGCAGTTTGTGTGGTATAAAGGTTGCGCCTAGAGGCGCCTCATCAAGAGTCCGGAATAGCCAGAAAGATTGTCTACTGCAGGAAGCTCTGCGGGACCAGCCCCTCCCACGCCAACAAGGTCACGGGGGCGTCACAGCTCCTCTTACCTCAAACTGTGGCCAGTTCATGGACATGCCGGGCCCGTGATTGGCTCTGAACCACCTCAGGTCCTCCACCGCGTCTGCAGCTTTGATGGTCTGTTCCACATCACGGTAGATGTTTTTGTAGCTAAATCAGAGAGATGTGTGACTCTTCTGGGAGGCAGGGAGCAGGCATCACTCATCCCAGTCCAGGGCCTGGCCACCAGTAGCCACACTGTGATTGACCCCTCAATGCAGACTGGCAGTGTCCACACTACTCAGTGGACAGTCAGCTGGCTGTGATGGGCACAGTGGGCAAGCTGATCACCAGGCTGCAGGAGCCACAGCTGCCCACAAATTCACCTCTAGTTAAACCAGGTGGAAACAAGTAAGCTTTGCTCTGTCAGGTACGATAAAGGCACTGGCAGACGGGAACCGGAAGAACTGAACGGTGCCTGGCTACCACTGAACCTTTTGATCAAAGATTCTACAGAAGAATCCTGATCAAAAGGGAGAAACTGTAGAACAGAATTTCAAGGTCTCATGGAAGCCAGACTTTCTGGAGCCAAAGAAGCTGGAGGAACCCCCGAAACAAATGCCCTGAGATAATCTTTAAACCCAAAATATCCCCTGAAATCTTCTTAGAACCAAACAATAGTTCGGTTTCACTAGTGAAGAAGGTCTGCCCCAAGCACTGGGCTCTTTCAAGATCTAGTCTGGGATCAAAGTGACCATAGCAACTCGAAAGACGAGATAGGAAACTTGGCAGTGAGCTTATGCTAACGGGGAAGGAACAACTTGGAAAAGGAGAATGGTTGGATGCGGAATGTCACCAACACCACGAGCTGCACGTGTGGATTCGCTGCTGTGTATACTTGCAACAACAAAGAAAATAAAAAACCCAAAAGGACCCAGTGAGGGGGCCCCCATCCACGTGGAAATGAACTGTTGATTCAGGTCCAGAAGTGAGGAGGAGAAAACTAGAGTCGGAAAGCCCCTCAACACCTCTCACTCTGTCAGAAAAGTCGGGAGGTTTACACCCAAGTGGGCCAATGCAGGGAGTCGAGGCTGCCTGGTGCTGCGGTGGCCCCGGAGCCCGCGCCCCTGGGGCGGGGGACACTTGCTCAGCAGCTCCCACCAGCTCTCTGTCCAGGGGGCCGACACGCAGGAAGGAGCTCCTGGCTAGCCGCACCGGACGTTCTCACTCAGGATCCGTGTGCCAGCTGGTCAGTTACCTTCCCGGGCCCTGCTGGCCCTCTGTGGAGTGGGCACAGTGCATGCACTTCCCAGGGAGCCCTGGAGGACCAGGTGAGACCAGGAGCACGCAGTCCGGCCTGCAGCTCACGGACGGTCACACACAGAGGAGACACACGACGCCTTCCCCTCCAAGCAGAGGTCCTCACACAGACCCTCGGCCTCACCCAGCCTCAGTTTCCTCATTAGTAACACAGGGGACAAAGCACTCATTTTACAAGACAGCATGAAGACGAACTAAACGCGGCAGAGGACGCAGGGTGCAATGCCGACGGCTTTCGTGTCTCTGTACAGGAGACGAAGGGGATGGGGTTTCCCGGGAGAGACACGGCCTGGCCTGAGATCCATGCCTGTAGCTCTGCCACAGGCTGACCGAAGCCTGCGCTCCTGGTTAACCTGGGCCCCTGCCTGGGCTCAAGCATGACGGGAGCGAAGACGAGGAAAGGGAGGAAGGACGACCACAGCTCCAGCAACGGCTCAGAACAGAAGCTTTACCACCTGCGCTGCCGCCGAGGCTGGGGCCATGGGGGAGGCGAGAACCGAAGAGCAGCAGGCAGCGGTGGGGGTGGGGGTCAGGGCTCCCAAAGGGCCTGGAGGTAAGATGTGAGCCAGGTGGACTCCAGTGAACCCCGAGTGTGGACAGCCCCAGCTCCGGGCCAGATCCACATGAAGAGTTGGCCAGAGCGTGCCGGGCCTTAGCACATGACAAGAGGGTGTCCTGCTCGGGCCGGCGATCAGTGCTGCAGCCAGACTGCTGAGAGGCCACGAGCAAGTGGCGTGGGCCAGCTCGGCAGCTGTGGGGCAGGCCCGGCAGAAGGGCGGGAAAGCAGGAGCAGCAGTAACGGTGGAAAGGACAACCCCGCCTCCCCAGGCCGGAGCAGCTGCAGGGTTCAGCAACACACCCTGCTGGCCTCACTGTGACGTGCTGGTGACTGAAGGGGACCGTACCTGGCCACGGTGGACAGGTCCAGGTGCTTCTGGACGTCCAGCAGAACCTCCCGGAAGAAGCGCAGGCGCTTCTCCTCCGACTGCTGGCACTGCTCGAACACCTGCTCCATGTTCTCCATGTACTGCGGGGTGCTCTGGTCCAGCTCCTTCAGCGACTTCTCATACTTCTCTTTGGTCTGCAACAGAACACGGGTGCCACCAACGTTAACGGCCACACAGCCCCCGGCTCACCAGCAGCGAGACGGTAGGCCGCAGCGGGTCTTCAGAGCTGTGGTGAGGCCAAGGAGCTGGAGGAGGGACCGGCCACCGGGCAGAGGGGCTCCCGTGGGCTTGGAAGAAGGGTCAGACTGCAGCCGTGGGAGCTCGAGGGCTCTGCACCCAAAGCAGGGAGCCAAGACGCTGCGGAGGCTCCCGCCCACGCGGAACACGAGGTGTCTTCCGGGGAGGGGAAGAGGAGACAGAAAGGCAGTGTGTCTGGACTTTGCAAGGGGAGTCCTGCTGCTGGACCAAGGGCCGGATGCAGACATGTTCAAAGCCAACGCTGGTGGCAGGAGCTAAGTGCCAGGGGCTGGGCAGTCCCCCAGAAGGAGGCAGAGCTAGGCCCTGCATTCTGATGGCCCAGAACCCCCGCCGAGTGCCCCGTCCTGGATGAGTGAGCATCTGATGTGGCTGGGGCTCCGACAGAACTAATGTTAACTACAGCAAGTTACCACCGACTGCCAACAGCTGAGGACAAAATGAACCCCGCTAAACCGAAACTTCGTCTGTAAGGGGGCTCACCACAGCGGGGCTGCTGGCTCTTTAAGGTGGCAACCTGGCAAACTGCATCTAAACTGGCATCTGTTAGCCGATGCTCACGGTGACTAAAGAGGGGGAGGACCTCGAGGGCTCTGGACTGTCCTGCAGCAAACACGAGGCCTTACAGGTTTGTAAGCAGAGTGCGGCAGCCAAACGTGGGCCCCCGAAAAGGCCGGAGCATGGAGGGAAGAGGAAGCCTGAAGTGGGGGGTAGACATCACCCCGCCTGCCCCTGCCCCCGGGCAGCACAGGACATGGAGGCAGAGCAGGGGCTGAGCACAGGGTGCCGTCGGGCAGGGCTGGGCGTGCAGTGACACTGTGCACACAGTGGCCACGCGGGCACCTGCCGGGATGGGGCAGAGGCCTCCCGAGCAGATCGGGCTCGGCCCGCCACTCCTCTGCATGCTGCACAGCCCTGGCATCAGGGTTGGGTGAGGAGTTAGAGGCGGGTGCAGGGTCTGGCCCCCCACTCCACACTCGGAGCCCCGTGTGTGTTCACGCATCGAACGTCGTCGATCACCTGGATCTGAGGACCTGCCAGATGTGCACTGTGGCCAGCCCAGCACGGAGAACACGCCCTTTAGGCTGTGAGCATTGGCTGAGCCCTCTGGCCTCGAAGCCCACCCTTTCTGACATGGGTCTTAGTCCTCTGGCTGCCAATGGTCGGTGTTCACTCCCTCGTCTGTTCAACTTTTCCTGCGGCTTTTCCAAGTCACTCTGGCTCACACGTGCCTATACTGGGGTTCTGGTCTTTTATTTTGATACACTCACTTTGTGTGTGTGTGTGTGTGTGTGTATGACATTTGGGTCAAAGTTGACAGAGCAAATTCATTTCCCACACAGCAGCTCATACACATTCTGTTTCACGACATTGACTACAGCCTCCATGATGTAACAGCTCCTTTCCCACTTCCTCCCTGTGGTTCCTTTTCCCGGTGTCCTTCCCTCCCGTGCACCCCCACCTGCCCCCAGCTGTCTCCCTGTGCACACACGGCCTCTGTTCTCCCATGACTGATCTCTCCAAGGAGTGTATCTACCAGGTGTAAATGTTCACCCCATGCTCCTGTCTATTGTTTGGCTGGAACCCATGGGAGTGAGTTCAACTCCAGACCTGAAGGGTAACTAGGGGCATAGTCCCGGGGCTCTTACCAGGCTCCACCAGACCAGCAGACCTGGTCCTTTTTATGGTTTTGGGTTTTGTTCCACATTCTTCTCTCACTCTCTCCAGGACTTCCTGCACTGATCCCTTTCTGAGTGGCTGACAGGGGTAGCTGGGCACCATCTAGTTCTGGTCTCAGGGTCATATAGAATGAGGTTCACATGGTTCACTAGTCCTTTGGACTAACTGTTTCATCCATCTTTGGTTTGCCTCATTCTTCTTTGTTCCAGATGAGGAGAGACCCATTGTTGCATCTAGATGGCTGCTTGCAAGTTTTTAAGACATCAGTTGCTACACACCCAAGTAATATGTAGAACAGTGTTTTTGTGTAGCACAATATGCCAATTGAGCTTGATGTCCCCAGTGACTCTGGTCCTGAACCCGCGGGCCCACTGACTCACTCCCATGAGGTGTTTGGCTGTGGCTGAGAAGATAAGTAACTTTGCCATATCAGCTCTATTATATATATGGACATGTTCTAGCACAAACACAAGTGTAGAAATACCATTTGTCAACCTTACATATGGTCATGGGTATATTCCTTTTCCCTACCCATACCTGATCATTTAGCCTGTCTACCTATGTGTCCACACCCCCAGCCTGATGTTTGTTATTACTGATAACGCAGTGCTGTGTACGTAAAGGGATTTATCTTTGACGTCAGTACCTCTTGGGCACCTATCTGGGTCTCGTCCTTACTGTTACTATGCTGGTCACTTGCTTTTGTTATACAGCCTTTCCCTTCACCCAAATCAACACTTGTCTCTTACCTGTCTAGCAATTTTCCCTCCTATTCCTGGTGACAAAGAACATTTCCTTCCATGTATAAACCTTTCCTTGACTTTTATAATAATCAATTAATACAGTATTTGTCCTTCTGTGGTTGACTTATTTCACTCAGCGTAACGTCCTCCAAGGTCATCCACGTTATAGGTGTTTTGCAGATTCTACGTTATTCTTTGGGAGCTCTGGTAGCATAGTGGCTAAGGCACTTGACTGCAAACCAGAAGGCAGTTCAAACCTATCAGCCACTCCTCGGAAGGAAGATAGGGGCAATCTACTTCCGTAGTGATACTGCCTCGGAAACCCAAGGAGGGGTCGCTGTTAGTCAGGTCCGACTTGACAGCACATAACAACAACAACGACGTTATTCTTTAGGGTTGCATGGTATTCCATTGTGTGCATGTACCATAGTTTGGTTTTCCATTCTTCAGTTGATGGCCATCTAGGTTGTTTCCATCTTTTGGCTATTGTAAACAGTGCTGCGATGAACATGGGTGTGCATATGTTCTTGTCATGGCTCTCACTTCTTTAGGATATACACCTAGTAATGGAATGACTAGGTCAAATGGTATTTCTAATTCCAACTTTTTAAGGCATCGCCATACCGATTTCCACAATGCTTATATCATTTTACAGTCCCACCAGCAGTGTATGAGAGTCCCAATCTCTCCACATCCTTGCTAGCATTTGTTATTTACTGTCCTGTTGAACTTTGCTGTTAGTGCTGGGGCAAGATGGTATCTCATTGTTGTTTTGATTTGCATCTCTCTGATGGCTAATGATCATAAACATTTCTTCATGTGTTTGTTGGCAGCCTGAGTATGTTCTTTGGTCAAGTGTCTGTTCATGTATTCTGCCCATTTTTTAATTGGATTGTTTGTCTTTTTGATGTTGAGGTGCTGGAGTTTTCTATAAATTTTAGAGATAAGTCCCTTGTCAGATGTCATTGCCAAATATTTTTTTCCAAATCTGTAGGTTCTCTTTTCACTCTTTTGGAGCAGTCTTTTGATGTGCATTAAGAATTTAATTCTTAGAAGGTCCCAGTCATCAAATTACCTTCTGTTGTTTGTGCATTTTTACTTATGTTTGGTAGTCTATTAAGGAGCTCTGGTGGTATAATGCCTAAGGCATTTGACTTCTAGCCAGAAGGTTGGCGGTTCAAACCCACCAGCCACTCCATGGAAGGAAGACTGGGCAATCTACTAAGAGCTCTGGTGGTGTAGTGCCTAAGGCACTTGGCTGCTAA
The DNA here is from genome assembly GCF_000298275.1 of Orycteropus afer afer. Taxonomy (NCBI): domain Eukaryota; kingdom Metazoa; phylum Chordata; class Mammalia; order Tubulidentata; family Orycteropodidae; genus Orycteropus; species Orycteropus afer. The sequence continues at coordinate 8,265,238 of NW_006921670.1, forward strand.
CCAGAAGGCTAGCAGTTCAA
>NW_006921670.1:8274034-8274943 GCF_000298275.1 Orycteropus afer afer
GTTATAACGTTTGCCTTTCTGCCCACACTTCCTCTCCCAACCTCCCCACATCTAAGTTTTGTCACGTTATTATTCTTAGCTATTCGGCAGTCTCTGTAGACCTTTGTCATCACACACCTGCGTCTCGACTGTGAGGCGCCAAGGCAGCAAAGCCTCCTGTGAAGCATGAGGCCAACATGCAGGTGTGCACTGTAAGCCTGTGTCGGGTGCCCTCAGCGTTGAGGACCGTCACCCAGGCAGGAGCCAGCAGCTCATGGTGGCTCTGGCGTGAGTAACCGGGCCAGGCTCTGCATGACCCTGGTCTCATGCCCTTGGTCTCTCTTGACCACGGCTGCCTCCATCAGCGTCTGACTGACTCATCGTGACGAAACAGACCAGCCACTTGGGGAGGAACAAGCACAGTGAAGTGCTGTGACTCGGTATCGAAGGATCCCCTGACCAGTTTGGGGGCCCTCACCCTGTTTCCCACACACCCAAGTTCCAGCCTAGAGGACTCACTCTCCCCTTTGTTCATGAGGTACCCTCCACCCTATCTGGCCTTGCAAATACTCCCCCCCCACACCAGGCCCCAAAGCTCATCTCCATGTCATTTCCACCATCCTTGGGGAAAGCCTCCACGACACCCTGTCTCCTGGAGCAGAATGAGCCTCCTTCCTTCCCAGACCTCTGCCGATCCCCAAACCCAGAAAGCACATGCACTGAAGTCTGGGAGACCCAAGTTCAAGCCCCAGCCCCAACACCTGCAAGCTGCAAATCCTGATGTCTGCCTTGCCTCAGGCAGACACAGGGGAAGGGGCAGCCACTCTGAAGCACAGCACACGTGGTGACTAGGACCGCCACCACGCGCTCTGCTGGGCCGTGTCCTGACAGACATGCCGCGGTGGACCTCAGGCCCTGGTTTCAGAAAGC
>NW_006921670.1:8277133-8278297 GCF_000298275.1 Orycteropus afer afer
GTGCCCAGTGCCTGAGGCGAAGTCCAGGAAGGACACTAGGCCTCACAAGCCTTGGCCACTAGGTGGGACACAAAGCAGGGAATGGAGGATGCACCAGGGGCGGTGGGTCACAGACTCTGGCACAGATGAGTGGGGACACCCTCAGCAAGGAGGCGCGAGCGTCTGAGGAGGTGTCGGAGGGAGGACCGTTCCAGGGGGTGGAACAGCACGCTCAGAATGAGAGCTTTTGGGAAGACGCTGTCCGTGTTTGTAAATGGCTGTTCTCTCTCTACACACATACACACACACGTTTGTGTGCTGGGTCACAGATGTCAGTCTAGAGAGGAAAGATAATTTGTAGCACTGGCTTGTGGGGTACACGATCCCCAGCCTCACGTCGGGGGCAGAGCAGGGGCAGGGGCAGGGGCAGGAAGAAAGAGACAGGAGATGTGTGGCAAAGCCACAGAGGAAAGAAGGGAAGTCTGACAACCCAAAGGCAGAGGCCTGTTCCAGACGATTCTGAGGACGGATAACAAAGTGCAGACCGGGAAAGCAGGGCCTGGAAGGAATGGGGCTGCCCCTACCCCCTCACAAAGGGGCCAGGCCTCTGAGGAGGGCAGGGCCTGGAAGCTACCAGGGCTGGGGGTCTCAGGGCCTCCAGAGAAGGCGGGGCCAAACTCAATGGCTTTGGTTGCTAGGTTGAGGAAAATGGGCACAGTATCACATGTGAATTTAAAAGGCAAATCCACACCAGAGAAAGAAAACTTTTACACTGCTAACCAGAAGGCTGGTGGTTCAAACCCACCGCCACTCCTTGGAAGGAAGGTTGGGTAATCTACTTCCGTAGTGATACAGCCTCAGAAACCCAAGGAAGGGTTGCTGTGAGTCAGGGTCGACTCAACAGCACATAACAACAACAACATCAGTGCAGTGGGACTTCTCAGCCTCTCCAGGGCTGGGGGAGAGTGTTGTTGGTGGTGAAGAGCTTGGGTTCAGGCTGAACTATTAGGTATGTCTGTGCAGGGGGGAGTGTACCCAAGAACATGTATAGGGTTGACACACAGTGGTCCTACAAGTGTATTTGTATTTTCTGTATACAGTAGGTATACAGTAGCACTTACAAGGGACAAGGTTGTAGTCACTTCTTGGCCACAGCCAGCTACCCAGAGGGACCGAGTAGTTGAA
>NW_006921670.1:8278977-8280473 GCF_000298275.1 Orycteropus afer afer
TGCATTGTGGGAGATTGTGGTCAGTGTCATGAGACAAAGTGTATGTGAACTGCTGTATGGAAAGTGAATTTGCTCTGTAAACTTTCACCCAAAAAAAAGAGCTTGGGTTTTGAGCTCTGCCAACAGCGTGTGGCTCTGAGCCTCAGCGTCCACGTCTGTGAGACGGGATGCCTCAGGCTGAAATCAAAGCGCACACACGCGGTGCAGAGTCTGGGTGAGGGCTCCCCCGGCATCTGCAGCATCTCCCACCTAAAGGCAGCGTTCCTAGGGGTGTGGGTGGGGCACATGGTGGGTAGTGGACAGGGTGGCAAGGTGGCCAGTGTGCGGGACAGGAGCCACCACGCAGGCAGGTGGGGACCAGCCCGCAGGAGGGAGGCACCTCTTTTAGCTTCTTGGCCCAGGGCTTCTGTGCCTTCCGGAAGCCGTCGTCAGCCTCCTTGGTCTCCTTGAAGCCGCCCATCATCTGCTTGTGGAAGGCCTCCTTCTGCCAGTTCTTGATCTTCTCGAAGTCCTCGTTCATCAGCGAGGCCTTCACCTCCAGGTGCAGCTCGCTCACTCGCTCCGCCTCGGCCATGAGGGCCACCCAGGCCCTCTCCACCGTCCCATACTGCGGCCCTGCCACGGACAGAGAAGCTGGGTTACAAGACACTGGGCGGGGCTGGCCCAGACCGGCCCTGGGGGCAGACCTCCACCTGTAAGCCCCCAGGCTGTTCAGCAGGGATCTGGGGCAGTAGTCAGCCCACAGGCCCCCTGGGCCGTTCAGCCAGGGTCTGGGGCAGCAGCCAGCTCACAAACCCCCTGGGCCATTCAGCCGGTGTCTTAGGCCAGTAGACAGGCCATGAGTCCCCTGGGCCGTTCAGCCGGGGTCTGGGGCAGTAGCCAGCCCGTGAGTCCCCTGGGCCGTTCAGCCGGGGTCTGGGGCAGTAGCCACCAGCCCGTGAGTCCCCTGGGCCGTTCAGCCGGGGTCTGGGGCAGTAGCCAGCCTGTGAGTCCCCTGGGCCGTTCAGCCGGGGTCCGGGGCAGTAGCCAGCCCGTGAGTCCCCTCGGCCGTTCAGGGTCTGGGGCAGCAGCCTGGCTGCCTGGCCACAGGTTCCCTTCTGGCCGCCTCAGACCTCACTCCCAGAGCCTCGGCTGTGTCCTCAGTCCGGGGCTGAGGGAACTGCAGCTGAAGCCGCCCTCCGTCCTTTTCGTAGGGAAACTGGGGTATTATACACACTGCCTTCTTTCAAAGTCACGGAGCTCTTCAAAAACCCCAATTTCTACATCTTGGAAGTTTTCATCTGCTTAAGGCTGGCCGGCCGGAGAAGCAGGACGCCCCGCCCCCACTCCCCCCTTCCTTCCTTCGGCTGGCTGTCAGCTGCCTCAGGGCCCTGGGCCTCTTGGGCCCAGGGCCCCTGCCCAGCGGAGATCCTGGCCCCCAGCAGGAGCACAAGCAGTTGTGGGGCGGAGCACCGACCAACTCCTCGTGAAAGGGACGCCCCGCCTTGGGGGGAGGA
>NW_006921670.1:8285058-8293796 GCF_000298275.1 Orycteropus afer afer
CCTCGGCAACCCAAGGAGGGGTCGCTAGGAGTCGGGGCCGACTCGACGGCACGTAACAACACCACCACCACCTGTGGATCTGTCTTGGAAGAAAGACAGCCAACATGCTCCTGAGAATCCAGGGTGGTGAGACCATCTCACACGCTTTGGACATGTTATCAGGATGGGCCACTCCCTGGAGAAAGATGTTGCCTTGGTAATGGAGAGGGTCAGCCAAAAACAGGGTGCACCTCCATGAAGGGACTGACAGTGGTTGCAACAGTGAGCTCAAGCATGACAGCGACTGTGGGCGGCTCAGGATGGGGGGGGGGGTTGTTCTGTTGTACCTGGGTCTCCAGGAGGCGGAAGAGACTGGACAGCACCCAGGGACAACAGTGAACCCACCGGGAGGAGGGAGTTCTATGTATGTTAACAAGACCACGCCAGCGGAGGGTGTGTCCTAAGCCCATCACTTCGGAGACAGGACAGAGCAGATCAGGCACCAAAGGGGCAGAGATGGGGAAGGGGGATGGCGCGCCAAGGGGAGATCGCCAGGAAGACATAAGGACCTTCCCCCAGAGCCAGGAACGCTTCTCCGAAGAGCCAGCATCTTGAATTCAGACTTCCAGCCTCCTGAACACTGGGAAAATAGACTTCTGTTCATTAAAGCCACTCCCTTGTGGCATGTGTTATGGAGCCACTAGGTGACCAACACCTTCTGAGAACACAGGCAGCACTCCACCCAGCAGCGTCCACCCGAGTTATGTCCCCAATGAAACGCTCACACGGGTCACGGGGCACAAGGAGGCTTTTCATAGTAGTGGGTTTGTCGGGGCCGGAGGAGGTCCCCCGTGGGGAACGCCAGGGTGATTGGGGCAGGTGCACCAGCACTGTGCCGAGGGCAAACCAAACAGAATGACAAGGAGCAGGACATCACTGACGGACAGTTACAGGAAAACCGTTTGCGTGCCAGCGAGGACGCATGGTGGACACATACACACACTGGCAGAAAGTACAAGCCGGTGCATCAGAAAAGGAGCTCTGGTAGCACAGTGCCTAAGGCATCTGACTGCTAACCAGAAGGTCGGTGGTTCAAACCCACCAGCTGTTCCATGGAAGGAAAATGGAGCAATCTACTTCCATAAAGATTTGCCACCTCAGAAACCCAATGGAGGATGTTTTGAGTTGGAATCAACTCTATGGCAGCGGGTTTGGTTTTGGTTTTGGTTTCGGTGGTGTTGTTATGTGCCGTCCAGTCGGACCCGACTCCTAGCGACCCCTCCTTGGGTTTCCGAGGCAGTATTACTATGGAAGTAGATTGCCCCATCTTCCTTCTGAGGAGTGGTGGTTTGAACTGCCAGCCTTCTGGTTAGCAGTCAAGTGCTTTAAGCACTATGCTACCAGAGCCCCTTTGGTTTCAGTAGTGCATCAGAAAGGGGGAGGGAATGAGGTATAAACAGTGGGGGAGAGAAGGAGAGAGGTCGGGGTGGATAAAAGGGCACCGGGGCCTCCTACCTGCTTGACTCCTGGGTTCCAGGAGCGGCCTCGATGCTGCCCTCCATGGAGGCCTCCCCAACCCCACCTATCCTCGCTGGAACCCCAGGAACGCATGCCTGAACCACCTGCACTCGGAGACAGGCAGGACCAACGCTCCACCGAGGGCTCCTGCTGGCTGCTCCACCGAGGGGTCACGAGGACCCTTCCGAACATCGTCCCCATGCCCTTATGTGCCAGCCTGTCTCCCACAGGTCACAACTGCCTGGCATATGCTGGCCTCCCCTCCTGCTGGCCTGAGGCCTGGCTACCCTGGTTGTTTGTCATCAGTGGGCCCATCACAATAGGGCACGTTACACGGGCTCCCTCTGAAGGGAGCCTGTTCACACCCTCAGGGGCCTGAGTCCTCAGGGCCCTGCCCCCTAGAACCTCCCAGGGCTGCGAACAGAGGGCGCAGAGCCCCGTCTGCGTGGCTGGACGTCAGGGACACGTGTGCTCTGGGCCAGCCCCGGGAGTTCCAGGGAAGGGCACAGAGCGAGCTCCAGGCTGCCGGGCAGAGTCCAGGCCTCCTCAGGACCCCCAAGCCTGTGACCTGCGACCGCCTGCTGGAGAGAACCGGACTTCTCCCAGGCGCTCCCCTGCCGGAGAGGAAGGTTCAAGCAGGAACTGGCTGGGCCGAGCCAACCAAACAGAAGGAAAAGCTGCAGGCGGTGGCCCTCCAGCCAAAGACACACATTTTCACGCCAAGCTGATCAAGTTCGCCAAGGGGCTGCGTGATTTCCCGCCAGCTTTAAAAACAAAGATAACAGCTGACCCTCTGGGGAGTTCTTAATTGCAGCCCTGCAGATAGTCGGCAGCTGGTGGGGTGCATGAGTGTGGGCATCCTGTCTGTTGGCCCCAGGCCTCCTTCCCTCCACGACTCTCACAAGCCTGGCTCCACTCCAGTACGTGTGACCCTGAAAAGCCCTTCTGTGGATGTTCCTTCAGCTGCTCAGTAGACAGAGCTGCTCTCTGAGGTGATAGGAACATGGGGGCTTGCAACACAGGGGGTTACCCCAGTCATCCCTGCTCTCGGCTAGCCATGCCCATCACGTGACACGATGCAGCCTTTCACTGGCCGTTGACTCATCTCATTCATTCAGAGCGAGGAGGGGACGAGATGACCTCTGAGGACCCGATGATGCCAGGGTTTCCATCGGCCACGAGTGCCAGCAGCTGGCTGGGCACTCCTAAAGCATCTGTAACTACTCAGTCTTTGAGGGTCTGGCAACCCCTTCCTGCTGTTTACAAACACTTTCTGAGTGCCTGTGGTGTGCCAAGGACCATATGGCAGGAGGAATATGATGGTGGCCGGGCTGCAACCACGGCCTCAAATGATGTGCGAATGGCACAGAGCTGTGCACACGGGGACACTGAGATGGAACCAGCTCAACAGCACCTAACAACAAACCGTCACACAACTCACGGCCAGTGACCGAGGCACTCACAGAGCGGAGAGTCCTGAGCAGAACAGGGAGCAGTCGAGGGGACCCGGAGGACACGCCGGGTGGTGGGCAGGGGCGGAGCCGGAGGACATGCCAGACGGTGACGGGGGGACCCGGAGGACATGCTGGGTGGGCAGGGGGACCCGGAGGACAAGCCAGGTGGTCGGGGGCCTAGACGGGGTGATATTTGAGGGAAACTTGGTGGGTGGAGCTGCTTTCTGACTGCTTGGCAGGATGTCTTGAGGCCCACAGAACATGGTGGCACATGACGTTCCCATGAGGCCTCCTCACTCCCCGTATCATTCCTGTGTGTGCATCGCTGTCCGCGCCAAAACGTGTTCAAACAGTGGGTTTCAAGTGAACTTTCACCTTGTAAATCGCAATTGAAATTAACACACACACACCACAGTGGCTTTCGAGGACAGGTGGTACTTCGACCCCTCTCCCTCCTGGCCGGGCACACAGAGGGCACCTTGTGGACACTGTGTCTGCAGTGCTGGCAGCCAGGGTTTGCACCCGCGTGGAGAAGCTGCTGAGAGCTCAGGGGCCCGAGCACTGCCGTCGTGACTCCCGACCCTTCATCAAGTCCTTGTTCCCGTGAATCACAAGAGCTCTCCAGACAACAGGTCAAAAGGAGGGGCTCTGCTGAGCCGTCAGAGGTGCCCCAGGATGACAGCTGAGAGGGCTGTACCTGTGTCACCTGGAAGGAGCCACGGGGCACCCACCACAGCAGGCCGCGTCGCGCCTGACTCTAGCCCACGACGCCTTCCGCCAGCTTCCCCCGAGGCAGCTGGCAATGTTCTAGGGCTGAGGCCCTTCCTCCCCAGTGAAGTCACGGGCACTGTCCCCCACAGGTCCCTACCTTCTGTGCATCCTGCGGCGTGTGTGGCAGCAGGGCCTCTGACCTTGGGCACCCCCACCTCACAGAGGGGGTTAGCACTGATTTTAGGGGCTGTGCCTTGCGCTCAGGTACCACACTGCACTCTCCGCAGCCCTTGTTTCTGCAGGATTCCCGCTCCCTCTAGTTCCCCACCCTTCCCTCCAGCCCCTCCCTTGAAGCACCACGTGGATCCTAACCTCACTGGGCTCCTCTGCCAACGGGGCAATGCTGCCCACCCTGCAGGGCCCCGCAGCTGCTGGAGCATGTCCTCAGTAGCCTCAGCTTCCCACCCCACCCGAGTCTCAGCTTAGAGCTCCTGCGAGGCTCTCATCAGCACTGGTCCCATCACTTCCCGGGGAGCTGCCTCCTGTCCCCATGCTGTCACTCCTGGGGGCCCCACCTCCGGTCCCCACACCGTCACTCCCAGGGGGCCTGCCTCGGGTCCCCACGCCATCACTCCCGGGGGGGCCTGCCTCCAGTCCCCACATCATCACTCCCGGGGGGGTACGCCTCCAGTCCCCACACCATCACTCCCGGGGGCCCCACCTCCGGTCCCCACATCATCACTCCCGGGGGGCCTGCCTCGGGTCCCCACGCCATCACTCCTAGGGGGCCTGCCTCCAGTTCCTATGTCTTCATTCCTGGAGGTCCGCCTCCAGTCTCCATGCCTAGGTTTCAGTTCTTGCCCAACACTGGCCCACCTTCTGGTCCTGGGACTTGTCTTGTCCCTGCAAAGGCTCCCCTTGTAATCGTCTGTTCACAGAGATCACTTGAGCTGCCCACCTCCATTCCGCGTGTTCAAAGTGCCAACTAAAGCATGGAAACCAAAAAACAAACTCACTGCCAGTGAGTAGAATGCGACTCACAACAACCCTTGGGTTTCCAAAGTGGTATCTCTACAGAACTAGACTGCCCCATCTTCCTTGTGAGGAGTGGGTAGTGGGTTTGAACCATGAGACTTCTGGTTAGCAGTCAAGTGCCTCAGGCACTATACCAATGGAAACCCAGGAATGGTGATTCACAGATCCGGACCCCAAAGGCTGCACATAGAAAACGCTGTGTCTTGGCTCAGATGGTCTCGATTCCCTGCCTGTGCAGCCACAAGGCCCCATGTACTTGTTCGTGTGCCCTGCCGGCGTGCCAATGTCACAGGACCCCACCCTGAGAGCATGCCATCTCCTGGGCAGACACTTGCTGGCTCTCCCGCGAAGTCCCAGGAAAGGGCAGGAACCTGATCCCTGGCGTGAGCAGCCAGGCCGCCCCCCTGACTGGTCCCCCCTGTACTCCGGTCAGAGCTGGGACAGACGGATGTCACTGCTAGGAGAGCTGCCATCCACAGGCCCTGCAGGGTCATCGTCTCTGGGACTGCTAGCAAATGTTCCCTGCCGGCCACCAGCCTGCACTGAGAACCCCAAGGACACAGGCAGACTGAGGCTGCAGGGGGAGGGGCGCTGAGCGAGACCTCTGAGCTTGGGGAGCCTACAGGTGCAGGTAGGCCACCAAGTGGGGAGTCATCCTGTGATCGGCTGGAGCGGCACTTGATCCTGCAGACTCCGTCCTCCTTCCACCTTGCCCCGCCCCTCCTTGGTGCATCTACCCCCTGCTTTGGAATCCAGGTTTACCTTCAGGACCCGCCACCCTTCCCTCACTCACTGGACTGTGAGGTGCTTGGATCCCATCTCTGTACCTGGTACCTCAGCACCAACCCCACTGCATCCCACCCAAATAAGTGCGCCCACAAAACCACCTCAACAGAGCCAAGCCACCACAGCCTAACCAAACACCTGAACACCCCTCCAGCCGAGCAGAGAGGGCATGGCTCCCCACAATGGCTGAGACAAGTTCCTGTGACACCTCAGAACTCAAAGGAGAAAACAAAAGTGGGTCTCAACTGGACAATCTTCTGAACAGCAGAAAATTGGAGCATTGCGCTGTCTGCAGAAAAAACATGATTCTTTATCTGGCATTTAGAGCAATGGTACTAACATAGCTGAGGGGCGGTGACGAAATGACAGATGAACTTTGTCACCCAGCTTGTCTTTGCCGAGCGTGGCCAATACTATGGGCTTGGTGAGGAAACAGAGAGAGGGCAGGGGTGACTCCACAGGACCCCTGGACGGAGGAGCCGTTTGACCCTGGACCTGCCACACAGGTGCCCTGTGACCGGGGGACCACACATGCTCCTGGGGTCAGTGTCCACATCAATGCCGCTGGCCCACAGCCACTCAGTACTAACACATGTAAGGTGCCCGCACTTGGTGACCGTCCCAAGATGGCAGCAGGACCATCGCTGCTTGCAGCCGCCTGGCCCATAAAGGCTGCACCCTCAGTTCTGCTTGCCCTGCCCCCCTGAAAGTGTAACCTGAGTTGTTCCAGGGATGAGGGAGTGCAGGGACTGAGTACAATGTCACAGACAGTGCCCTTCGAGGGCACAGCCTGAAAACAAAAATGAGAAATTCTACAACCTGCAGCAGCCAGCCACAATAAACTACCCAGCAGGTTCCCTGCGGCCTCCCTGGGGATGGGCAAACGGTCCATCCGGCATCACGTCCTGCCTGCCCCGCCCAGCTGGGCCCACTGTGCATGTTGACAGTCTCCCGCGGGCCCAGCTTCTCCATGGCTGCAGGAACTCAGGCTCCTCCCAAGGCCATGCCAGACCAGAGCTCCTGGGGAACCCAGTGGTCACAGCTCCACATCTAGCCACCCACCCCCACCTTTGAGTACTAAAGTCCCTTTCATGTGCCTGGTGGCCACCCACTCAGCAGCTCCGCGGACGAAAGGCCTGGTAATCTGCCCTGTGAAGATGACAGCTAAGAAAACCCTTTGGGGCAGGTCTCCCGTCACATGGAGTCACCATGAGCTGGAATTGACTCTTTGGCACCCAACAGCAACAGTACCGTGTACCACACCATGCATGGGGTGCCAGCAACACAGAGCCAGAGCCATCCCTGCCCTCATAAAGCTGCCAAAAGCACTGGTGCACACTGGGGGCATGGCCCACACACGCCGCCTGAGCAACAAGGAGGCAGCCATCTCACCAAGAGAATGAGACCTCCATGACCAGGCAGAGACTGTCCACCCTGAGTGTCACGGTCAGTGTCTAGTGCTGACCACTGCCTGTTTTCCATGCACATCTAACCACCGCTCACCCCACCCACTGCAGAAACCGACCACACCCCCAGGGCAGAGTCAGGAGGTTCAGAGTCAGCTGGGCAACGGGAGGGCAGCCCCCAACCCTGGCCTTCATCCACTCCCAGGACAAGCAGGAATGGAAACGCTCCATTGGAATGGGGGTGCGCACGGCAAGGGCACCCTCACCTGCCTGCATCCTGACAGCACCTGAGCCGTCCCACCCTAGGTCACTGCTGTCTGTGTCATTCATGCTGTGTCCCCGGGCAGAGGACAGGGCCTGGCACACAATGTGTGTTCCACATCTTTACTGAGAGAACCGTTCCTTCCTGGGGTCTCGGTCACCTATGTGCTTATATTCATCCCAAATCCCTGTCAGCTGCTTCCGGGCAGGGCATGTCTCATGACCCAGCATCAGGCCTCAGCCCCCATTCAGTCAGCAGTCTCTGCTGGGGGCTCTCCGGCAGCCACGTGGAGAACAGTTCAAAGACAACAGGAGGCTGATGCCCTCATCCTTGCTCACAACTCACCAGATGCTCCATTTGGGGTTGAAAGAATGAATTAATGGCTGTATTTAGAAACTCTGGCCTCCCAGGAGTTATGACTGAGTACAGCAGGCCACATACACACACGCACGCCACTAGCCACGCCGCGGCTTCTATGTGTGCAGGCGTCCTACAGAGTCCGTCCAGCTCTGCACACACGGAGGGTGGCCAACATGGCGGCCAGGTGGAGAAGAAACGGACAGTCCCTGCTGCAGCACAGTCTGGTGTTGGACTTTCCCGCCTCTGAGGCCCCCTGGCCCGGCTGCCTTGAAGCCACCTGCCTGTCCCTCTGACGGCAACGGGGGATTCTCGGAGGAGAGACTAAGGCTCGTCTTGGGGCTGTGGCAGGTGCCCAATCCACCTTTGTGGAAGGAGGTGACAGGGCAGCGGCATCTTCCAGTGTCACCCAGAGAACTGGTCTAGAAGGATGGGAGGACCCTGTGCAGACAGACCCCAGATACGTGTAGAGATGTTCTCATAGGACAAGGCATCGCTGATGGTCTCTGGCAGCCGAGAGGGGTCAGATGAGGCCACGCCACAGAGGAAGGAGCCCGACTCAGCAGGCTGGAATCGCCCATAGGGAAAGGACCGAGAATATTCAGAGTCATGGGCACTGCCATCCACCAGCTGAGCTAACGTTCCCGCAACAGTCACTGAGCGTGATTTACATCCTCATCATCCCCCAGGACACTCCCCCCCACAGAGGCTCTCTGCGCCCACAAGAGCGTTCAGGGCAGGGCAGGTCCAGGCTGGTTTCCTCCACGAAGACAGAGCTCTTTTGACACATGCTGTTCAGAGCTGAGCCGGCTGCCTGCCCTGGGGTCTCGGATGAGGCAAACTCGGCCCAGATCTTGAAATCAGCAGGGTCTGCCCTCCCAGCCTGGGCCCCAAGGAGCCCTCCAGAGATGAGCGTCAGCCCTCAGTCCTTATGGGGACAGACACACCAGTGCCATGACTTTCTGGAGTTACTAAGGACAGAGAGGGGCCAGGCTTCCCTAGGAAGGGGTGGTGAGACCAGACAAGCCCACAGCCACAGTCAAGTGCCTCACATACCACACCCAGAGCCACCAAGAAGACCCAGACTGGGGTGTGATGCAGACGCTACAGACTGCACAAGCCCATGGCCACAGCCCAGCACCCTGCACACCACGCCCAGGCCACTGAGAAGACCCAGATCGAGGTCAAGCCAGAGGCTGCAGTGGGAGGGCCCACGGGACCCTGGGGTGA
>NW_006921670.1:8296236-8303442 GCF_000298275.1 Orycteropus afer afer
ACTGTATTCTTCAACCTTCATCAGTAAGTGCCTCAAGTCATCCTCACTTTCAGCAAGCAAAGTTGTATCGTCTGCGTATCTCAGGTTGTTAATGATTCTTCCCCTTGTGGGGGTGGGACCATGCAAATAAGGTGGATGGACCCTAACATGGGGAGCAGTTAGCTTTGCCATCTCTCTGGGGTTAAAATGAGCCCTCCCAGAGGCCAGAGCAGGGAGTTCACTGTCATCAAGAGAGAAGAGCCAGAGGTGGAGTGGAGCGTCCCTGAGCTGGAACTCCTTGGCAGAGAGACGGTGGGGAGCCGGCGGCAGCAGAAGCGTGAGATCAGGTGGCAGGCTTGCTGGCCCATGGAGCAAGAGAGCTGAGTGCCCTTGGGCAGGAGGCTAGCTGAGGGGGTGGAGTGCACCTAGACGCCCCTCTCAGCAGAGCTAAGAGCTCTGTAACACTTGCCCAGGGTGGAGGCCAGGCTCGGAGGCCAAAGGGCAGAGAGAGGCGTGCCTGAGGGCACAGCAGAGGCGAGACTGTCCTGGTCGAAGATCTGTATCCCGAGAGCGTTCCTGAATCTGACTTGTAGCCTGTTACCCCCCTAATGAACTCCATGGTCGTGAGGACTATCTGTGAGTTGTATGTCCACTGCAATGGGTTAGCAACAGCAGAGAAGCAGAATGCTGTGGGAGGGACAGCTGGTGTCAGAACTGGCAGAGGTTAGAGGATGGTGGCATGTCTGGCCTCGTAGGAACCAGCCTTGGGCTGCAGCTTGTGGTGACGCTGTCTCCCCCTCAGGATGTTAGAGGAGGTTAGAGATGCCATCCCCATGTCCTTTGTGTAGCCACACAGGTGGTAAGCGACAGTGCCACCGTGGCCCCCGCAGTCTGTCCCTCAGGAGAACCTCTCCTGAGGGCTTCTCTCCCCTCACTAGCACCTCACTCGAGGCCATACCTGGAGGACGAGACAGCAACATCGCTACCGCCACAAAGCAGAAAGGATCCACCTGACTCCAGGGTTCCACAGGCAGCTGACACGTCACAAGCTGGGCCCCGCCCTCCTGTGACCTGGCCCGGAAACCTGGGCCCGGATGGGGCAGAGTCCTGACCCCCAGCGCTGTCTTGGAGGCACCTCCAGACTGCGCCTTGTAACTGCCAGGTCTGACAAGCCTTCCTCCAGTGAGGCCACCCGCCCTCCTGTCACACCGATGCCAGGGAGTGCCTGCCACCCAGCTCTGATGACACAGCAGGGGTGGCTGTCTCATGTGACATGTTTCCGGGCCATGCTCCTCTTTGGTTACTGAAATGGAAGCCCGGCCTGGATACCCACTGGGAGGGCTGCCACACGCCACACCCCCCTGTGCTTTCCAGTCTATGTCTGCTCTCGAGGAAGCTGGCTCCATGAGGGCAGGGACGTGGCCTGTCATGGTCCCAACGGCAGCCTCAGTGCCCAGCCCACAGCAGCTGGGCAGTAAACACACACTTCTAAGAAAACAAAGTAGTCAGCTAAGGGCCCGTAATGACCTCGCCCAGGACGTAGGAAACAGAAGTGCAGATGGCATCATGGCCCCTTGCCCATCTCTCTGTCATCTGGCATGGTCATCACTCGTCTCTATGAGCCTATAATGTCAGACGGGGTTTGATTTAGACAAAAACTATACAGCGAATTGGGGGAAAGGGGAAGCTTTTGTTTGTGGGGCACTGAGTTTATGCTGATGGTGGTGGAATGCTTTGGAAAAGAATAGCAATAATGGTGGCACAACGTGAAAGTGTCATTGAGCTGTAAACGGGGAAGTCATTATGTTGGTGAATGGCTTGTGTATGTTTCCGCCTCGATTAAAAAAAAAAAAACCCATACAGTCAATTATGTGAAGTTTATGAAAACGACCTCATGCTGGTCCCCAGCAAACCCCAAAGCACCTCCCAGCCATCCACCACCAAGCCCACTTTCTGTGTCAGTCCCCCAAGGGGCTCGCGTCCACACCCTCACTTCTTCCCGAATCTCCCAGGAGATCCCCCTCTACAGACGAAGCCCCCAAGTCTCAGATCAGTCCAGCAAGCTGCTCGAGGTCACACAGCTGGTGACGGCACAGCCGGGGGTGGGGAACTCAGATATCTCAACTGCCAGTCGGTGTTTGATCTGCTCGGCCAATAGCTGCCAGGGCGGCTTTCACCACCCAAACAAAAGGGGATCAGAGGTTGACACCTTTGACCAGTGAGCAGCAAAAGGAACTGAGACTCCGGAAGAGTGACAAAAACCATGGAATAACCCAATCAGTCAGGGAGGTCCTCACGGGCACAGGCTGCCAGCTGAGGGCAGGTTGTTCAGCCCCCAACGTCCACCTCACCGCCACCACAATGCCACATGACAGCTGTTTCTAGCCCAACCCGGAGATGAAGCTACCCCTCAGGCTGTGCCCAGCAACCCGTGTCTCTGCCACATTGACTCACATGTTTCTTAACACACAGAGGACGGTCATGAGAAGGGATCTGACTGGATTTTTCAGAAACGCCCCAACCTCGTGAAGGATTAGACTCTTCCGCAAGGGGAACTTAGCACCGTTCCTGAGGGCGAAGCCACACCCACACTGCACCAGGGACATGTGGCCACATCCTTCCTGCTGCCCCCTCAGTCTGACCACCAGTGCCTCACCAGCTGGGGGACGTGCACCTCCCACCCTCCTGCCAGGACTTCCAAGGGCAGTCTCTGCGTCTGACAGCACCGGGTGCGTCTACCATCCTGCTGCACTGCCACGGTCGCTCTCTGTGTCCGACAGTACGGGGCGCGTCTACCCTCCTGCCGGCACCGTCACAGTCGGTCTCTGCATCTGACGGTACGGGGCGCGTCTACCCTCCTGCTAGTACCACCGCGTTTGGTCTCTGTGTCTGACAGTATGGGGCGCGTCTACCCTCCTGCCGGCACTGTCACGGTCGGTCTCTGCGTCTGACAGTACGGGGCGCATCTACCCTCCTGCCGGCACCATCACGGTCAGTCTCTGCGTCCAACAGTACCGGGGGTGTCTACCCCCCTGCTGGCACCGTCATGGTCAGTCTCTGCATCCGACAGTACCGGGCGCGTCTACCCTCCTGCCGGCATCATCACAGTCGGTCTCTGCATCTGACAGTATGGGGCCCATCTACCCTCCTGCTAGTACCACCGCGTTTGGTCTCTGCGTCCGACAGTATGGGGCGCGTCTACCCTCCTGCCGGCACCGTCGTCGGTCTCTGTGTCCGACAGTACGGGGCACGTCTACCCTCCTGCTAGTACCACCGCGTTTGGTCTCTGCGTCCGACAGTACGGGGTGCATCTACCCTCCCGCCGGCACTTCCACGGTCGGTCTCTGCATCTGACAGTATGGGGCGCATCTACCCTCCTGCTAGTACCACCGCGTTTGGTCTCTGCGTCCGACAGTACGGGGCATGTCTACCCTCCTGCCGGCACCGTTACGGTCGGTCTCTGTGTCCGACAGTACCAGGCACGTGGTGTTACCTCCCAGAAGCTGTCGCTGGACACCTCTACTCCAACGGAGTCATCGTACGCGACAGACATTCTTCAAGGCTAAGGGAGCACCAGGGAACGCCAAGACTCAGAAGCTGACTTCAGACGCTCAAAATCTGGAGACAAACCTGTGAGAGAAAAACAGACATGACTGTGGTTTTTAAATTCTGTGGTAAAATAAGCATTTTACAGACAACTGCCCATATCCATCACAGCCTCTGGCACAGCACAGGCCAAGTGTTTCCCGTTGGCAAAAGAAAGTCAACACACTGCAATGAATCAGGGCACTGGGGTATGTGTGTGTTTCATATTAAGAAGCAAACTTCACTTTTCAACATCTTACCAAAAAGCTCAAAGAACCTTCTGGGGACCAATGTGTGTTCTCGTGTCAAAGAGTGACCTTACTAGACAGCGTCCCTTGGAGAGAGAGGCAGGGTGTGAGGAGAACACACAGAGCCGGGCAGACTTCCTGCTTCTCTGGGCTCCTCCTCCTCACACAGAACTACTCAACAGCAGGACCTGGGGTGACAGTCAAGTGGCAACCATCCCACACCTGACCCCTGACTCCACTCCCCAGAGTCTCCCCACACTAGCCTCACACTGGGCACTGCCCAGTCCTGACTGACTCACCTCAGGCCACTGAAGACCCAAATCCAGACCAGTTTATTCCAACAACGTCTGTGTGAGGCTCAAGTGGAAACAGTGAAGCCAACCAAAGCTAAAGCTGTCATTTCTGAGTAAGAGGAGTGATTACCCCTCCTTAGAGAGAGCAGTCACTGAGGGAGCCCACCACCAATCACCCCAACAGAACGGCCCGTTCACAACCCACACGGGACCCTCTGACTTCTGGTCAAAAGGTAACTGTGATACTCCTTCCATCCTTCCGTGTCCAGGTCACAAAGCTGGAGACATGGACCCTCACCTACTGCACACAGGACTGCTAAGCTTCCTCTGAGTGATTGCGGAGAGTGGGAGGGGGCAGGGCAGAGCGACCAATGCTCTTGGAGCATCCACAAAGGGCAAGGCTCTTCCCTAGGTACCTCTCCAAACGTGAGCACGTTTAATGCCCTCACAAGTCACTGTGAGACAGTCTAGGACAGAAGTAGTAAGGAACACAGCTTCCTGCGTCAGGCTGCCTGGGCCCACATCACAGACCCACTATCAGCTAATGTGAGAGGAATCCCTAGAAAAAATACCGTGAGAAGTGGGTGCTGCCCAGGGCCCAGGCCAAAGGGGCCTGTGCAGTCTTCCCAATTCCCCGGGGTTGGAGCGGCCCACGGCCGGGCAAGTCACCACAAACACCTTACCCAGAGCGTGGGGAGAACAAGTGACCTCCAGGAAGGCCCAGCCAGGCAATGCTTACAAGGCCAAACACTAGCTGGGCCACAGGGAGAGCTCAAAAGTTAGTGGTGATGATTAGAACTTTAAGCCCCTCATCAATCCCTTCTTCGCCCCTCATTAGCTTAACGTCCAATTTATAGTTGAGCCAACAGTGCTCAGAGAGGTTGAGTCACTTGCCTGTGATCACCCAAGCAATAAAATGACAGAGACCAGCATCCAACACCATGCCTGTCTGCTAAGACAACATTCTCCGTGTCATACCAAGACGTTTTCCAGAATGATCTCAGATGGAAATAAATTAGATGTCCTATAATCTAGGTTTTAATTGCTAATTACAAAGGTTTACTCTGGTGGACGGCAGAGGTTCCAAAGGTGAGCACGTCACTGGACAGTGGGGAAAAGTGAAGAACAGACATGGTACTTCAAAGCCAAGCACCCCAAACACATGCAAGACACAAACACACAGGGTCGCGTGACCAGGACAAGCACAAGACAGAAACTCGTAAGGCTGCACGGTTACAACACACATGATTGCGGGGCTATGACATGCACGTGACGGAAACACACAGGCTTCACGGTTATGACACAAGCAAGACAGGAACACATGGGGTCATGTGGCCACGACGCACATGCTCCTCCTGACGTCAGCCTCTCCTGCACACGTCAGCATTCCGGAATCACAGGGCCCGTGTACCATTCCACCCCAAGGCTGTCCGAGAGGCAGGCCTGCATTCACCTCCGCTGGCAGCCTCCTTCTCTGTGGTCAGCCGGATCCTCCCAGGATGCCCCAGCCCAGGCTGCGGCGGCACAGAGGCTTCTGCCCAGAGCAGCGCAGCTCCAGGCTCCTGGGGACACCAGGGTCCGGCTCTGGGTCTCGGTGGCCCAGACACTCCTCCTGGCAACTGCCCCGGCGCTGGCACAGGGAGAACACGCTCTGCTCTGCACTCAGACGCCCTGAGGCGTGCAGAGCAAAGGCGGAGGACTTCAGTTCCGTCCACAGCCAGTCATGGTTCAGACACTAACAACCCATCAGTTACACCCAGGAGGATTTATGAAGCGCCTATCGCGTGCCAAGAGCCCAGAGAAGTGGTTTAGTGGGGTCAGCACTGAAAACACCCAGCAGATAACTTTCCAGAGGGAGGAGTCATAGGGAAGCCTCACCGTGGAACAGAACCAGGAACACTGGCTGTGAGGGCCACAGAAGGGAAGTGTGCTCTAGCCGACCGGCAAGGGGACGAGGCTGGCCAATATCACACAGTGGCATAGCGGGGAAGACCCCGGTTTGATCACATTCCCTCAGTCTAGGGCCTGACCACACCACAGTGCTGTGCTCAGAAACTGTGACGTCCCCGAGTCACAGCTGGCCAATGAGCACCGAGCACGCTCTGCTGGTGTCTGCGTGACCACAGCCAATGTTTAGTCACAACGGCTGCTCACCGATGCTCACGAGAGCTACGCAGAGTTCAGTCTGACGCTGACCCGACGCCCTCCCACAGTCCTGAAGGAGGGCTTGCTCCTCATCTCCCAACGTAAACATCCCCCAAGCAGACATACAACAAATCTGCCATTGGTGAAACCAAGCGAGGAAGGCCAACCTTTCGTAAAAGTGCACACGGCACGCCAGAGCCAACATACAGGGCTTCTGGAAGCCACCTCACCTCTGAGTTGTACTAATTCAGAGTTAACTGCCCTTTCCTTCCCACCTTCTGGGAGCTCTCACACAGAGACACATCCAAAGTCCTATAGAGGAAACTGAGGCAAGGTATTCAAGAACCCAAACAGACATAGCTGGTACGGGGCAGTTCTGGTGGCACTGTGGCTGAAGCACTAGACTGCTAACCAAAGGTTGGTAGTTCAAACCCACCAGGCGCTCTGTGGGAGAAAGCTGAGGCAGTCTGATGAAGATGGCAGCCTTACAAACCACAGTGGGTTTAGCAAGGGGAGGCACTGAAGCCCTGCTACCCCAGGAGTTAGTGAGACAGCACGGGCGAAGGCACCCATGTAGGAGCATCTAGGATGTCAGCCGAGCTGGGCTCCACGGAACGTTCGGTGACAGATCCTTTGGGTGCACATCAGCAGGCTGTGGCTCCAAGGAGCCTCTGGGTGGCCTAGGACCTCGAGTGGTTTGTTTAGCGGCCAAGTGCGTAGACCTTTTGCACCAGGGTCTCCTGCTGTCCCTGCTGGTCCTCCCTTTGCCTGCATTCCTTGCGACTGTCCTGTAGAGCTGAGTGATGTCATGAGGAGAGTGGGAGCCAAAGGCGTTGGCCCCAGAGGCTGCTCCCACGGAGGGAGACCCCGCAACCCAGGGTCTGGGCACCCTCAGTCATCCTGTTTAACCCTCACTGAGCCTGGTGAGGCACAGCTGGGGGAACCAGGGCTCAGAG
>NW_006921670.1:8309370-8357594 GCF_000298275.1 Orycteropus afer afer
GAGAAAAGACTGAAGTTGTCAAAGACTTCACATTGCTTGGTTCTACAATTGACATCAATGGAAACAGCAGTCAGGACATTAGAAGATGTATAGCACTGGGCAAGTCAGCTGCAAAGGACCTCTTTCAAGTGCTGAGGAGCAAAGATGTCTCCTTGAGGACTAAGGTGTGCCTGACACAAGCCACAATATTTTCAATCACCTCATATGCTGGACAATGAATAAATAAAAAAGACAGAAGAAGAAGAGTTGATGCTTTTGAGATGTGGTATCGGTGAAGAATGCTGAAAGTACCATGGACTGCTAAAAGAACTAGCAAATCTGTCCTGGAGGAAGTGTGGCCGGAACGCTCCTTGGAAGTGAGAATGGCCAGATGTCGTCTCACCTACTTAGGTCATACTGTCAGAAGGGACCATTCCCTGGAGAAGGATGTCATGCTTGGTAAGGTGGAAGGTCAACGAAAAGAGGGGAAGGCCTTCAATGAGATGGACTGACCCGGCGGCTGTGGCAATGGGCTCAAATACAGCAGGGATCGTGGAGCTGGCGCAGGACCAGGCAGTGTTTCGTTCTGCTCTGCATAGGGTTGCTATGAACCAGAGATGACTTGATGACACCTAACAACAAGGGTCTGGAGGGATGTCCTGGTCCCACTGCTGACATTTCTGAAGACTAATCAGCCATTCCTCAGAAGGAAGGTTGGGCAATCTACTTCAGTAGTGATACCGCCTCAGAAACCCAAGGAGGGGTCGCTATGAGTCGGGTCCGACTCCACGGCACATAACAACAGGGGACCTGGAGGGACGTCTTGGTCCCACTCCTGACGTTTTTTTTTGTGTGCCTTTTTTCCTGGTCAATGGTTTATTAATTTTTAATCTTTCCAAAGAACGTACTTTTAGCTTTGTTTATCGTCTCTGTTCGATGTTTGCTTTTTGTCTCCGTGATTTCTGCCCTGCGATCTCCTTCCTTGGCTTCAAGCTGCTGTTCTTTTTCCAACTTCTGGAGATGAAGGCTTAGTTCACCATTGCAGGCTGTCTCCTGAAGTGTGCACTGAGAGCTAGAAACCTCCTCTAAGCACAATCTTATCTCCACTCCACAAGCTCATTTATTTTTCATAACAGTCCCAAGAGGCAGAAACTTTGATTCCTTTTTGCAGATGACAAGGTGAAGGTCACAGAGGTAAAGAAACTGGTTCAAGGTCACACAGCTAGTAAACCAGGCACCAAGACTCAAAGCCAGGTTCTGTCTGGTACTAAAATGTCCTTCCTATCACAGCCCATTTTACATAATTCACAGTTTGTAGAGATTAGGAATAAAGTGAGGAGCCCTGGTGGTGCCGTGGTTAAAGCATCCAGCTGCGAACCAAAAGGTGTGGTTTGAACCCACCAGCGGCTCAGCGGGAGAGTTGTGGCAGTCTGTGGTTATGAAGACTGACCACCTTGGAAGCGTAAGGGGCAATTCTACTCTGTCCTACAGGGTCACTATGATTGGAATCAACTGGACCACAACAGGTTTTGACGATAAAGTTCTATGACACCATCAAGATGAGTTCTTTCCTCCACAGGACGTGGGGAAAGTAGGAAAGGGGGTACAGCAGATGACATCTGACTTATGGGCTCTGCGTGCACGCACAGAGGCCTTCCGATGGGTCAGGTGGTCAAAGATGGGCCAGGAGGCCAAGGAAACCTCACGTGTCCCTGGCAAGTGACAACCGGTCATTTTACACAAAGTGACTCTCGGCCCTTGGGCCTCACACAGGAAAATGGTCCCCATGCCGGACAGCTTGGTTAGTTCTCTCACAGCCAGCTCTGGCTCACAGCCATGACTCTTCGTGGTACCCGATCACCCAGCTCATCTCCCTCGTCATGGGCCCACATGACCCCGACTCACACCAGCTACGCCCAGGCTCGGGGACGGTAGGCAGGAAGCACCACACGCCTTCGCAGTGGTCACAGGGCAGTCCTGTGTCCACTTGAAATGGGAAAAGGGAAGACGTGCCGCCATCAGCTGCCCCTGGTGAGCCTCGTTCACTCAGTCACTCCATAAATAAGTTTTGAGAACTGAGCAAGGGCTGCGAATGCACGGAGCTCATGGGCTAGACCCCAATATCTTTGGGATAAAACTGAAAAACAAATCAACCGCACTAGAATAATGGTAGGAGCTCTGGTAGCATAGTGGCTAAAGCACTTGACTGCTAACTAGAAGGCTGGCGGTTCAAACCCACCAGCCACTCCTCGGAAGGAAGGTTGGGCAATCCTACTTCCGTAGTGATACTGCCTCGGAAACCCAAGGAGGGGTCGCTATGAGTCAGGGCCGACTCGACGGCAAACAACAACAACAACAAGAATAATGGTAAAATCAGGCAAGTCCCAAATGTTAAACTCTGCCAAACTCAAAACAGAAGAAATACTCTTTGCCCTTTTAAGACTAAAAGTAAAGGGAAATTAGTAATAAATCCTCAATGAGACTCAAAGTAAAATCCGAGGCTGTCTGTGTATTTACACAAGACAAGAACAGCAGCAACACCCACTGCTGAGGGGCTTTTAAAGAGCCAATCAACTGAGGCAACCTGGTGGCACAGTGCCTAAGGCATCAGACGGCTAACCAGAAGGCTGGCGGTTCAAGCCCACCAGCCGCTCCTCAGAAGGAAGACTGGGCAATCTACTCCCAGAGAGACACCCCCTTGGAAATCCAAAGAGGGGTCACCATGAGTTGGAACCAACTTGACGGCACCAGGTTTGATTTTTTTTTTTTTTTGATATTTGTAACTTCAAAACAAAAAAAGCAATCTATGTTCCTTACAGAGATGCGGAGATGAGAGTCTGTCAGAAGGAAAGGACAGGAAGGACCCCCCCCCCCTCGAGTTCCATCAGCCAACAACAACACAACGCCTGGCATCACTCTTTCCCCCAGAAAGTGAGGTAGGTGGACACGCATGACAGGGTGCCTAGGGGTGCGGACAGAGAACTCTGAGGACTAAGGAGGGGACACAGGATGTAACCCATCCTTTTAAGAGAATATGAGCTTCCGGAACAAAGGCCGCTAGTGTCCAGGCGAGCTCAGTGCTCTGTTCTTACACGTGGAGCCGCACCTGAGCGCTCGGACCTCCTGCTCCGGGGACCGGCAGCGGACCAGGACACAGCAGGCAGGCCGCACCCCAAAGGAGCCAGGGAGCTGTCTAGTGGTCCCAGGAGGGACTCAGTAAGTATCTGACGGCTGAATGGGGCCCCCCCACAAGAAGGCCCCCAGGCTGAACTCTGTGTCACCTGAGTCAAGACTGCTTCACCTGAGTGGCTTTACTGCTCCTCTCGAGATGGTTCTAAGAGCAGGTAAGCCACCCCAAAGCAGCACCTCCCGGCACCCCTGGGGTCCAGTAAGTCCCAGACACACTCTTCTTGTTCCTCCAAAACCCTGCAAAAGCCTAGACAGAGTAAGAGAACAATGTGGAATAAAACTCAAAATCATTAAAAAATAAAAAAAGGCGGGAACCAAGTTTGCTGGTCTGATAGAGCCTGGTGGAACCACTGAGACTACGGCCCCTAGCTGCCCTTCAGATCTGGAAGTGAACCCACACCTGTGGCTTCCAGCCAAACAGAAGACAGACATATGAGCTGAACATTTACGTTAGATAGATACACTCCTTGGAGAGATCAATCATGGGAGAATAGAAGGGCTGTGTATGCACAGGGAGACAGCTCAGGGGGCTCGAGTGCATGGAGGGAAGGACACAGGGAAGAGGTAAGTAACTATTGGGAGGAGGTGGGAGGGGAGCTGTTGCATTGTGGGAAATTATAGTCAATGTCATGAGACAAAGTGTATGTGAACTGCTGTACGGAAAATGAATTTGCTCTGTAAACTTTCACCCAGATCACAATTAAAAAAATAAAATATATAAACCCTGCAAAAGATGTACTACTGTTCCCCTCATACAGGAAGGGGACCAAGATGCAAACAATTCAAACCACTGGCCAAGGACCACATAGCTAGTAAACACCCGGTGGGGACTCAACCCAGACCGTCTGACTCCACACTGCCCAACCCCATTAGAAAGCAGCACGTGCAATCACGAGGCGGCCCCAGCACCTGGAAGCCTTGCAGGTCCGGGAGCCTGCTCCTTGAGGAAGTGGGCTTCACCCCAGACCCTCTTAGTAACTGACCTCTGCACATGCCCAGAGGCCCCGGCAGCCAGGGAGCATCCTACACAACCAGCTTTTTTTCTGTGTACAAACGTCCCAAACCATAAGAATGAGGCGGGAAACTGAGTCAGCCTCTGAATGCACCAGGAGGCCCCTGAGAAGCAGCAGGTGAGGTCGGGCACACTTCCTGGTTTCGCTGTATTCCTGCATCCCGGGTCTGGCACAAACCCTCCTGGCTGCCAGCCTACAAACTACAGGACAGGTGGCTCTCTAATCTCAATGGTACAACATGCCCTTGAACTAGACTTATCACGCCAACGACATAACGTGTGTGTTTGTAATTAATTGGGGGCTTCTCAACTGGAAGCACAAGTTCCTGAGGGGACAGCACGTGAGGCCGAGGGGCAAAGGAGGCCCCAGCTCTGGGCTCAGGTATTTGTCCTCCGAGACCCCCACCTACTCAGTGAGGCACGCCTCCTGCCCTCCGAATCTCCCGGGATGGTAAGAGACCCCGGCGTGGCAACAGATGTGGAAGAACTTGGGGAAAGAGCAACCAAAAACCAAAATCCAAACTCACTGCCATCGAGTCGGATCTGACTCATAGCAATCCTTCCTTGGGTTTCCGAGGCGGTATCTCTACAGAAGTAGATTGCCCAGTGTTCCCTGCGAGGAGTGGCTGGTGGATTAGGACCGCCAGCCTCCTGGTGAGCAGTCACATGCCTTAGGCACTACACCACCAGAGTTCCTGGGAAAGAGCAAAGGGACAAAGGAGTCGTGACTGCTCTTTCCCGGGACAGAGTGGAATCTCCTTTTGTGTATTTCATACCGTCTAGCACACGACTCCCTCAGAAGGATGTCATGCTCAGTGAAGGGAGGGTCAGCAGAAAAGGGGAAGGCCCTCAACAAGATGGGCTGACACAGTGGCTGCAACGATGGCTCAGGTGTAGCACGGATGGTGTGGCTGGTGCAGGACCGGGTAGCATCGCATTCTGTTGTACACGGGGTCGCTATGAGTTGGAGCCAACTTGATGGCGCCTGACAACAACAACAACAGCACACAGCCAAGGAACTCTGGTGGTACAGTGGTTAAGACATCTGGCTGCTAACTGAAAGGTTCATGGTTCAAACCTACCAGCCACTCCATGGAAGGAAGATGAAGTAGTCTGTTTCCATAAGATTTACAACCTTGGAAACCCAACAGGGGTCACTGTGAGTCAGAATCGACTCAATGGCAGTGAATCTGGTTTGTGAGCACACAGCAAGGAGCTCTGGCGGCACAAGGGTTAAGCACTTGGCTGTTAACCGAAAGGCTGGTCGTTCAAACCAGGGCTTTGAACCAGTGCTTTCTGGTTCAGTAATGGCTGATGACGCAAAACTGGAATAGATCCAAATTTGTACAACGTGTGTGAACTGGAATGCTGTGAGGAATGGGGAAAAACTGCAGGTCAAAGCCCTGCGAGAAACTTCATCTTCTGCTCAGAAAACAAGGGCAGCATGCTCGTTGCGTGGCAACTAGGTCCCTTGACTGGCAGAGTTGGAAACGGTGGTGCCCTGCTCAAAGATGGCGGCCGACTTACAGCTTTGAACGTGTGTGGCTCTCCACAGTCCTGGCGATAACCCAACACCCTGCATCATGCTCCTGAGAGGGCTCACTCCGCCTTTTCTGAGTCTCCCATTCCAAATATTCCCCATTCTGGTTATCGTTCCAGCTCCTCCAAATTGAAAATATTCGGATCTGTTCCGGTTTTGCTTTGCTGGCCATGATTGAGCGCGTTTGAAGCTCTGAGTCAAACCACCCAGCAGCTCTGTGGGACGCAGACCTGGTGCTCAGATCCCGCCAAGATGGCAGCCGAGGAAAGCTCTGTGCCAAGGGGTCGCCCCGGGTCAGAGTCCACTGGAAGACACGCAACAGCAATGACAAGCACACAAGGGTCAGCTGACAGTCTTCACAGAAGAAACGGAACTACAATCTCAACCACAACGCTCAGCAAGCTGTTACAAACCGTCTAAGCAGGTGCTCCGGGCAGCGGGAGTGCGTGCCTGGCAGACACCCTCCTGGCCCTCCTTCCTTCTTGCCAGGCCTGGCGTAGCTGACCCTCAGCAGATGCTTGCGGCAGACACCCCGTTCTAAGAGGCACTCTTTGGGAGTCAGGAGTCCAGGCACGGGCAGCTCAGGGAAGCAGCCAGTCTCTGGCTCCCAGTGACACCTGCTGCAACCACAGGTGGCGCTCACTAGCTGTTCAGAGCTGTTCCTAGAGGGCACTCAGCAGCTCAGAGGTTAATAGAGGTGGTCACAGGTGCCCTTGGCTCAGGCTGGAGTTTGGCCCCGCCTCCTTCCCTCCCGGGGACTGATAACAGCAATCAGATAAGCAAAAGGTACAAATCTCATAAATACATCCAGCTTCCCCTTCAACAGGAGCTCTGGTGGCGTAGTGCCTACGGCATCTGACCCACCAGCCACTCCTTGGAAGGAAGGTTGGGCAATCTCCTTCCATGGTGATACCACCTTGGAAACCCAAGGAGGGGTCGCTATGAGTCAGATCTGAGGCAGCAGTTTTCCCCTTAAATGCCCTTAATTTATTCCCAAAAGAAAACCCAGATCAGGTCTTCAGGCAGAAAGCCTGTCACTTTAAAGCAAGAACGTTCTCAGGAAACATCCCATGTTGCTCATGGCTCCTGAAGTCAGCCTCAGGGTGAAGTCCTCTTCTGTCCTGTCTGGCAAGTGTCCTGGCTGGGCTGCGGGCCCCACCACACCCCACTGGCCCTGTCACTGGCGGTCATGTGCTACTGGGTGTGCCTGGAAGGGAAGCCAAGGGGCCGGGGGCGGGAGCAGGCAGCCAGCCAGCTGCACCCACAGTTGTTTTCCCTCGTCACCCAGGATGGGGACCCCTCCATTCACGAGGAAATGGCTACCAGTTCAGCACTCCATGTAAAGCGCAGCGTGGGCCGGGCTGACGAAGGACCACTCCCCAAGTGCTACACACGGCTCAGCTCCGATGCGCCAGGCCCTGGGCTAAGCCTGGGCACGAGCCGTAGACACAGCAGACATGGCCCCTGCCCACCAGGGGCCAACACCCTAAAGGGCAGTCTGACAAACAAGTCAAGTAAAAACCGCAGGAAGTATGAAACGTGCTAGGATGCAGTGAGGCAGGTGTGATAATAAAGGCGCCCTGGTGGCACAGTGGTTAAACACCCTGCTGTGAACCAAAAGGTTGGTAGTTTGAACCCACCAGCTGCTCCACAGGAGAAAGATGAGGCAGTCCGCTTCCATAAAGACAACAGCTTTGGAAACACTAGGGGGCAGTTATACTCTGTCCTCCGGGGTCACTGTGAATCAGAACCTACTCCCTGGCAATGCCTTTAGGTTTGGTTTTGTTTTTTAAAGTAAGTGGGGGGAGGAGGAAGAAGGAGGGGCTTGTTTAGGACCCAGGGGGACGGAGAGGGCACAGGAAGGGCAGCAGAGGCAGGGAAAGGCCAGTCTGTCCCAGCTCCCAGCAGGGAGGCCCGCTGCTGGCCTTGGGGGCAGAGAGAACAGCAGTCAAGGACTCTGGAGAGGAAGGGACCAGTATCATTAACAGGCTGCATGTTAACTCAGGCTTTCCTATCTGTACTACTAGCTTTAAAAATTAAACTTTCAAGCATTTATAAGATATGCCACTTACTGCATAACTGCTCTTAGAACTGTACCCGCATGCCCCGCTATCTGCCTTCGAGATGCATTATATACTGGACAAAAGAAAAACATTCATCCTTTGACCCAGCATTTCTTCCAAAAACTGATTCTACAGTTAACTCACCCAAGACAGGTGTTCTGGTCCTCTAGTGCTGCTCTAATAGAAAATGCCACAAATGGATGGCTTGAACAAATAGGAGTTTATTCTCTAACAGTCTGGGAGGCTAGACGCCTGAGTTCAAAATGTCAGCTCTAGGGACTGGGTGAAGGCCTCTCGACCTTGGACTTCAGCTCTGCCTCTTGCTCCCAGCCCACTGAAGCTGGAGGCTTCTCTTCACTCAGAGAACTGCTGGCTGCTGAGGCTGACAAACTAAAGGTCAGCAATAAAATGGCACGGTCCCAAGATTGTCAAATAACACAGCAGGCCACTGGTTCAAGTCCAGAGACAGTCTTATGGTTGGCAGACAACATGGCAGGCTGCTGAATGAAGACTCGGCTACACGCAAGGTACAAACACGCCAAAAAGCTACAGACCATGCCCAAGGCTCCTCCTTCTGCACTGGGAGCAGACCACATCCCCAAGGCAGCTACTGAGCTGTTCCAGCAGATTCCATCATGGAGTTGATTACCAGTCTCACCACGGGGAATAACTACATCCGGCTGCCCAGCCCCTCAAAACCAGGCCCAGCCAAGTTGACACAACCACCACAAGAGCCAAATGCAGGTATTCTCTAGGCATTATGGTTAATAGCAACACACAAACACTGATGGCTCAACGACCATGAAACTCTTAGGCAAAATCATAGAGGTCAACCTTCATGACCTTGTACTTGGTAATGGATTCTTACATAAGACACCATAAGTGTAAGCAACAAGAGAAAAAACAGATAAACTGAACTTCATCAAAATAAAAAATATCTGTGCATCAAAGGGTGTTCTCAAGAAAATGAAAAGACATCACACTGCATGGGAGCTAATACTTGGAAATCTGACAGCTGACACGAGTTTAATATCTACAGCCTTCGAAGAATCCTACAGCTCAACAGCAAAGAGGCAAACGCAATCAAACATGGGTAAAAGACTTGAACAGACATTTCTCCAAAGAATATACACAAATGGCCAATAAGAACAAGAAAAGATGTTCAACATCATTAACCTAAAAACCAAACCAAACTCACTGCCATCGAGTCAAATCCAACGCACGGCATCTCCCACTGGGTTTCCAAGGCTGTAGATCTTTACAGAAGAACATCACCCCATCCTCCTTCTGCAGAGCAGCTGGTGGGTTTGAACCACTGACCTTCTGGTTAGCAGCCAAATGCTTATCCACTATACCACCAGAGAGCCTTCAAAAATTTAAAAAAAAAAACCTCACTGCTGTCGAGTTGATTCGACTCATAGTGACCCCTCCTCCTTGGGTTTCTGAGGCAGTATCTCTATGAAAGAGAGCTCTTTTAGTCATAAAAAAAAAAAAAAAAAAGCTCACTGTTATCAAGTCAATTCTGACTCATAGCGACCCCTTTGGGTTGCTGAGGCGGTAAATCTTTACGGAAGTAGATTGCCCAGTCGTCCTTCCATGGACAGGCTGGTAGGTTTCACCAACCTTTTGGTTAGCAGTCAAATGCCTTAGGCACTAGGCTACCAGGGCTCCTTCATTAGCCATTGTTGTTGTTGCTGTTGTTTGCCGTCGAGTCGACCCCGTCGAGTCGGCCCCGACTCATAGCGACCCCTCCTTGGGTTTCCGAGACAGTATCACTACGGAAGTAGGATTGCCCAACCTTCCTTCTGAGGAGTGGCTGGTGGGTTTGAACCGCCAGCCTTCTGCTGAGCAGTCAAGTGCCTTAGGCACTATGCTACCAGAGCTCCTCATTAGCCATTAGGGAAACGTAAATCAAGATCACAATGAGATACTCCTGGTCCACTGGGATGGCTATTGTTTTTAAAATAGCATAATAACAGGTGTTGGTGAGGATGTGAACTCCGCTGCTGGTGGGAAGTAAAATGTACAGCTGCTGTGCAAAACATTCTGGCAGTTCCCCAAGACTGACATAGAATCACCCTATGACTCACCAATTCCACTCCTGGATCCACAGAAGGGTGGAACTCAAACAGCTGCATGCACTGTTCACTGTAGGATTAGTCACAACAGCCGAAAGGTGGGGAAGAAACCCAGACGTCCATCAACAGATGACCGGATTAGCAAAATGCATATACCACAATGGCCACCGCACATCTGTCAGTTGGCGCCACTGTGCTGGTTTCCATGGCGCTGTGATGCTAGAAGCTACTGCCAGCAGTGGTTCAAAATTGCACAGGGTCACCCACGGTGGACAGCTTTCAGGGGAGATGCCAGACTGAGACGGACAATAAAGGGGGACCTGGTGATCTGAAAAAGTCACCACTGGAAACCTTGCAGATGGCAGCGGGACACTGACATAGTGCTGGAGGGTGAGCCCCTCAGCTCGGACGGCACCACGAATACAACCAGGCAAGGGCTGCCTCCTCCAAGAAGAGTCGATCCTAATGACATGAGTGGAGTAAAGCTCCCGTGACCCTCATCGGCTGATGTGGTGCGACTCACAATGGGAAGAAACAGCTCCAAGCAACCATTCGTAATTGGAACATGGAACGTACAAAGCATGAATCAAAGAAAATTAGAAGCTGTCAGAAATAAAATGAAAAGCTTAAAGATCTATATCCTAGGTAGGCATTAATGAGTTGAAATGGACTGGTATTGGCCATTTTGAATCAGACAACCATATGGTCTACTATGAGGGACGATAAATTGAAGAGGAATGGCCTTGCATTCATTTTCAAAAGCAACATTTCAATATCGATCCTGTAACACAATGCTGTCAGGGAGAGGATAATATCCACAGGCCTACAAGGAAGACCAGTCAACATAACTATTATCCAAATTTATGCCCCAAAGATGAGGAAACTGAACATTTTTATCAACTTCTGCATTCAAAAATGGATCAAACGTGCAATTACGACACAGTGATGATTACCGGTTATCACAACGCAGAAGTTGGAAACAAAGAAGCCTCAGTAGTTAGAAAACACGGCCTTGGTGAAGGAGATCGCATGACAAAATCGTGCAAGGCCAATGACTTTTCAGCGCACACACTTTTTTTCAACAACATAAATGGTGACTAGCCACATGGACCTTGCCAGAGGAATTCCCAAGAATCAAATCAACTGTATCTGGAAAGAGACCATGGAGAAACTCAATATTATCAGAACAAGGCCAGGGACCCACCATGGAACAGACCATCGTCAATTATGCATACACGAGTTCAAGGTGAATCTAAAGAAAATTAAAACAAGTCTATGAGAGTCGAAGTATGCTCTTGAGCATCTCATTCGGATTTGGAGTCCACCTGATGAATACATCCGATGCACTGAACACCAAGGGCCAAAGATGCAGCAAGTTGTGGGAGGATCTCAGACACGGAAAAACACAAAAGGTCATTAAAAAGACAGGAAGGAAAAGACCAACATGGATGTCAAAAGTGACTCTGAAATTTGTTCTTGGATGCAGAATAAGCCAAAAACCAAACCCACTGCCACTGAGTCAATTCCAACTCATAACGACCCCCACTGGGTTTCCAAGGTTGTAAATCTTTATGGAAGCAGACTCCCTCATCTGTCTTCCGCCAAATAGCGGGGGGGTTCAAACCACCAGCCTTTCGGTTAGCAACCAAATGCCTTAACCTCTACACCACCAGAGCTCCTTTAGGGCCAAAGAGGCCTATCTATTTTTCATCTGGTTTCCTCCATGTCCCTCTCTCATTTGTCCAGGAAACTGCCAGAAATTCAGGTCAGATTCAGAAGAGGGTGTGGAAGAAGGGATATATCATTGCTGATGTCAGACAGATCTTGGCTGAAAGCAAAGAATACCTGAAAGATGTCTACCTGTGTTTTATTGACTATGCAACAGCATCTCACTGTGTGGATAATAGCAAATTATGGCTAACATTGAGAAAAATGGGAATTCAAAACAATTAACTGTGCTCATGCAGAACCCATACATAGACCAAGAGGCAGTCATTCAAATAGAATATGGTTTAAAATCAGAAAAATGTGCATCAAGACAGCAGCCTTTCACCATAATTACTCAATCTGTAGGGTGATAATCCAAGAACCTGGACTGCATCAAGAAAAACATGGCATCAGGATTGGAGGAAGACTCATTAACAACCTACAATATGCATTATGAAACAACCTTGCTTGCTGAAAGTGAAGAGGACTTGAAACACTTACTGATGAAGATCAAGGACTACAGCCTTCAGTGTGGATTACACCTCAACATAAAGAAAATAGAAATCCTCACAACTGGACCAAGAAGCAACATCATGATAAATGGAGAAAAGATTGAGGCTGTCAAGGATTTCATTTCACTTGGATCCACAACCAACACCCATGGAAGCAGCAGTCAAGAAATCAGATGACGTATTGCACTGGGCAGATCTGCTGCAGAAGTCCTCGTTATAGTGCTAGGGAGTGATGATGTCACTAAGGTGCGCCCGATCCACGCCATGGTATTTTCAATCACCTCAGATGCATGTGAAAGCTGGGCAACGAATACTGAGAAGAAGCGATGCCTCTGAATTACGGTTCCGGCAAATATTCAATACCCCACGGGCCACGATGCCTCTGAATTATGGTTCCAGCAAATATGCAATACCCCACGGCCGCCAGAGAACAAACAAATGTGTGTTGGAAGAAGTACAGCCTGAACGCTAGAAGTGAGGATGGTGACCCTCTGTCTCCCGTACTTGGGACATGTTACCAGGAGGGACCAGTCCCTGGAGAAGGACATCACGCTTGGTAAAGTGGAGGGTCAGTGAAAAAGAGGAAGACCCTCAATGAGATGGACTGACACCGCGGCTGCAACAAGAGGCCAAGCATGCCAACGAGTGTGAGAGCGGCACAGGACCAGGGCATGTTCCGTTCTGTCATACGTGGGTTCCCTACGAGCCAGAACCAACTCGACGGCACCCAACGACAACAGCAACACACACAATGGAATATTCAATCATTAAGAAAAATGAAGTTCTGACACACGTCATCACACAGATGCACCTTCAGAACATGAAGCTGAGTGCAACGCAGTACAAGTATCGTAGGATCCCACTTCCATGAAATACCTGGAACAGGCAAACGTAGAGAGGCCAGAGAATATCAGTGATTACCTGGGTCTGGAGTGGGGAGAAGAGAGCTACTGCTCACTGGGTACAGGGCTTCTGTTTGGAAGGATGGCAAGTCTGGGAAACAGTGGTGACGGTCGTACAACATTGTGACCGCAATTAACGTCCCTGATGTTAATTGTACAATCAAAATGCTTAAAGGGCAAATTTTGTTATATATATTTAACCATAATAAATTTTTTTTATTGTGATTTGGGTGAAGATTTACAGAGCAAATTCACTTTCCATACAGCAGTTCACATATACTTTGTCTCGTGACATTGACCACAGTTTACCATAATGCAACAGCTCCCCTCCCACTTCCTCCCCATAGTTACCTCTTCCCAGTGTCCATCCCTCCATACACTCCTGCCCCCTGAGCTGTCTCCCTGTGCATAAGCAGCCCTTCCTTCTCCCATGATTGTTCTCTCCAGGGTGTGTGTCTACTTGAGGTAAATGTTTAACTCACATGCCTGTACTTTGTTTGGCTGGAAACCACAGGTGTGGGTTCAATTCCAGACCTGAAGGGCAGCTAGGGGCCATAGTCTCAGTGGTTCCACCAGGCTCTATCAGACCAGCAAACCTGGTCCCCCCCTTTTTCCTCCACATGATTTTGAGTTTTGTTCTACATTGTTCTCCCTCTCTATCAAGGATCTCCTACATAGATCCCCTTCCAAGTAGTTGACAGTGGTAGTCAGGCCCATCTAGTTCTGGTCTCATAGTCGTATAGGCTGCAGATCAGATGGTGTACCAGTCGCCAGGACTAATTGTTTCCATAAATTTTGGTTTACTTCATTCTTCTTTGCTCTGGACAAGGAGAGACCCATCGTTGCATCTAGATGGCAGCTTGCTAGCTTTTAAGATTCCAGTTGCTACTCGCCAAGGTAGGAGGTGGAACGATGTTTAGTGTAGTATGTTATGCCAATTGAGCTTGATGTCCCCTGCGACTATGGTCCCAAGCTCACAGGTTCAACTACTCAGTCTCTCTGGGTAGCTGGCTGTGACCAAACAGTGACCACAACCTTGCCCCTTGTCGGCTCTACTATACACCTGGGAATTCTGATCATTCACATAAACTTATAGGACCATTGTCTGCCAACCCTATATATATTCTTGGATACACTCCCCATTTCATAGACATACCTAATCGTACAGCCTGTCCACCCATCTACCCATGTTTGCCTTCACTGACAACGCAGTACTGTACGTGCAAAAGGATTCATATTTGTTGTCTGTACCTCCCACGTACCTCTCTATGTCTTTCTCATCCTCAAAAAAACTGAAAACTACCTTGATGGCCATCAAGAATATGTAATGACAGCCACCTCTGCAGAGTGAGCCCGTGCAGTAGGAAGCGGGAGGGCCAGCTGCAGGCGCAGATGTGAGAAGGTGTCCCCTGGCTGGGAAGAGCAAACAGTGGGCTGCAGCATAGGAGATACACTCCAAGTCCAAAAACAAAACAAAAAACCAAACTCACTGCCGTGAAGTCGAATCGGACTCATAGAGACTCCTCCTTGGGTTTCCGAGGCAGCATCACTACTGAAGTAGATTGATTGCCCAACCTTCCTTCCGAGGACTGGCTGGTGGGTCTGAACCACCAGCCTTCTGGTTAGCAGTCAAATGCCTTAGGCAGTAAGCCACCAGAGCTCCTAGTCTGAGTTCACCAGTATGAAAAGAAAAAGGGCAGCCTAATGGGGCAATCCGCTTCCATAGTGATACTGCCTCAGAAACCCAAGGAGGGGTCGCTATGAGTCGGGTCCAACTTGACGGCACACAACAACAACAACAAAGGCTTGTAAGTGTACACAAAATTCCAGGCGGGGGCACATGAGACTGTTCTGTGGGGGTGTCATGGGGGGCGAGGCCTCTGACACCTCACCTCATAACCTTCTATTCTACTTGAAAATATTACCTATCAGCATGTGGTAACTTAGAAATACAAACCAATTGATTAAAACAAGCCACAAGCATCCCCCCTCGTGTCACTGACAGGCCTGCGCTGGGCGGCCAGACAGCGCCACGCGGGCTCTTTCTGCTCCCTGGACTGACTGGACGTGCAGGAACGGCCCAGGCCGAGGCTGGAGGCAGGGCACCAGGAGCCTGTGGTCCCAGCCTGGTGTCAGGCCCCAGGGGGCTGAATCACAGAAGGGCTTCCTGTGTGGCTGGTGGTACGGCCGGGGGCTGAGCCACACATCTCCCATCCTGGTGGCTAACGCTATCTGTGGTTTGCTGTAACACGTGCAGTAAGTGTTTATACAAGAATTCCAACCATGAGAGCTGTTCATAGACCATCTAGATACTCAGTCTGTAAAATCCAGCCACTCAGCCTCTTCGGCGCAGCGTGTCTTAGCCTGAGTTCACCCAGCACGTGTGTGCACCCCGAGCTCCTCACTGTGCCTGGAGTGGACGCGTATGTGGTGGTGCCCACAGTGTGAGGCCTGAGTTTATACAGGACTCTGGACCAACAGCAAAGCAACAATGCGTTTTTTTTTT
Source organism: Orycteropus afer afer (assembly GCF_000298275.1). Classification (NCBI taxonomy): domain Eukaryota; kingdom Metazoa; phylum Chordata; class Mammalia; order Tubulidentata; family Orycteropodidae; genus Orycteropus; species Orycteropus afer. The sequence continues at coordinate 8,324,859 of NW_006921670.1, forward strand.
TTGTTTTTTTTTTTCCCTGTTGGGTGTAGCCCAACCAGCACAACCGATTTTGTTTCCAATGATTTCATCAGGAAGGTGAGGGTTCCTCAAAGGAAGAGACACAGATCAGCAAACAGCGGCCTATCTCTCTGGAACACTATGTAGCCTTTAGTTCAACAATGGAAGACAACCTGTGTTGGGCAGGATGCTGGGTTTTAAGGCTGTCCCCTCAGAGGGCAGCACACTGAGGCCAAAGTTCACCTGGGGGAGAAGAAGGAGTTTCATCTGGCTGAGGGGTGTAGCCAAGACACACTCAATGGTGCTTTCATGGGTTAAAAAGAAAAACAGTCTACATAGGTTTGGCAGACAATATTCCTACCTACGTATTTGCACGTGTTGTAAAAGCGACCACATACATTATAGAGTTAACAGGGAGGAAGGGTAACGCTTTAGCCACAAGCAAGTATCTTCAGGGAGTCAGTCACTGGGCCTGTAGGCTTGGGATCATGGCTGTGGGGGCCACTGAGCTCAAATGCATAGCATACTACACAAGAACATTATTCTACATCCTCCTTTGGTGAGTAGTGACTGGGGTCTTAAAAGTTTATGAGTGACTAGTGGTCTCTCCTCGTCCAGAGCAAAGAAGAGTGAAGGAAATCAAAGATACATGGAGACAATTAGTCCAAGGGACTAATGGGTCACAGGAACCTCAGCCCACACAGCCTTGAGACCAGAAGAACTAGATGGTGCCCAGCTATCAACTCCAACTACTGTGAAAGGTGTATCAAAACTGGAGGTCCTGGACAGAGTGGGAGAGAAATGTGGAACAAAATTCAAAACCGGAAAAGACCAGGATCACTGGTCAGAAGGAGACTGGTGGGACCCCTGAGACTATGGCCTCGAGTCACCCTTCGGGCCAGAATTGGACTTACTTCCATGGCTTAACTATCAGTCAAACAAGGGACAGGTCTATGAATGGAACACCTACACGAAGGAGATGCACTCCTTCGAACAGCCAACCATGGGAGATCAGGAGGGCAGTGTCTGCGCAGGGAGAAAGCCAGGCAGGCAGAAATGCACAGGAAAGAAGGACCCAGGGAAGGAGGGACCACAGGGAGGACGTGGGAGTAGAGCTGTCACAGTGTGAGGGCTGTAATCAGTGTCACAAAACAAAATGTGGATGAACTATTGAGTGTGAAAGGAATCTGCTTTGTAAAACTGCACCCAAATCACAATAAAAAGTTAAAAGAAAACCAACAGTCAAACCTGCAAAAGCCGAAACTCTGTAATGCAGAAACCTGTCAGAGAGGGAAAACTCAAATATTCCCCACTAATAGAGAAAAGTGCTGGGAGCTCTGGTAGCATAGTGGCTAAGACACTTGCCTGCTAACCAGACGGCTGGCGGTTCAAACCCACCAGCCACTCCTCGGAAGGAAGGTTGGGCAATCCTACTTCCGTAGTGATACTGCCTCAGAAACCCAAGGAGGGGTCGCTATGAGTCGGGGCCGACTTGACGGCACATAACAACAACAACAGAGAAAAGTGCAAGACTGCAGCCTGTTAAAGGCGGAAACCTTGTGAGACCCAGAAAATCGAGGCAGCTCCGTCAGTTCCGGCTCCCACCGGTGGTTTCACGGCAGTCCTCCTTTGTAGCTGGAAGGAGCTTGTGGTTGCCATGGAAACCGCACCTGAAAACAGGAGGAGACTGAGAGGACCACCTTGTGGATCAGAACTATGCTCTCAAAATGAAGGGAGGGCTGATGGGGGGGCGTGTCTGGGGCTCCGTTTGGACAGTCATCTCCCCAAAAACCCGTGGCTCAGGCTCGTCACAGTTCAGAGGAGAGAGTGGGGAGGGCTCATCTAGTTTTGCTTCCAGGAAACTCTGCAACGCAGCCCCACTCCGCCCACAGAAAACTCATCCCGGGGAAGGTGAAGGAAAACGAGTAACCCAGCAGCCCAGAGCGGCCACCCCTACAGCCAACACGGCCACGCTTCAGCCAAGAACACCCAAGGGGAGAAGAGCGCATACCCTAAGGAGAAACGTGCCAAGCGTTCCACAGCCTGGGGGCCACTCGGCGGGCGCTGCTGCTCCAGAAGCAGACTCCTCACCAGGGGGGTACGGACCCCACATGTCTGCGCCCCTCTGCTGGTGCCAGGCGCACGCCTGTCTTCTTCCAGCCAGCACGCCGCTGTCCAACCCAGGGCGGCTCCTCGGACCGGCTCCCCTCTGCAGCCTCCAGGGTCATCAGCCCTTCTAGTCCTTAGTGGAAGGCCCTACTTCACTGCAACCTCAGCCAACAAGCCTGCCCCTGTCTGCTCTGTCAGCTGCCGAGTCCACGCTTCCATCTGCCTCATGTCACCTCCCCGCCATGTGTCATGGCCACAGAACATCCCGGCACGGTATCTCCGGCCTCACGGTCAGACACCTGGCTTTCCTGGTGCCCCCACCAGTGTCGAGGCTGGCGGCCACGGCAGTGTGGGCGCGGCTCTCATTCTGTTGCATCCCACCTGGGGCTCCCTGGCTCGTGTGTCCTCATGACAGTGGGCCAGCCTCTCTGAACGGTGCACGATCTCAACTTCACCCCTGCCTCTACATGTCAAGGGCAGACCCACACCTGCCCTGAGAGGCACGAGAGAAGAATGACCCCAAAACACACGCAGGACAGTGCCACCGTGTTCGGGGTCTACACAAGGAATCCGAGGGCACTTTAGGGAAGGTTTCACCTGCAACTCCCTGCGTGAGTAAGAAATGGACAGGAAAGAGGAAAGCACGTGCCCACATGGAGAGGAGACTTCAGCCGCATTGCAGACACGTGACCCTCCCGCCTCCGACTGTCATGCTTGGTAAAGCATAGAAATCAGGGTCTTTTAAAAAAAGAAAGTTCACGTAAATAAGCATTATTTATTTTAAAAATTTAAATCTGAGGCTCTTTTAATGTATCCATTTTCAGAGTATTTCACCCATGGCTGATTCCGGGGTCCACTGTGCGTTAAACCTGGTAGGACGGGATGAATGTAGGGACACAATTAAGTGCACCCCAAATGGCGAGAACAGGGAGCAGGAGGCGACCGTGGTTAATCAGCCCGGTGGAAGGGATCACAGGGTCACGCACCTGGAATGCCAACTCCTACAGACACACACACACAGACATACGCACACATACATACTCCCATAAACTACTAAAGCAACACCGAACAGGATTTTAAGGAGCTCTGGTGGCATACTGCCTAAGGCATTTGACTACTAACCAGAGGTTGGTGGTTCAAACCCATCAGCTACTCCAACAAAGGAAGACTGGACAATCTACTTCCGTAAAGATTTACCTCTTCAGAACCCCACAGGGGGTCGCTATGAGTTGGAATCGACTTGATGCCAGTGAGTTTTCCAGTAGAACAGATTCAATTTCTGGATGACTCAGGAGCCATTTTAACTCTTACAAAGGGCTTTCAGGGTCAAAATTCAGAAGCTCTGTCCCAAACTTACCACACAACAAACAGCTGTGGGGCTTGGGAACCCCCTAATTTTCTCAGCACTGAGAACGTTCACCTGAATCGAAGAGAGTGGGAGGAAACGAACTCGGTTCTCAGAGCCGAAAACTTTTTGAAAGCTCCTCCTACTGAGCAGGGGAGCTCTGGTGGCGCAGCGCCTAAGGCACGTGCTGCCAACCAGCAGGCTAGCGGTTCAAACCCACCAGCCACTCCTCGGAAGGAAGGTCGGGCAATCTACTTCCGGAGTGATACCGCCTCGGAAACCCAAGGAGGAGTCGTTATGAGTCGGGGCTGCCTCGACAGCACATAACAACAACACTGAGCAGAGGCTAAGGGAGCACCTGTGTGGTCTGACACCAAGGCTTGACACATTACATGCACTAGCAGTGACCTTCACAGTCTCAGAGTGGACCCCCGAAGCATGAGAAGGTCCACCACCGTGAGCTGACACCCCAGTCTGACCCCATCCTCCCTGGGCTCCCCGTGAGCAGAGCCAGCCTGGTCCCTGACCATGTCCCCATCACAGGAATGCCTGTACAGTGTGGGGGACACAGGAGTCCACCCGTGCCCAAGTCCTGGACGTATGAACGCTAATGTTGGAAGGGAAAGTTGCCCATGAGCACCATGCACATTTCATGAAAGCAGTCCAGCCCATCAGCACCATGACCACATGACCGTGACAAGCCCACTGACACTGGGTCACCTGTGTGACAATGCTGGGAGGCCAGGCACCCGTGTCAACCCTGGGGCTCCATGGGAGGTAGGTATTAGGTACCCAATAGCTTAATCCAGCTTCCAGAGTGTGGCAGACAGAGTGTCTCAGAACTCAAGGGACCCCACATGGTTTTCCTCAAGGTTAATTTGTCCAACTTTCAGAAGGGGCGTTATGCCAACCACCTGGCCAGGGGCACCATGTCAACTGTGTGATGCCCTGTCTAGAATGACCACCTACTCCCAATCCAGATGATGTAGGAGTTAGCCCACCTGCTGACCTTACAGCCCATCTGGCCACCCCCAGATCTTGAGGACAGCCCTGCCCTGTCAGACCTCTGGACCACCACCAGCCCCAACGTTACTCATTCATCCTGGAACTCCCATCCCAGCTGACTGTCAAAAAACTAATGAACCTCCAAGGTCAAGATCACATGCCACCGCCTCCAAATTAAGCTTTGCTGCCTGGCCGACCCAAGTGTCACGTCCTTCTCTTGCAGGACTCATTCTGTTCAACCTCACACAGAAACCAGTCACCCCACAGCTGTCCCCATCCTGGGAATCAGGGATCTTTGAGGGCAGAGACCACACAGCGTAGGGTCCCATCCCAGCGGAGACTCGGTTGAACTGAACGAGGCAATCACACTGCTTCCCACTGTGAACCAGGAGGTGACTTGGGAATCAAGCCACACCCAACACAGCAAGGGGACAGAAGTCTGAGTCCCTGACACCGTGATGCCCACCAGCCCTAAGATGCCAACTCTGGACATTTGGTAGGAGAAGATAAACGTGTTAACCTTTCACCACTATTATTCTGAGGTTTCCTGCGACTTGCAGTCAAACCCCTTTCTAACTGACGCTCCACCTCCCTGACAGCGACTCTGGCCCATTAGTCCACAGGGGCATACAGCGGCCCGTGTTCCTCTGCAGGCCGTCTGCGACCAGGGCCTCCCTGCTGGGCACATTCAGCCCTCCTCCCTCCACCTCCCAGCTCCTGGTCCCTCTCTGCACACAACACACACTGCTCACCCTGTGTCCCCACGCCTGCACAGAGCCCAGCGTGGGCATGACATGTGTCAGCCCTGAGCCGGGAAGTAAATGGACACCCACGCTCATACGGGCTACGTGAGGGGAAATTACTGAATCACTGGATATAAACGGATTTTGAAAGTGACCACCCTTCTTACTCTTAAATTAACTGAAGTGTTTCTGAAATGCATTTGGCAGTAGATTATGTCAAAGAACAAAAAGCATGTTGATAAAAAACACAACGCCTCCCAGTCTTGGTCACCTGGTTTGGGTGGCTGGGAAAATTGTAAGAATTGCAAAATGAATGTTTCTGCCAGTTCAAATACAAAAGTCACTGGATCCCTGAAGGAACTGCATTTGATATCTTGCTGATCTTTATGAGAGCCAGACACAGTGCAAAGTACAAAGACTGCTTCGGGGCTGGGAGGTGAGCCTCAGGATCTTAATTGGAGCTAATTGTCAGGTCCCTGATGGCCCCATTCTTTGATAGTTAAGTGCTTCCCTGATTAAAAGAATGGACATGCTAAGGAAATAAAATCACTAACTTTAGAAACCTTCCCACCAGCCAAGAGGCCTAACATCCGCTTCTGGGAGAGTAGGCGATAACTGGCCACTTCAGTTACCATTGCTTGGGGGGGTGTTGCTGGTCCGTGAGCCAGCAGAGTAATTTACTGGACAAAGCATCCAGCCTGACGTGGCAAGGGGGGAGTGGCAGGGGACAGCTGAGTGGGACACGCAGTGAAGGCTGTCACACGTAGGCCTGCCAGGGGAAAAGGCCACAGAAGAGCGAGCAAGCCAGAACTGACTGGACCCGAGCCGCCCTGCCACAGGCTCAGCAGCCATCGGACACCCAGTGGCCGGGGTAGAACGCCTCCCTGGATGGGCCCTGTAGTCCCGGCACCATCTCCCGGCTCAAGGAGAACTTTGTCCAACACTGGCCACGCCTGACTGTGGGCCAGACCCGTGATGAGAACAGCAGGGGATGCCCAGAGGCCTAGTGCGTCCTTCCCACACAGTAGAAATGACAGTGACGGCCAACAGTTAGTGAGCGATGACAAGGTGCCAGGCCCCATTCATGCTGAGAGTGGCCCGTCAGAAAGGCACCAGCACCGCCTCACTTTACAGAGGACGAAACGGGGCTGCCCAAGGTCACACAGCTCCTAAGGGGTGGAGCCGGGGCCAGTGCCTTCAGCCACCAGGCCCTACATATGGTGACTCCCAGGGTGAGACTCCCAGGGAAGGTGGGGAAGAGTGATACAAGCATGACTCACCCAAAACAGAGGCTGGGCAGGACCGGCAGCATGCCAGCTGGGCCTCCCATAAGGGGGAGGGGGCTGCCACTCATTCAGTCACTCATTCATTTGGCGTTCCCCGAGAGCCGGCTAGGGAAGTCCCGCTCTGGAACCAGGCCTGTGTAATGAAGGGACACAGGCGTGTGGCCCTCGCCTGTCCACGGTATATTCCATACTTGCAGCACTCGGTAAGGCGTGGAGGAAGGACGGAATAAGGAACAGTGTCCGCCCTGCCACACAGTAGCTAGATCACCCAGGTCACTTACATACCCTCTCTGAGTCTCCACTTCCTCTTCCAGAAAACAAAACCGCCTTTCACTGAAGTGCTAGCTATTTCCCCGTGGAGTGCTGGGCATCTGGCACGCAACCCGGGCACGGCGCAGCCCAGGGGTATCTCCGTGGCATGGAGGCGGCTGTTCCCCACCCAGAGGGCTCAGGAAGGTGGAATGGGACGCCCCAGCCAGGTGGCATCCCAGCCGGGTGACACCACATTGAACCCAGAGAAGCTGACAGGGAGCATTCACGCGAGGAAGGGGTAGGGCTGAAGAGGAGGGGGAGGCAGGGCTGAAGAGGTAGGGGAGGCAGGGCTGGGGAGGAGGGGCGCAGAGGAGGCACGGGGCTAGTGGGTGCCGATGGGAGCAGCCAGGACGTTCAGAGGGCCGGGGGCCAGCCCTGAAACAGGAAGCGCTCGGACGGGAGGGGAACTGGCACCACACCGCTCCGCAGAAATCCCCGTGCGCTCCCAGCCTCACGAGCTTCTCTCCTTGTGACCCTCTGGCCGCTGTCTCGCTCACTGCTGCTCTCCACACCTTACCAGCTACACTCTAATTAACAGACGGGGCCATGCAGGGAGCGGCTTGTAAGTACTACCGTTTCTAGCCATCAGAGGCTACCTCTTCACACAATTCCTCTTTTCCAAAAGACCCCGATGGTAGAGGGTGCAGGTGATCTTAATACCCCTAAATTTCCAAAGCTGAAATGAAAACGGAAGTCAAATATCTTCCCAGGAAACCCCAATGGGAGGCCAAGCATAAGACCCAGACACACGCTGGGATCTTCACACACGAGATGGTAGCGGGGAAGTAGTGGGGGCTTCACTAGAGACCGTCAGACGGGAGCCCCACGGTCATGTCGGTGGTCAGCAACTGTGCCCAGGGAGGCCACAGACCGCCATCTCTCAGATACACAGGAAAGGGGGGGGGGGAGAAGACTAGAATCAAATTACTAACCACAGATGTTTCTTGAGCTGAGAGTAAAAGGCAATTTTTCAGTGATTTGTAAAGAGCCCCCTCTTTCTACATAGGCCAGCTCGTTCAGCCAGCACATCGCAGGGCTGCCCCCACCCCCAGCCTCCGAAGCACTTAGATTCACGTACCACAGGGTCACAGCGTTATTCTGCTTCGAAGGGCTGGATCAGAAGAACCAACTGTGTTGAGAGACAAAAGCCCAGTCAGCCACAGCACGCTTCAAATACTCAGGTTAGTAATTGCTCCATCTTGAGTCAGTCCGTGTAGCAGAAACTGAAAACACGGCTCAGAGACAAGTCCCCCATCACAGCCCTCACGCATGTGCCCAGAACCTCGCATGGGCCTGTGTTTAGGTTTTGGAGAAAAACCCGGTCATTTCTGAGAAGTGGAGGAGGTCGAAGACTCCAAGAGACTGGAAACAAGCCATCTCTACAGTCTCACAGCTCTGGGATCTTCTTAAATGCAGAACGATCCTTTAAGAAATACTGTATTTTCCCCATATAACATGCCCACGTGAATAATGCCTCCACTCACAGGAAACTGATGAGAGGGTTGTGAAATTTGCAAAAAACCATACCATGTGTGTTATTTGCATAAAAAATAATAGTACTCATTTCTGAGAGCCATACAATGCAGAAAATGCCTCCTTGACTAATCTGGAAGAGAGGGCAAGACGAACCAGGCCAGTGACTGCCGGGGCCAGCACGTCCTCTACACAAGAGACCTGCCCCAAGCAGAGGCCTGAAGCAAGCCCAGTGAACGAACGAATGAATGAATGAATGAGAGAGAGAACATACTCACGCTTGAGAACCAAGAAGCGAGTCTGTTGGAAGTCTGGGCCGAGGCAAGCAAGAGCGGCAGCCTGCCCACGCTGCAGTCCCAGCTGTGGGATCCCAAGGGGAAGTGGCCCTACGCGGACGAACCCGCGTCCGCCTGCTCAGACGGCTGATGGAAGCCCCAGCAGCCCCCACCCACCCACACTCCCCCACCCACCACACGGCTCTTCCCTGAGCCACACCCTCTCTCTTCCCAGTGCTTGCAAGGCAGAGAACCCATCATCTTTTCCCATTTGGAGCAAAATGCTGTTGTAGCTGGAGGCGCGTTCGTGGACAGATGAGTAAGATTCCCTGATGCTAGGAATCGGCGATTTGAGGCTGGAGTGTGTCAAAGTATGAACAAGCAGCCGGCAGGAAATATTATGGAGCCATGGAGACAGAAACCACGGAAGACGCTCTCAGCCCACAGGGCTGTTTAAAAATAACCGGATACTTAAATACCGCCCCAGCTCCAATGACTCAGCCTGCCCTCCCGCAATCCTCACAATCCTCGTGGGAACAACCAGTTCTTTAACTCGCTGCCCCCAGCCCCGCCCCCCAGCCCTGGGTCACAAAGGAAGTCAAAAGGAGCTTTGAAAAGTTGTCTAATTCCACCAGCAAGTTGTGTGAATAAGACCTTACATGCTTTAGAGTTAGGACCAGAGTGGAAACGGACACTCACACAGAGGGAATTGTTGGGAGGCTTTTAATAAAATTCAAACTAAATTCAGGAAGCCCAGCCGGGGGCCCCGGAGCACTAACCTGAGTGCTCAACCCAGAAGTCTGGGAATGAAATGCCAGCACCGTTTCTCCCGTGGGTAAACCTTTAGGGCATTTTAGGCGTGCAATGCTGCGTTTCTGTTCTCCGTTTGCCCTTTGTAAACGGCCCCTCGTGGACCCTGTGTCTGCAGCCCACCCTCTAACTACACCTTGTTGCCGTGAGCAGTCTATGGGCCCCCACCTCATTCACAACGGCACATCCTGGGCCATCCTCATGACGGGCAGCATCCACACACAGGCCTCCATGGACAGACAAGTAGTGCCCACACATAAGAGGACCTGGCCAGGAATCGAACCTGAGGCTCCCGTGGGAGAGAATTCTACTCTTGGACCACCCCCTTCACCTACACAGCGTCCAATGCGGCAGCTGCATGCGAAGACTCCCTACCACCCGTGGAGTAAAGCCACCCGTCCTCAGCCCTGTGGGACCACCCTGATCTGCCCGCCTCGGCGCCCCTGCCGCCCCTGCACGACCACACGTGCAGCGCGCTGTTGCCTGAAGCGGCCCTTCTGAGTCAGCTCTGACCCAGCCTGCAAAGCCCAGTCTCGGTGTCACCTCCTCTGTGAAGGTCCCCAATCAGAGACCCCTGGCCACCGCACCGCCACTTGTTTCTATTTCTTCTTCATCACATGCCCACGTCCCCATTGCCCCAAGCAGGTTCCGGGCTCTGTGCCTGAGTCAGTGTGGCGTCCCTGGAGCCGCTCCCACGCTGGCACAGCTGCTCAGAGGACAGTCACTGGACGAGTAAGTGATGTCAGGAGGGTCTCTAAGGACACCTGCCTCCACCTGTCCCCCGCCCCTGCTGTTCTCACTGCACCTCCTCTCCTTGTCCATGAAAGGAACTCAATCTTGGGTACAGACTGCCACTGTCCCCACGTCCAGAGCCCTGCTTCGGACACAGCACATAACACGCCCACAACTGTGACTGGGGCCAGGGCCCCGGGAAAACTCCCATCTGCAAATAAGCTTTGCTGCCAGACGGTAGAGTTTCGATGGGGCGACCCCTTCAAATGGAGCTTTGAGGCTAATTTTTCCAACTTTTGCAAGTAATTATTCATCACGTCCTATAAAAGCTGAGATCGCCACTGCTCTGGGTTTGTTAGCAGAGCCCAAGAACGCCACCCAAGTACCCCGGCTCTGAGCAGGGCCAGGTGCTTCCCACGGAGACAAGAGCAACCTGAGAACACTCCCATAGCTAAAAGCTGGGACCCACGGGTCCAGCGGTGACACGCTGACCCAGCAGGCAGCCCCGCTGAAGAACACCAACCCTGCAGAGCCTGCCCTAGACTCATGACACTCCACTGAGGAGGGGCCCACGGCCCCCCAGAGCACTGGCTGGCAACCAGACGAGCCACCAGGCAAGGCTCACCAACCGCAGGACCCAAGCAAACCACACGCTTCCCTGTGCCTCCGTCTGGCTGTTCATTAAGTGTGGACACGATGCATACCCTGCAAGGTCCTCCCCGAGGATCAGCTTAGAGGGCGGTCTCTTCTCTGGCCATAAATGTCAGTGCTCCTCCCCTACTCTGATGCCAGCCTAAGGCCATGACCTTGGCCCAGCACAAGTCTCCTTGGACCTTCAGTTTCCTGGTTCGCATAAAAAATGAAGGCCACTCAGCTCTATGCCAACGTTGACGTTCTAAGGGGAGGTTGGAGGGTACCAGGAAGAGACGATCAACCCTGACCTAAAGTTGTTTTTGTTTTTTAATTTTTACTATGATTTGGGTGAAAGTTTACAGAGCAAATTCATTTTCTGTAAGGCAGTTCATGCACATTTTGTCTCATGACATTGACTGCAATTCGCCACAACGTAACAGCTCTCCTCCCACTTCCTCCCCATAGTTACCTCTTCTCTCTGTCCTCCTTTCCTCTGTATTCCTGCCCCAGGAGCCCTTCTCTTCTCCCCTGATTGATCGCTCCGAGAAGTGTCTCTCCCTAGTGTAAAAGCCCAGCTCCTATGACTGTCTTGTTTGGCTAGAAGTCACAGGAGTGAGTTCCTGGCCTCAAGTTTTAAGTGAAATGTGTCCTGTGCCTTTCGCATTAAAACAAGACCTACAGAAGGTGGCCTAATAAACCAAAGCGGCAGTTACAAGGAGTTAGTGTTTTCAACTAAATTAGCGCGTATCCACCACGAATGTGGTGAGTAACCTGCCCGCCCTCCCGCTGGCCTGCCTTTCTTCCACACATTGTGGGGGGCAGTACAGCCACCCAAGGTTCTGGACGCTGGGAATCCAACAGGCAGTGAGTCCTGGTGTCCCAGTGCAGGGGAGTGACAAGCCAAAGAGAGAGTAATGGCTATGCGGAAATATAAACTGGGGTGGGGAGCCTCCATGCTTACACAGAGTGGCCAGAGAAGGTAACACCCAAGGCAGAATCAGCAGGAGGGAGGCAGGGGCCACGTGGCTCCGGGGAGCAGCACCCCAGCACCAGGAAGGCCTGCGTGGCCGTCTGAGGAACGCAAACAGCTGCTCCAATGACACCTCCAGGTGGGCGACAAGGGAGGATGCAGCCAGGCCAATAGCAGCGAGTGACCGAGATAGCGGGGGTGGAAACCGAGGGGCCTCCTCCTTCCACCGCCTTCTCCCACCACCAGCGTCAGCCCCTCCAGGCTTCCCGGCTCAGCCATCCAATAAGCACGTGCCCAGCGCCCACACGCAGTAAATACACCGCCAAACTAACTCACCGGATGGGGCTGCAGAGCCCGCACGGGGAGGAGCCAGGCCCGAGCTCACTTGCCACTCCCCTCCCGCTCGGCGGCCACACCCTCCCAGTCACCAGCCCTCCACATCCCCTCCACCCAGGTCCAGACTCCTCCAGGCCCACCCATGAGTGGTGGGGCAGGGACACAGGCCCTGAGCCCTTCTCATCGAACCCACGTAGCTCCAAGAAGCAGGACAGGCCCAGCCAGCATGCCCGGGGTCCCACTCTGTGTGGGGACCAGCCGAACCGACATGCAGCCCAGGGAAGCTTTCCGGCCCCCGATCAGTCCAGAGGTCCAGAGGCCCCCGTCTCCTACTCAAAACTTCACAACGAGAGCCGGAGGAGGAGGTGTCCCCCAGAGCAGCAGCTCCTTCCAGCCCCTTCCTCACTGCCACCCCTCCGCCCACACCTCTATAGACACCGCTGCACCAAAGCACACAACCTTAAGAATGGAGAACTGAAAATGGTGTTGAAACACACGACACTGTCGCTGTAGGTGCATTTGGGGATGGTCTTCTGAACTCATTCACTGTTCACCTGCTCTAGGAATTCCGTTTCTACACTGTTTCCTGGGTTCCCAGACAGACAGACCCAGGCACAGAAGCCAGGAACAGTGAGCATGAGCCGTGGATTGGCAAGGCCTAGGAATGACAAGTCGGATGGCCTGAGGGTCCCAGAGAAGGGCGAGCCAGTTAATTTCATTCATAAGATGAGCCCGAAGCAGCAAGGAAAGCCGAGGTGCAGAGAGCAGGTCACAAAGCGCTCCTCTGAGGGACACGCCCAGGGCGCTGAAGGCCTGGCCCGGGCCCTTCCCTGTGCTGGGCAGGAGGTGCACTCACACCTGAACGCAGCTGCCGTGCTATCCCCGCTGCCTTCGGAAGCTGAGAAAACTCCGTTCTGCCCGAAGGACTCACAGAGTGTGCACTGAGTGTCAAGGGCCACACCAGAGGGTACGAACACCAGTAAAGTGGCCACCTGAAACCGCCTCGGCAGCCGTTAGGGCCCAGGCCTGCTGTTTCCCACCAACATCCTGGCAAGTCAGCACCACCCTTCTGAGCGACCGGTATCGGCCCACATGTTCCCCCTTCTCCACCTGGAGGTTCAGGAGCGAAGGGCTCTGTCCTTTCCATCTACGTGGAACACAAATAAAGCAGCCCTGGGGGTGTGGTGGTTAAGCAGTGGCTGCTAACTGAAGGCTGGAAGGTCAAAGCTACTCGATGGCTCCAAGGAAGACAGACCTGGCGTCTGGTCCCATGAAGATGGCAGCCTGAGAACCACCAGACTTACTGGTCTGACGGAGACAGAGGAGCCCCCAAGACTGTGGCCCTAAGACACCCTTCCCACCTGGAATGGAAGCCATTCCCCAAGACCACCTTTCAGCCTGACGACAGACAGGCTCCTAAAATGAACAAGAACACCCGAGAGGAGGTGTCCTTAGAACAATCAGTTAGACGGGATCAAAGGACAATGTCTGCCTAAAAGCAAAGATGAGAAGGCAGGAAGGGGCAGAAAATCTGGAGGATAGGAAGTGGGGACCCCACCGTGGAAATGGGGAACAAGCTGACACCCTGTGGGGAATGCAGCCAAGGTCACGAGTCCTTCATATACGAGTGGAAACCAGTGTGCTTTGAACTTTGGCCTAAAACAAAGTAAAAAGTGAAACATGACAGCCCAGAACACACAGACAGACACATCAGAGCCCAGAAGACCCTATGGGGCGGCTCTATCGGCATCAACTTGAGGGCCGTGAACAGGTGCTGATGAAACAAGACAGAAGAACAGGAGCGGGAGGCGGGGGAGGCAAGGAGGTGCCGTCCCGTGTGCTGGACCCGGAAGGACAGAGACGCTGGGCTCCTGTACGTGAGAAACGAATGCTTAAAACACCACCCTAGACTGGGACGCGTGACGTCCCCCTTCAAGTTACTGTCTCAGCCTGGTGTCTCTCACATCCTAACAGCTCAAAGGAAGCAGGCTGACAGTTGCTGCTCTTGCATCATTTTCAGACCGCACGTCCCAGGGTAACACGGTCTCCTGCGGGGAACGTGGGAGCAGACCTAAGGCTAGTCTCGGTCCAGCCCATCGGCTGCTGGGCAGCCTGGTTTAACTGAGAGCTAGAGCTGACGGCATGCAGGCTGAACGCGTCCCGGGGTCGTCGTTCTTACGTAATGGAAACATGTCAGCTGACAGGTCAGTGCCCTTGACTGGTTCTTCTGCAGCATGTTTTCAGACCCCTGGGTGGCAAGCTCCCTGGGAACCTGGAGACTCAAGCTGGAGGCTGTCCCAACCTAAACTCTGAGTCGAGGCTCCACGGGTTTGAAAATAGAAGTGAGTCACCATAAAAAGGACAAAAATGTCACATTTTCTAATCTGATACTAACACGAGAGCGCAAACAGTGCGAGAAAACGAAAACACGGAGGGAGAGGCTAACGACTGGGAAAGGAGTGATGTGGGCTGACCTGTTAGGCCAGACGACACCTGAACAGGAAACATGGCCTCTCTCACTGACAGGCACTCCCCACGGTGCCAAGAGGGGCCAAGCCCACAGCAGAAGGGGGCTACACTCCCACCAAGCAGGACTCTGACGAGAAACCATGACCACTACTTTTTTCAAGATGCACTGGGACTAGACCGCACGGTGGGAGGATGGAGCCTGGAGGCCTGGATTCCAGTGCTCAGTCTATGAGCTGCAAACCGCATGTCACGCCCCCAACAGCCTCAGTTTCCTCACCAACCAAAAGAGGAAGCGGCGAGGCACCCCCAACCTGTTCTTTACGGACTTACCTGTTCCTTAGTTGCTTGGGCTTTGGGTGCCCTGGTGGCATAGTGCCTAAGGCATTTGACTGCTAACCAGAAGGCTGGCGGTTCAAACCCACCAGCCGCTCCTCAGAAGGAAGACTGGGCAATCTACTTCTGTAGAGACATCGCCTCAGAAACCCAAGGAGGGGTCACTATGAGTTGGATCCGACTCAATGGCATTGAGGGTGCTTTTTTGTTTTGTTTAATCTAAGGTCAGTTGGGCAATCCTACTTCTGTAGTGATAACTGCCTCGGAAACCCAAGGAGGGGTTGCTAGGAGTCGGGGCCGACTCGATGGCAAATAACAACAACAACAAGGTCACAGAGGTTAGACCTCTGCTTTCTTCTAGAGAGTTCTGCAGTTTCAGCTCTTAAATACAAGTCTCTGATTTTGAGTTCATTTTTGTATCTGCTGTGAGGTGCTGTTGCTGTTGTTAGGTGCCATCGAGTCGGTTCGATGTCACATACAACAGAACAAAACACCGCCTCGTCCTGCGTCAGCCTGACACTCACTGCTACGTGTGAGCCTGTCATTGCAGCCACTGTGTCAGCCCATCTCCTTGAGGGTCTTTCTCTTTCTCACTGACCCTCCACTTCACCAAGCCCAATGGCCTTCTCCAGGGACCGGTCCCTCCTGAGAACACGCCCAAAGTCCGTGAGATGAAGTCTCCCCCTCTCGCTTCTGGGGACAATTCTGGTTGTATGTCTTCCAAGACAGACTTGTTTGTTCTTCTGGCATTTTATGGTACATTCAGTATTCCTCGCCACCCAACATGGTAATTCCAAGGCATCCATTTCTCTTTGGTCTTCCTACTCATCGTCTAAAGCCTTTGCATGCACGTGAGATGACTGAAAATACCACAGCTTGCGTCAGGTGCCCCTCAGTCCTCAAAGTGACGTCTTTGCAGCAGACCGGCCCGATGCAGTGTGTCACGGTGGATGTGGGGGTTCGCGTTCCCTCTTCTGCATCTGGATTGTCAGCTGTCACAGCACCAGTTGTTGAAGACTAGTCTCGCCTCACTGAATTGTCCTGACGCCCTTGTCAAAAATGCATTGGCACAGAAATGAAAGTGGCCCCAGGGGCCTCGTTCTCTTCCAGCAATCCACGGAGAATGAAACCCTGAGAACGCAACGGACGGCCTTGTTGTTCTGGGTCTTGGGAGTTTTCCACCTTTGACAGGGTGCACTCTTACCACTTTCTAACACTATGAGTTGGAACATATTTGAGTCTTCGTTCTCTGACAGATTCCACCTTTACACAGGTTCTGGCTTTTGCAGGTTTTACCACATCAAGGAGCTCTGGTGGTATAGTGGATAAGGCATTTGGCCGCTAACTAGAAGGTCAGAGGTTCAAACCCACCAGCTGCTCCACAGAAGGAAGATGGGGTGATGTACTTCTGTGAAGATTTACAGTCTCAGAACCCCATGTGGGTCACTATGAGTCAGATTCGACTCAATGGCAGCGAGTTTGGTTTTTATTTTGGTTTATACACCATATCATGCTGTCCTAATTACTGTAGCTTCATAATATGTTTTGAAATTGTAGGTGAGAGTCCAATCTTCCTTTCCTTTTTAAAGATTATTTGACTGTTCTGGGTCTCTTGAATTCCCGTGTGCATCTGCACCTCGCTGAGTGACTGTCTCATCATCTGACACGTCATTTACGACGGCAGCAAAAAAACGGACTCTCCAACTATTGTGTCCGTTAATGAGACACATCTGGCAGTAACGAACAGCGAGCTCCCTGATGAAGGTGCTGACCGGCAGACCCCGTGTGCACCCAGACAGGCAGTGTACGGCACAGCATTTCAGTGCCCACCAGGGCAGAGGGGATATGGTCTTCCTGAGCAGCTAGGGTGCCAGGCAGAGTGAAGCAGGGGCTGGAGTGGGGGCAGCAGAGATGGGACACTGCCCAGTGGGTTCTGGGTGCCCAGAAGGGGCTGAGGCCGGGGCAGCTGCAGCTAGTGTCCTGAAGGTGGGCCACCCGTGGGGTTAGGGAGGAATTAGGACCCTGGGATCTGTTCCTAGCTCACAAGCTCAAGAGGCGGCAGGGACAGGCCCAGCTGTGGTTAGACGGAGCCCTGAGATGGGGCACGTGGGTGCCTGGGCCCATGGTATTCCACGTCAGCTGGCCAGCACCTATACAGCCCCTTATACGTCCTTGATGCCCCCTTCTGGGCAGGTACCAGTGAGGGCAGGGCAGGCCACCTGGGTGGGAATGGGGTAGTGGGAGAGTGGCCAGCAGCAGCTGCAGTTTAAGGGTGGGCAGAGGCTGGGCCTGGCTGTTACAGCCTCAGAAGAAACTGGCTTGTCAGTTCTCACAGGGACGTTGGAGGGAAAGGGGGAGGGGCTGCCCAGCGAAAACCAGGGCGTGCTCGGGCGAGGGCCCAGTGGGGGGACCCAGAAGGCAGTGAGTACCCCGCCCCTGACAAAGCTACCACGGTTGTCTGGGGGTTGGTCATGGGATGAGCCGGGACCATGCATCCTGGAAATATGGTGTGGCAAAACGTATGTCTTTGTTAAATTCACTCCAAAGCATTTTATTTTTTTTTTATGATGTTTTGGTTGCCCTAGTGCCACTCTGATAGGAAAATACCACAAATGGGTGGATGGCTTCAACAAATAGGAGTTTATTCTGTTACAGCTTGGGAGGCTAGAAGTCTAAGTTCAGTGCCCACTCTAAGGGCTGCATGAAAGCCCCTAGACGTTGAGGCTTCAGCTCTGCCTCATGCTCCCAGGCCACTTAAGCTGGAGGTGCCTCTTCACTCAGGCAGCTGCTGGCTGCTGAGGCTGATGAACTCAAGGTCAACAAGTACAAAGGCACAGTCCTGATATTACCAAACCACACAGCAGGCCGCTGATTCAAGTGTGTTAAGAGTCCTGGGATCAGCTGACAGCATGGCAGGCTGCTGAATAACAAGTCCTACACGCAGGAGTCAAGGTGCCGAAAGTTACAGACCATTCCTAAAGCTTCTCCTTATACACAGGAAGCAAACCACATCCCTGAGGCCACTACTCAGCTGCTCACTGCAGATGCCACCACGGAGCTGATTACCAGTCCCATCATGGGGAATACCTATCACCACCTGTCCAGCCACTCAAAAACCTGGCCCAGGCAAGTTGACACATACACTTAACTACCACAGATGCTATTACAAATGAAATTGTTTTGTTTCATCCTTGGATTTCTCACTCCGGAGGTATAGAAATACGAACGGCTTTTGGTACGGATCTCGTGTTCTGCGACCTTGTGCTAGCCTTGTTTACTAGGTCTGATGGGTTTCTGCTAATTCTTAGGATTCTGTATAAGCACAGTCAGGTGGTTCTGCGTCTCCCTTTCCTCTGGGTGCCTTCCAGTCCTTTTTCTCGCCCACCTGTGCTCGTTAGGACCTCCCGTACGACACTGAGCAGACGTGCAGAAGGCAGACCTCCTGTCCCGATGCTGTAACAGGAGGAAAGCTTTCCGTTCCTCACTTCCCAGACCTGTGAGTTTCTAGAGGTGCCCTTTATCAGGGTGAGGACGCTCCCTTCTGTTTCTAGATCACTGAGCGTTTTTATCAAGAAGAGAGTTTGTGCTAATGCTGTTTTTAACATTATAGGACAAACAGGTATCATCAAGGACCAACGTTAACTTACATTACCACCTGACATCACATACCGATGAATTCAGACGGCCGTAAACCCTCTGCTGTGGAGTCAATGCTGACCCACAGCGCCCCTAGAGGACAGAGTGGAACTGCACCATAAGGTTTCCAAGGCTGTAATCTTCACGGGATGGAGCTCTGGTAGCATAGTGCCTAAGGCACTTGACTGCTAACCAGAAGGCTGGCGGTTCAAACCCACCAGCCACTCCTCAGAAGGAAGGTTGGGCAATCCTACTTCCGTAGTGATACTGCCTCGGAAACCCAAGGAGGGGTCGCTATGAGTCGGGGCCGACTCGACGGCAAACAACAACAACAACAACAATCTTTACAGATGGAGCTCTGGTAGCATAGTGCCTAAGGCACTTGACTGCTAACCAGAAGGCTGGCGGTTCAAACCCACCAGCCACTCCTCAGAAGGAAGGTTGGGCAATCCTACTTCCGTAGTGATACTGCCTTGGAAACCCAAGGAGGGGTCGCTATGAGTCGGGGCCAACTCGACGGCAAACAACAACAACAACAATCTTTACAGGAGGAGCTCTGGTAGCATAGTGCCTAAGGCACTTGACTGCTCACCAGAAGGCTGGTGGTTCAAATTCACCAGCCACTCCTCAGAAGGAAAGTTGGGCAATCCTACTTCCGTAGTGATACTGCCTCGGAAACCCAAGGAGGGGTCACTATGAGAAAGGGGCCGACTCAACGGCAAACAACAACAACAACAATCTTTACAGGAGGAGCTCTGGTAGCATAGTGCCTAAGGCACTTGACTGCTAACCAGATGGCTGGCGGTTAAAACCCACCAGCCACTCCTGAGAAGGAAGATGAGGCAATCTACTTCCATAGTGATACTGCCTCGGATACCCAAGGAGGGGTTGCTACGAGTCGGGGCTGACTCGACGGCACATAACAACAATCTTTACAGAAACAGACTGCCACACCTTCCTCTCACGAAGCATCTGATGGGTTCAAATCGCCAACTTTTCACTTAGCTTAGCAGCCAAGCTCTTAACCACTGTGCCACCAAAACCCAAACCCACTGCCACTGTGTTAATTTCAACTCACAGCGACCCTATGAGATAGAGTAGAACTGCCCCACAGGGTTCCAAGGCTGTAACCTTTATGGAGGCAAGCCACCTCATCATTCTCCCACAGAGCGTTGATGGGCTTGAACTACTGACCTTCAGGTTGGCAGCCAAGCACTTAACCACTGGCACAACCAGGGATCCTCAGTGTCATCAAGAGTCAATACTTCACATCCATTTTAAGCAACTCAAAACAGTTTATGGTCTAGCTTTGGGAAAATGATAAATATGTAACATTAAAGAAACAAAGGTACCAAGTCAAAAGAAGACTATGCCCAAAACTTACGTAATTGTTTACACCTCTGCACAACGAAATGTAATGTGGAAGCGAAAGGGAAAGAAAAACGTATTTGACATAACAGACAAAAATCTCATTATCTAAAATACATGAAACACTGAGAATCCAATCCCACCTCTGGCGGGTTGTTGGAGGTGAGCTAACAGGAGACAGGGCCGCTGCGGGAGACAGGAACGCTCGCAGACTCACCATCCACCAGGCCAGCCTCCTCACTCGTGCTGCCCAGTGAGAACCCCACCAGAGGCCTTGGACCTGGCCCTCCGGCTGCATCCCCCACAAGGAGACCTTATGCAGGAACGTGGGGCGTCCTGACTGAGCCTGGCCCGAGGGACAGCATGGAACTGCTGCCCCAGCCGACCCACAAGGGCACACGGAGCGAGTGAGAGAAACGCTTGTTACGTTAGGCTTCTGAGATTAGGGGGCCGCCTAGCATTACAGGATAACCGAACCAATCAGAACCTAACAGGTTACAGTGTGGGAAAAAAGGGCAAGGTCCTCAAAAAAAGAAATAAATAAAAATAGAAATATCTTCTAAAAATAAAAGAGAGGAATAGGACAACGCCGACTGTGCTAGGCCTGCAGGAAAATAAGGAGCCCTGGGGGAGCAGTGGTTGTGTGCCGGCTGCTAACCAAAAGGCTGGCAGTTCGAACCCGCCCATAACTCTGCAGGTGAAGGTGTGGCAGTCTGCTTCCACAGATGTTGTTGTTGTTGTTATGTGCCGTCGACTCAGCCCCGACTCACAGCGACCCCTCCTTGGGTTTCCGAGTCAGTATCACTATGGAAGTAGATTGCCCCATCTTCTTCCGAGGAGTGACCGAGGAGTGACTGGTGGGTTTGAACCTCCAGCCTTGAAACCCTCCAAGGCAGCTCTGCTCTGCCTTCCGGATCGACTCAACGGCAGTGGGTTTGGTTTGCTTTGATTTGTTGGGAAAATAGGAGTGTAGGCTAACAGTGCTGTTGGGCGTTCCGTGGAAAAATCGAGAAATACGGAACAAGGCAGGCAGCAGTTACCAACCTCTGACCCTGCAGTCCCACCCCGGGGGAATTACGCCCCAAGCAAATAAAGAAAAAAACAGCTTGAACAAAATGTTCATTGCAGTGATATTTATAACACCAAAGCCTGGACACAAGTCAAATGCCTGAGAGCTAAGAAAACAAGGATGAAGCGAGAGAACGGGTACCAGCCCCTGTGGAGGACAAGGAGGTGGGTGGACCTCTTCAGAGCTGAGGGTGGGCAGAGGCAGAGGGAGGCAGCACAGGGACGCCCATCACACACGGGCCACTGGCCCTTGGGACCCCCGCCGCCAGGAAGATGCAGACGAAGGGACATTTGCTCGGTGACTGAATGTCGGAGCCAACAAACAACCGAGTTGACAGAACCGCGCTGATGGGTGAGCAGGGCTGGGTGGTGATGGAGCCTGAGCTTCTAAAGCCTGAAACGACTCGGGTGTGGAGATTTGGGAAATAGTACTTTGCTTCAAAGAACAAGGCTGGTTTATGTTTCCAGGGGCAGGTCTGCCTCTACGCCCATTTACAGAGCAGCTCACTAAGCCGTCAGCTCCGTGGCACTGCCAAGGAACCCCTCAGTCTATGGGGTGAGGGTCCCCGGAGCTCCGGGACAGGCCGCAGGCCACCTGTCAGAGTGGGGTGGACGGGGTGAAGCAGGAGCAGGAACCCGAGAGGTCCTTGGAAGGGTCTCATTTGTGCTGCAGGTGTCAGAGTGCCTGGGAGGAGCCCTGGTGAGGCGACAGGTAAGCACTCAGCTGCAAACTGAAAGGATGGCTGTTCAATGCCGCCCCCCTCCCCCAGCAGCTCCATGGAAAAAGTATCTAAAAAATGTGCTCCCATCCAGACCCCAGCCAAGTAAGCTATCTGGGGCAGCTCTACTCTCGTCATACGGGGCCCAGCAGGAATTGGAATTGACTCAGCAGCATCCGATGACAAGAACAATGTGCCTGGCAGAACGGCGACACGCATAGGAAAAGCCTTCTTCACACAGACTACGGACCCTACTCAGATCTCCCCAGTGTTGCTCTCAAGTTGCCTCCTTTTTGTAATCACACCATCTCCACTATAGCCATAAATGTCCTATGTTCTTCCTGTAATATGCATATTAAGGGACAAGCCACAAGAAATACCGACTTGTCTGTCACCAAGGAGACCACCTCCCTCAGTCCCTGCACCGTCCCTTGAAGCCCACCCACCTCCTGTCTCTGCTCCGCCCTGCCCCCCAGGCTGGCAGGTGCCACCTGCCTCCCTCCCTCCCAGCCTCAGGGGAAACCCCAGCCCAGACCCAGCACCTGTGGCTCCCCCGCAGGTCCACGGTCCACTGGCCCCAGTGAAGAACCAACCGCATGAGTGGTTGAACAGGAGGAGGGCTTTGTTTCTCACAGCCAAACAGCTTCCAAGGCCAAGTTAGACAAGTCCTTCCAATCAGTGCACAACATGAAAACAGGTGTAAACTGAGTGTGAGTGCAAGATGTCTAACAGCCCAGCGGGGCCTCCAAGGGCATGAGAAGGCCAAGGGCGGCCCTGGTCCACAGGGGCAGCAGGGACAAAGATTATCAGGTCTAAGGACGGTCCCTGGGGACAGAGATGATGCACTGAGTGCCACCATGGTAAGGACCCGCACACAAGATGGTCCCTGCTTGGCTTCTGAACTTGGTGACAGCAGGAAGAGCGTCCACACCCTGGGCCTTCTAACCAGGGCCTCGGATGCTCAGGGCAAGTCTGCAGCAGGTGAGACGAGGCTGACCCCTGAGCAGGGTGGCCAGGTGCCGTCACATAAAGGGGGAGGGGAGCCTGGCTTCACCCACACGTGTCTCCCTCACCCTCCACAATGTTGTCCCAACTCCACAATGCAGGCGGTTGGCTAGATGTTAAGGGTCTGTCTGGTTCTCGATTTACACCCTTCCAACTCTGGTGGCTCAGTGCTTAAGGCATTTGGCTGCTAACCAAAAGGTCAGCGGTTGAAACTCACCAGCCACTCCTCGAAGAAAGATGAGGCAGTCTGCTTCCATAAAGACTGACAGCCTTGGAAACACTATGGGGCAGTTCTACTCTGTCCTCTAGGGTCACTATGCGCCAGAACTGACTCCACGGTAGTGGAGTCTTTGGATTTTAAACATGGAAAGGGTCATGACCTGTGGTCACTGAACTCCTGAGAAAGTTTCTACTGGGCAGGACCAAGCACGCTCAGCAGATGCAGCTTCTGCCCCAGTGTAAGCAATCGGCCCCACTGCCCAAGTGGGTGTGTTCAGCAGAGACCTCACAGCTCTACAGAACAAGCGCTGGCTGGCTGCCGCGTTAGCCCAGCAAGCAGCCCCGGCTACACCACCGCACAGAAAGCTGCCTGCCAGGGACCGAGGCTGACAGGAGGCCCTGTCAACGTCATCTTAGAGTCTTTTAGCAAAAAGCATTACACACTTGCACACCACACACCCAGCATCACACAGATCCATCGCCCGCACGGTATCCTATGCACACAGCATCACACACCCTCCGAGGAGTGTGCTGCCCCTCTCTCATGCCCAGTGAATGTACCATCGCTGCTGCCAACGCACTTCAGCGTGTCCTCGCATCCTGACACTGGGGGCTAACAAGTGGCAGATTCCAGGGGCATGAGAGTGGTGTGAGATGCCGTTTCAGGAACTGCGCTCCACTGGCCTAGGGCCGGCCTCAGAAGCGCACGCCAGACCGGCGCTCAAGCCACCTGGGAGCTTTCTCAGCACCGCCTTCTCCCGGCCAGAAGCGCCTGCCCAGTGGGCTACCTCTTCCTTGAGCCCCAAGTTTTCCACTTAACCCCCGAAAAGGAACAGTCACACAGACAAGCTCAGATGAGACAGAAAAATTCTTCTGGCAAAAGCAGAGGGAAAATGATAGGAAAGGTCCAGAGGCTGCCCTCTGATCACGTGAAAAAATAAGCGTGTTTAACTAGGGCGAGGGGCGGGGAACGAGGGAGAAGGCAACCAACCGCCGAGCTCCCAGGGCGAGGGGCGGGGAACGAGGGAGGAGGCAACCAACCGCCGAGCTCCCCGGCGAGAGGCGGGGAACAGAGAAGGCAACCAACCGCCGACCGCCGCGGCGCGCGGAATGAGAGAGAAGGCAACCAACTGCCGACCGCCGAAGGGCGGGGAACAAGGGAGAAGCCAACCAACCGCTAACCTCCGAGGCCAAGGGGCGGAGAACCGGGGAGAAGGCAACCTGTGAGCCGAGCTTGGGAGGCCGCCCTGCCGAGGTCACTCAGTCAGGTTCCCAAGCTCCCACAAAGGGCATTGTTCCCCACACTCATGAGTCACAGTGGCCTCAGGTCAGTCACTTCGGCGCCTTTTAACCCCTTCACTCAGAGGCAGCCCCTCCTGGCCGCGGGACTTCCCGGCCCACAAAGGGCCTCTGTACAGGGCCGCTTCCCAGCCCCCAGCCCGTCCCCACCCTCGGGATGCCCGCTGAATGCTCTGGAGGAGCTGCGGCGCTGGCCGGAAGGGGGAAGTCGCCAGTGTGGAAATCAGGGACAGGGCGACACCAAAGACCACCCCGGCCTGGATACGGAAACCAGAAGGGCCCCCCAGTGATCCTTCAGGAGAAGTGAGCTCCTAATGGTCCATTCACCTCAGGCAAAACACTGAGGGGGGCCTGGGGCCCACGCTGCTCATCTAAAACCCCGTGGTGCAATCTGCCTCCGAGGTTGGGAGGATGGAACGGCATCGGCATCTGCGTGGGGATGGGCTCGGTGCCAGAGTACGGTGGCCTTGGAAGCTTACAGAAGGGTAACCATGAACCAGCCTCAGCTTCAGCTAGGCTGTGAGACCAAGTGAGACTAAATGAGCCCTCTCCTCTCACAGCTGGAGAAGTAGGGAAAGGCAACCCAGAGGGACTGCATGCGGAGGAGGTCTAAACCAGTACAGCACAAGGTCCTAGGATCTCGGGGGCTTCTGAGGAGAAAGAAGAGATCTTGTACAAATGGTGCCGATAGGCACAAGGGACAGTCAGACAACAAGCCTGAGACACTCGCTACACCACAAGAAGAGTGACTTCGGTTCTGTCCACCCTACCAGCAAGACAGCAGAGTCACCACGTGCTGCCCACTGAAGAACTGATGCCTTTGAATTGTGTTGGTGAAGGACTCTGACTATACCATGGACCGCCAGAATGCTCCTTAGAAGCGAGAATGGCAAGACCTCGTCTCCCGTAGTCGGGTCATGTTATCAGGAGGGACCAGTCCCTGGAGAAGGGCATTATGCTTGGTAAAGTAGAGGGTCAGCAGAAATGAGGAAGAGCCTCAATGAGATGGATTGACACAGTGGCTGCCACAACAAGCTCCAGCATAGCAACAGTTGTGAGGATGGCGCAGGATCAGGCCGTGTTTCATTCTGTTGTACGTAGTGTCAGGACCGACTCCATGGCACCTAACAACAACAACATGCTGCCCACCACAAGAATGCTAGGAAACCACCCCCGAGACACCACACCCATGAGAAGGTCTTTCAGGAAACTAATTGCTCAACTACTACTCCAGCAGGAGCATTGAAGCTAAGAAGGTGGTCACAGCACAAAAGGATTGCTTTTTAAGTATTTTGTCAACATCCATGTGCTCAGCTACGATGCTACTGTCTCAAGAAACTACTCCATGTCATTCAAATCTACAAGCTGCAGTCAGAACATCTAGGGAAGGACACAGGACCAACACAGATCTGGCAGGACAAACTGACAGCTGAGTTGTCAACTTGATTCTATAAAAAAAGGTCACATAAACCAGAAGAACTGAGTGGTGCCCAGCTACCATTACTGAACATTTTGATCAAAGATTCTTCAGAAGAATCCTGATCAAAAGAGGGAAAGTACAGAACAGAATTTAAAAATCTCATGGACTCTAGACTTTCTGGAGCTATACGGGTTGGATGAACCATTGAAACTACTGCCTTGAGATAATCTTTAAAACTTAACCCAGAAAAAAAACCCTAAAGTCTTCTTAAAAGCAAACAATAGTTTAGCTGACCTAGTAAAAAAATGCTTGCCTTGAGCATTACACTCTTTTAGGAACCATCTCTGGGGGATCAAAAAGACAACAGCAACTTGAAAGATTAGACAGGAACCTTAGGGGGCAGTGAGTTTATGTTCACAGGGAAGGAGAAACTCAGAAAAGAAGAGGGGGATGGTTGCCCAACTTGACGAATGTCATCAGTGGCACTGAGTTGTTCATGGAGAAACAGCTGAATTGGTTGGTGTATGTTTTGCTGTGTATATTCTCAAAAACAACAAAATTTAAAAAAAAAAAAAAAAAAGGGCCCACATCATATGAAGGACGATCCAGTAATTCAGAAAAATGTGCAGGGGGCCCATTAAGCAACAATCAGAAACCTATGGGTTAAACCCAAGCATGGAATTAATAGCAAAGATTTCCCTTAAACTGGGATAGCTGAATGCGAACGGGATTTGAACTAGTAGCTACAACCATAACAGGTGCAAGCTTTAACTTCTGAGCCTCAGTTCTCTTATCTGTAAAGTGGACAAGCCTGACCAACCTACTTTGTGGAATAGTTACAAGGAATTTAAATGACATTGTGACAGATGTGGCACTCACTAGGCACTGAGCAGGTGTTAGGCGCATCTGCCCCCCACCCTTGTCCTATGAACTCCTCCTGCCTCTTTCTTCCTGGAGGGTGGAGGGCAGATGTCAGCTGGCAAGCAGGACTTCCTCGCCCATTCCTTAGTTGTTCCACTCAGAACTCCAGCAATTCAAAACAAAAGCCTTCAACTTTCAAAACACACCAAACCTCCTGACATCAAATCGATTCTGACTCAACTCGTAGCAACCCTACAAAACAGTGTAAAACTTCCCCACAGGGTTTCCAACACTGCAAGTCGTTACAGAAGCATACTGCCGCATCTTTTTCCCATGGAGCAGCTGGTGGGTTCGAACTGCCAACCTTCTGGTTAGTAGCCATGTGCTTAACCACTGCACCCCCGGGGCTGCCTCCTTTTGCATGTAATTCCCTCATGATACCACCTGCCTAGTAAATATTTCCAGTGACCATTTTACAAAGGGGAAAATTAATCACATTTTCATTTCATCAAGTAGAATGTGAGAAGCCCTAGAGAAAATGTTTTGGTTCCTGGTTTTACTTCAATTATAGCGTCAAACACACAGAGAGGCAGGCAGACACACACGGACACACACACACACACAGGCAGAAAGAGCCCCGCCTTAATGAGACATTTGCCAGTTTAGTTGGCTCAAGAAATAGCTCATTTCCCAATTTTTTTTAACATTTTCAATGAAATATTTATTTTGATAAACTGAAAGTATACTAAGTGCAATCACCCAGTCTGTCTCGTTTCCTCTCTACTCTAAAACCTTCCTGAGTGTCAGAGACCTTGCTGAGTGAGAGCAAGTTGCTGGGTCTGAGCTAAATCACTAGCCAGACCAGCTCACAGAAGAGCAGGAAAGATAAGACAAGGTCATCCCTGATTAGCTGATGCTGACAGGGCGGAATGTATTAAGGCTGGAAGAGTGGGAGGGAGCAGAGGCAGGTGCAGGTGGGAAGGAGGAGGAGGTGGGGTCACCCGGCCAGTGAGAGTGCGTCTGAGGCTGCCCAAGGCACAGGGCCCAGGAGCTGCTCTGCCACTGGGAACAGAGAGAACAGCAGCTGGGGAGGGCACGAGTGGCTCTGCAGTGGCATCCACAGCCTTAACGAGCGTTCTGACGTTTCAAAAGCTGCACGAGGGGAAGAAACACTGCAAAGATGAAAATAAAGTAGGCTGCACACTTGAGCGGCTTATTTCAGAGTATCTGTTGAGCCGTGGGGACTGCCCAGCATGAAAGGCTGGAAGGTTCTGCACCAACCCGTGAATCCCTTCATTCAGCATGATGTAACGAGGACTCACTACGCCAACTCCTTAATTAGAGTGATGCTATCCGATCTTTCACACTTAACAATAGTGAAAAAGCTACCACCTGACTAGTTTGCACATTAATGACATAAGTCTGGCATTAACCACTGCTGAGGTGGAGGTGAGAGTAACTAACACAGGCTATGATGGTTACAGCTGCCTGGGCCATGATGCTCAGGGGTTTGGCGGCTAAGACACTTGCCTGCTAACCAGACGGCTGGCGGTTCAAACCCACCAGCCACTCCTCGGAAGGAAGGTTGGGCAATCCTACTTCCGTAGTGATACTGCCTCGGAAACCCAAGGAGGGATCGCTATGAGTCGGGTTTGACTCGACGGCACATAACAACAACAACAACATAATGATATAATTTGGCAGTTCTGTAGTGATGTAGTTAGTCATCCTCCATTTTGCCATAATGCTGATTTGTGCCTAATGACCTGATGTTTGGAACCTAACTCATTGATATAAGCAAGGATCAGGTGTGTGTGCGGGCACCAGGCAGGTGAGATCCTGGGGTGAACAACAGTGAAAGCTGCTTTACTTACATTCTAGTGGGGAGCCAGACCTTGCACAGACAGACCGGTAGGCCCTTTAGTGGCAGGTGGTGGTAAGTGCTAGGTTGAGAAGTGACGCTGGCGAGGGAACAGTGAGTATGTGGTGAGGCTCTACCACAGCCAGGCTGGTGCCAAGGGCAGTGTGCCTGAGGGGCAGATGTCTGAGCAAGAACTTGCGTGACGGTAACAGCCCTCGTGTCTGGTTGGTGGATCGAGCGAGTCTGGGTTTTCCTTCATGCCGATCTGTGATTTCTTCATTTTTCTACCATGAGAGTGTATTATTTGCATTATTTTTGAAAGCACAAAAGGAAAATAAGGCAGCACGTAGGCACCTGCACTTCCTATGCCCCTGAAACCCAAGCTCTTCTAGTGAAAGGACCCAGCGCCCATCTCCAGGTCACTGATAACTGGCATGAGGTGTGAGTTTCGCTCAGTACAAGCGCCCACCCACCTTCTTCCGGCCCATCCTGCAGAGCACGCCACCAGTGCTTCATCACCGCCTGCCAGCCCCAGGGCCCAGGGCTCAGCCTGGGCTGCTCTTCTCGGAGCACGGCGTTTCTGGGGTGATCCACTCCCCCATGACTCTAACATCCAATCGAGTGTTCTCTCCAGCTCAGCCTGTCCCTGGAGGTCTAGGAGGCTCTCAGGAACAACGGTCCCAAACCCTCCCCTCGTCCTACCATCCCCCAGATCGACCTCTCCCCCAGTCTCCCCTAGTGGTAAATGGCTCCACAGTCAACAAATATCTGAGTGTCATCCCCGACTCCTGTCTTCCCCTTGGCCCACAGCCCATCAGTTCCACTTCAAAGATAGCCAGACGAGGCCGCCGCCTCTCAGCCACCATGTGCCAAGCTGCCAAACCTTGCCAACAGCTGCCTGTGGCAGTCCGCGCCCTGACCTACAAGGTCCTATGGGAGCCAAGGCCTGCTTCCCCTGCCCCTCCTCCACCTCACTCTGCCCACTGACCTCCCGGGGGCTCTCCACAGGTACTGGGCTCACCCCCGTCTCCGTGCCTGCGTCCCCTCGGCCTGCAACATTCCTCCTCCAGTGTCCCTGGACTTGACTTCATTAAACAGCTGCTCAAACAGCACCCTCTTAAGAAAACCTTCCCCAACCTACCCCAATTCCTCTGACAGGCCAGCCCCTAACCCCCGCAAAAAAAACACCAAACTCAACTCCGACTCACAGTGACCCTCACTGGGTTTCCAAGGCTATATCAATCTTCACAGAAGTAGGCCACCTTATCTTTCTTCCATGAGCAGCTGATGGGTTCGAACTATTGACCTCTTGGTTAGCAGTCAGATGCTTTAACCACTATACCACCAGAGCTCCTTCACCAGCCCTCACCCTGCTGAATTTTCTTAGTAACACTCATCCCTATCAGCCAAATTATTCATTCTCTCTCTCCACTCTCTTAAGGAATGTAAGGTCCTTAAGCACAGGATTTTGTCCTGCTCACTGCTGTACCGCTAGTGTTGACACATCACGGTACATGATAAACTTGCCTGGAAAGAATGAGTCGAGGAATGTGCTAGAGCCTGGTACAGATACACGGCATCCTAAAACAGACTTCATTTTCAGCAGTATGGCAAGCCAGGTATCTTACCTGACTCCCCTGTTGAAATGTTTAAAAAGCTGAAAAGATGTAATTACATCACTGAGCTGGCAAGAAATAAAGGAAACTAAAGGCACCCCCCCCAAAAAAAAAAGCAAATTTTAAGAAGAAACCCTAGAATATAAGTAGAGAAATCTGCTTTCTCTCTGAGGAAACCAACACAAAGAGAGAAAATACCAAGGAAAGATGAACAGACTTGGAGGAAACGGTGAAGTCTAACTTATGTCTAAGGAAGTTCCAGAAGGAGATAAATTAAGAAAGGGGAAGAAACAACATTCAAAGATAATTTTTCAGAATACTGAAACACACGAAATCACACATCAAGAAAGCCCAATGGAGATTTTCAAGAGAGGGAATGATTGTTAACATGTTAACATGTTAAAGGTATGTTAAACTATGCCTTTAACATGAGGCATAGTTGAATGGAAAACTAATGTGCTTTGTAAACTTTCACTCAAATCACAATAAAAAGTTAAAGGAAACAAATACAGTGAGAAATAGAAACACAGACAGACAGACAGATTGACTCACACCAAGACAGACCTTCAGAACCTCCAGGATAAAGGGAAGGTCATAAAAGTTCCAGAGACAAAAGACAGGTCACCTACAAAGAAAGGCAACTGGGCCAACAACAATGGGAGCTGGAAGACACTGGGATGAGACGTTCTACACGTGAACAACAGGAGCTGCCGACTAAGCATTCTCCACCCAACAGCACACAGTTCCTAAGACAAAGGCAACACGAAGCCATTTTCAGACTGACGGAATATGTACCACCACAAAAGCCCCACAGAAAAGGACACTCTAGAGGACACACCTCAGGCAGAAGGAAATGACCCCAGACGGACCATCTGAGACACCGGGAAGAATGGTGAGCAAACCCACTGTAAACACACAGATCCAAATAAGCACTGACAACACTGGAAACAGCATCTACTTTGTACAATTTTAAAAATTAGAAGAAAAGTACTGGACAAGCTGGGAGGGAGTATGGAACTAAAAGGCTTTCAATCCTCCCATTAGTCAAGAGAAAAGATGTATTACTTTAGATCTGGTTGCTGTTAGGTGCTGCTGAATCCATTCCAATCCATAGCCACCCTACATATGACAGAATGAAACGCTCTGGTCCTGCGACACTCACACAACCCCTGCTATGTGTGAGCCCACTTTACAGCCACTGTCAGTCCATCTCGTTGAAGTCTTCCTCTTTTTCACTAACCCTCTACTTTACCAAGCGTCCTTCTCCAGGGACTAGCCCCTCCTGATAACATGTCTCAAGTAAGAGAGACAAAGTCTCACCATGCTTCCAAGGAGCATTCCAGCTGCACTTCTTCCAAGACAGATTTGTTCGTTCTTCTGGCAGTCCCTGGGATGCTCAATATGCTTTGCCAACACCATAATTCAAATGCAGCAATTCTTAGATTTTATTGTGTCTAAGTATCTAAGATAACCACTAAATAATTACACAGATAATTTAATTTCTAAACCAAGAGAGGGAATTGGGGGATGGAAGGCAAGGGATGAGAGGTAGAACTCAAAACAAAAGGACAAAAAAAAGAAAAATACTGACAGAAAGCACAGGACCAAGGAGGGCTGCTGCCTATGACCACTTGTGTCCAAATCATACTGCAGGTCCCAGCCAGGGCAACAAGAGAAAGAACTGAGTGTGAGGACTGGAAAGAAGAAAGAAACAGCCACTGGTTGAAGATGATAAGCGTTCAGCAAGGCTGAGGGAGCCTGGAACACCACCAATCTGGAATGACAGCCCTCAACTGCGACTAAGAGACAGGTCAAGTTCAGTGCTAAGGACGACGCCACACATTGTGGTTTCCTTTAACATGAGGCAAAGTCCATTATTATCTTCATCTTACAGAGGAAGAAACTGAGATTCAGGGGAGCTAAATAACATGCCCACAGCCACTGAGCAAGTAAACGGTTTATTTTGAAATTAAGTCTATCTGCCCCCTAAGCTTAAACCAACCACCGTACAGTGACACAGACCACAGAGTGAGAGATAAACTTGAGGACACCACAACGCGTAGACGGCACGACTGCAAGTAGCTAGGAGAGCAAAGAGAAGAAGGGACTGACCGGAATGAAGCAAGCCTGGGGCTAGACCTGAAGGTCAAGCGGAAAGGTTGGTGGTGTGAACTCATCAGCCGCTCTTGCGGAAGAAAGGCGTGCCTGTCTACATCCATAACCACCGCAGCCTTGGGAACTCTAAGGGGCAGTTCTACTCTGTCCTGTAGGGTCACGATGGGTCAGAATCTCCTCGAGGGTGGTGAGCAGACCTGAAGCTTCCTTCCATGGGAACTATGAGGGAGCCAATTATTCTACACATATTAAGAATAAGAAAACCCTTCAAGCCTGGAACTGAACTCACCTCCCATGGCTCAACTTACAGCCACACAACAGACAGGCCTGTGAGGGGAACAGTAACACCAGGGAGGTACACAGTCCTGAGAACAATCAACCACAGGAGAGGCGAAGGGCAGCATCTGCCCAGGGACGAGGCTCAGAAGACAGGAAGGGACAGGAAAGAGGGACAAATGAGACAGTAAACACAGGGACGATGTGGGAAGAGTGCTGTCACATTCTGGGGACTGCAATCAATGCACAACACAACACAGATGGACTGCAGAATGGCAGACTGCTCTGTAAACTTTCATCCAAATCACAAGGAGAAGTTAAAAGAATTTTTAAAAAGCAAAGCAATACGGATCTCCAAACCTACTATACAGCCACAGTAGTCAAAACTGCCTGGTATTGGTACAATGACAGACACATAGACCAATGGAATAGAATTGAGAACCCA
>NW_006921670.1:8361574-8374683 GCF_000298275.1 Orycteropus afer afer
AAAAAAAAAAAAAAAAAAGCATGCAATAATGAATAACACTGCAGCCTGGGAGGAAAGGTCATGGGAAGGTCATGGGGAGAGTCGGGGCCTCAGCTGAAGGCCGTGGGGAGCGATGTCCTCTGAAGCAGTCAGAGCAGAGCCCCCTGGGACGGCAGACAGGACAGCAGACCGGGCAGCGTCTAGACCAGCATCATCCAGTACGGGAGCCACACTGGTGACACCAGAAACGCAGCCAGCGGGACTGAGAAACTGAACGTTTAACTGCACTTAGTTTTAATTAATTTAAATAGCCACATGTGGCTCTCTAGCCCTAGAGATTAGACTGGAGAAAGAAAAAGAAGGAAAAGCGTTAGGAGACCAAGAAAGAGGAACAGAATTCCAGAGGAAGGGCAGGCGGGGGTTAGAATGAGGAGCGGAAGAGAAGGATTAGACGTTTCTAGTTTTGGAGGCAAAGTAATACCTGAAACAGAAACGGAATTCAAAAGAGGCGGCTCGGGACGGAGGGTCACTGGTTCAGAGTCTGACGGATCTGAAGCACCTGAAGAGCGCCGTGTGGACCCTGCACCCCAGCCACACCTATCCCCCAGGGGGGCCCACTATGTCCCACACCCCCAGGTCTGTGGACATGTCGTTCTCACCTCTCGTGTCTGCCTGACAAACTGCTCTCCAAAACGCATCACCACAGCGTAACACATTCCAGACCTCCCCACCCCATGGCAGAACGAGGTCCCCGCAGCCGTTCACAAGGCTCTACACCCATGGACTGTGCGCGCCTCAGAGGCAGGAACTCAACCTTAACTATCGATGGACTCCTAGCGTCCAGCTCAGTGTCTGACATGAGCTGAGGGGGCATAAGGTTCCACCTGGTGGATAAATCGAATGAATGCACCCACACGGGCACAGATGAGTAAATCAACCTTGCCAGCGCCCAGGAGGGCTGTCTGTCCAGGTCCAACCTGACGGACAGCTGGAACGCAGCACAGAGCTGGGCTGGGTGATGGGCACGCCATGTCTGTCCACGAGGGCTGTCAGGTGCCAAGGCAATTGGAACACAACACACCTTTCCTCGCTGTAACCAACACTTCCCGCCAGGCCACATTCAAACTCTCCCACCTTAGCAAGTACTGCTGCACCGGAGGATGAACAGACTGCCTTGGAGTCAATGTCAAATGTGCAAGGATTCCACCTCCAAAAGCAGTCGGGTGCTCTCCCGAGCGGCCTCGTGGCCTTGCTACGTGATGTTCACCCCACACAGCACCGCCCAGGGGAACCTCATTGGTGGGAAAGGACCAAAAGGCTTCTGCTTCCCAAGCCGGCAGACACTTGGTGACGATCCAACGTGCCCTTCCGACATGTGCCAACTCATTCTGGAGAAGAAGCCTGCAGAGATCACCTCCCGGTGCCCGGTGGCCCTGGCTCCCTTTCTTTAGTTAAACACGCACGCACTATGGGACAGGGTTAGGGACCTGAGGATCAGAGAGAGAATTCTGAACCAAAAAGCTCAGCACTTTATACCGTTCACTGCATCAACAGCATCTTGTCAATGAAGCACTTTCCAGCACAATGTCCCCTAATCTCCCTCAGGGACTGTTTGATGGAAACAAGAGTGAGTGTTCAATTCGTAGCACAAGCCCCACGTTAACAGACGTCAGCACTGGGATGACTACTGGTACACGTTCCAAAGTTAGAATACTTGTGAGGTTCTTTAATTGGAAAGGATTCCAAAACCTGGACACTTTGTGTCATGAATCCACATAGATTTATGTCTTATGGCTCACGTATGAGAGTCTAATGAAAAAAAGAAAAAACATTGAGGCCAGATTCCCAGGGCTAGAGGAGGTGGTAAGCAGAACCCTAGCCCACCCCCCGGGCATCGAGGCAGAACACGTCCGTCATCCCCGTGAAACACAACTGGGGACCTGTCAAAAGGAGGCTCCGGGGAGAGAGAACCCACAACGCAGCATTCAGTCATTCATTCAAATCAGTGACTCAAGTTACCCTCCCCGCTCTTCACTGGGTTCTCG
This sequence comes from Orycteropus afer afer, assembly GCF_000298275.1. NCBI lineage: Eukaryota > Metazoa > Chordata > Mammalia > Tubulidentata > Orycteropodidae > Orycteropus > Orycteropus afer. The sequence goes on from NW_006921670.1 coordinate 8,363,599, forward strand.
GGCCACGGATCCACGTGAGGTGCTGGGAGGAGTTTCTGCAGATCCTCAGAGGAGGGTCTGAGGCCACCATGAGACACCCGTCTGGAGAGAAGCTCCCAGCTCCCAGGGATGAGGGCGGTCAGGAAGGCGACACCATGGAGCCAGCCAACACTGGCCCCAGAGGCTGTGCCTCAGCCCGCCTCCGTGGGCAGCGGAGCCGTTCCCAGCACCCCGACACCCCCTTCACGTCTTTAGACAGTGAACTCAGCCAGGCACAGCACACTCACATGGGCAGGGGTAGGGGCCAAGGAGCAGAAGGGTAGCAGGTGTTACTATTGACCAGGACGCCAGACAACAAGGTCAGTTCCACGTTAAGAAAAGAAACCCCCGCTCCAATTGTCTGTCCTCAAGGTGCCCTAAAAAACATAACATGAAGTACAGAACGCTAATTGGGGAACAAAGATAATGAAAGGACAAGCTACCTCGGCAGCGGCAGGAGCCCCCCACAAACACACACCCCCACTTCCTTCAGGCCTCAGGGCAGCGTCATCGGCTCTGTGCAGGGCTCCGGCTCCATCAAGGACGACGGAGAAAAAGCTTCCAGCCGACACCGGAGGGCAGACTCGGCTCTGACCCGCCACATGGAAATACTGCTTCCGGGTCCCACTCAGTTCTCAGGTTTTATGACTCGAGAAAGGGGAAGCTATGGGGCTCAACTGAAGGACCCTAAAATATTTATGAAAATGGCTGCTTCCCTGTAGTGTGTCTGCTTCAGAAAGTCTCCAAATACGTGGGGGACACCAACAAGTGCTGTTCCGTGAACCTCCACCACCCCGGGGGCCTTGCAAGGCGACTCGGGCCACCCTGAGATCTCCACCAGTCGCGGCTGTCCCAGCACCCCACGGCTCGCTCCAAGCCCCAGGCTGCGTGTCCGCAGGACGCGAAGCCAATCTTTGGCAGAGAGTATTTGTACTCGATTTGGGAAAGTTGTGGGAAAATTCCACCTTTACCAAGTGAATCCTCCCCAGCACCCTGCCCCCCTGATTTCCGTTTGAATGTATTAAAGTCTATCATAGCCCCAAACCAGCTCGGGCCAGCCGAAGGCGGAGGCTGTCAGTTCCTTAGAGCCCCGAAACGCTCCCTCCTCCTGGATCTCGGGTTTTTCCTCTCACACCCTCAAGGCTCCCGTTTCAAGAAGCATCAGGGACTTGTCTGTTCCATTTACGGGCTGTGGTTTTATGAGCCTGGATTGCTCTTGCATAAGAGAATCGTACAATGGGGGCCCTTACGCCGATGCCAGCTGCCAGCACCGAGGTTAGGGGAGAGGCCAGAAAACTGCCCAACAGACAACTCTTCGTTTTTAAGACAAACGTCTCTCTCAGAGGAGGAAAAACGTCCACGCCCCTTGTGCCTGCAGGGAGTCACCCTACACCTCTGCTCCATGTGCTCACTCACAGAAGCAAACTTATTTATGGAATAAAAGCTGCATGTTTGAAAACGAAAATGGACTCACCAGGACAAAAAAGTCATTGCTCGCCAAGTGCCGTTCGTCTTGAGAAAGCAGACAGCTGGAAGGAAAAAGCCTAGGAGCCCGGCTTGCAGGCTCCCTCAGCCACCAACCAGCTGGGTGACCTTGGCCAAGTCGCCAGGCAAGTCATTTCACCTCTAGGTCTCAAGTCCTCTGCAACAAAAGCCAGCGGGGGCCTGGATAAACCAGCACCAGGAGCGACCACAGCTTCAACACCCAGCCTTCTGCTGATGCCTCCGAGTGAACGACAGGATTATATGGGTGAGCGAACAGGCAGGGTATTAACAAGGTAAACGGGAGACAGGGAGAGAGAGACAGACAGAGAGGGAAGCTCACCTTTAATTACTGGCAGCAACCTCCTTCCTGCCACACGAGCCTGGATTTGAACTTGTGCAACCTCTACTGTGTTCCCAACGGCAGCACTTCAAGTTCATCTCGAATCCGGTGAGGTGTCCAATTACCAAGACGGAAGTGACTGAACGAGATTCAGGACTGCGGACCAAGGGCACGCCGCAGACCTGCTGCAGGTCCAATAGAAACACCGTGTACCTCGGAGACACCCAGGAGCCTTTCCTAGGCAGCCCTGAAAGTGTTAAAACCCACAAGTCACGTTAGCTAACCACCTGATAAAAACACACGCTTCCCTTCATGGTACAGGCCAAATCGGCGTGACGTTTCCTCGGGAGAAGAACGCAGACGCTGGCTTTGTAGGGTTCAATGTGACAGGCTGCCCAAGGACTGTCACCCACTCACCGATGCACCACTTGGTGTCAGGGTGGAAAAACAAAACAAAACTCTAGTGCTGAGATCAGGGCACTGCACAAATGAAGGGGGGCAGGGAGGGAGCCCCGCCGTGCAAGCCTGGAACACGGCTTCCCAGGTAGGACTCCAGTATGTGCTTAGGCGGCTCACTTCTGCAAACGCTAACACGCCTACATTTTGCTATCCCAGAATAAAAATGTCAACAGAGTGTCTAGAGACCTCCTCCATTTACTGCAGAAGCAGTCCTCAGATGGGGCTGGGGGCACAGGGCCCAGCCGAGAAGGGAAATAAGAAAGAAGCGGCTGAAGAGGAGGGCGCGAAGGGGCTGGAGCAAGGTGCACTCACACTCTGCCGGGTGTCAGTGTAGACGGGCGTGTAACGCAATCCCGCCCCGGGAAAAGGTAACTTGTTTCTCGCACAAGTGCCGTGTGTGTGTGTGTGTGTGTGCGTGCGTGTGTGCGCGCGCGCGCCCGCATGTGTTTGCAGATCAGGTTTGGCTGGTAAGAAAGGAAAAGGCAAGTGTAATAAACACCATACCTTAAAGTAGGGAAGAAGAAGAAAAGCCCTCTATTAACTGGTCACTGATTGAGCTGGCAGGTGAAGAAAACAGCACCTCCAGAAGCGTGCACCCCAAGTGTGCACCCTAGTCCAAAACACGCCAGAGCCAAGTCTCAGACCTCCTCCATTCACTGCAGAAGCAGCACGTTTGTTCTCAAATTGGAGTGAAAATGATCAAGCCCACCCTCCTCCCATTCGTCTAAGCCAGAAACCGTCCACCAAGAAACCACCGACTCGGGCACTTCCCCGGGCGTTCAGCTGCGGCCCTGCGCACGGGCTGGCTAATCCCGAAGCAGCCTGAACGCCTCTGGAAGGAGGTCTGTCCAGAACAAGGGGGGCTGAGTTGGGGAGACTCCGGAATGCAATCACTCCAGCCGGAAAACTCAGATCCACGTGGCCCACTTCCGGAAAGCTCTACCTTCCAGCAGCGTCCGCACGCCGGTCATCCGCGCCGCCTCCGCCTCCCGACCGCGGGGCAGCGGCCTACCTGCGTCTGCAGCCCTGCGGCCGGCACGTCGGGCCACGTCATCACTGCCTGTTGGCTGCCCACATCGCCGCAGCACGCAGCCGGTCACCCTGCTCTGCAGCCCGCGGGCACCGGGCCGCAGAGCCCGCCTGGCCGGCAGTAGAGGCGCAGGACTTACAGAAAGGGCCAGAACACACAGCGCCGTGTGTCCACGGAGACGGAGAGACGAGGGCGAAGAACAAGGTCCCTGCTTCCCCAGCTCTTAGGGTCTCTGCCTGCACGCGGGAGCCGTCTGCTTGGCAGGGAAAGGCACCGGCCCTGCTCCGTGGCGGAGGGGCCGGGCGGCACAGGAGTTAAGGGGCCAGGGGACCTGCTTACGGGAGATAATTTACCTACATGGGAAACTCCACCTTGTTCTGTGACTCCAGGCACCAAGCCTGGCCGCTGGCCAGTGGACGCTGAGTTACAGCCAAGGCAGGCTCCCCTGCCGGACACCAGGCAGGGCCACTGGGGGTCCTCAGGGGCACTGCCTCCTTCTAAATGGGGAACACAAACACACACACAGCGTGCGTGCCTAGAAGTAAACGCCCAAATCCAAACACTTTCCTTTTCAGGTCCTTACACAGGACCAAACGTGAAGGAAAAGAGAAACAGGCGGTCCCGGGGTTCCAAACAAGACCAGCTCCTAAGACACTTGTAGGGAGTCAGAGCAGGTGCACACAGCTCTTCTTTAGCTCTGATGGTGCAGACGTTGAGGCATCTGGCTGCTAACCGAAAGGTCGGTGGTTCAAACCAAGCAGCCGCTCCACAGGACACAAACGAGGCAGTCTGTTTCCATAAAGACCAACAGCCTTGGAAACCCATGGAGCGGTTCTACCCTGTCCCATAAGATCACCTGAGTCAGAACTGACTCAGCAGCAACGGGTCTGGCTTTGGGTTCTTAGTACAAGAAAAGGTCCCAAGCCTTTTCAGGGCCTTTTCAGGGATTCAGAAGCTGCCTGGGCAGCAGGGGGAGTGACAGTGATGCGGAATTTATCAGGATTGGGGCCCAAGTTCAGCCAGTGGGGCCCAAGTTATACTTCGTTCGGGAGCTGTCTGTCAGCGGGGTACCCGTAACCCAGGGACTGCCTGTAACAGACGTGAAAGTAGGGGGAGAAGATCCTATTTTTTACTCTGAAAATGTTGTGACTAAAAGAACACACACCGTGTACTTCCCTGTCAACCCAGCATAAGAGACAGGACTCCTACTCACTGGGGGTCAGGACCCGATAGCAGGAGGGGGCAGAGTAGGGAGGGGTCTTCCGAACACGGACAGTGGGGGGTTATGAACGAGTACCATTCCTAAGTCCTCCTTAAGTCAAAACAATCAGGTAGGGTTCGAATCTAAGTCAGTTCATCAAATGTCTGTGTTAGGATACAGTCTTCCCCATCCATGAAAGCCTGTTAACATAATAATACAATGTAATGTTTAGATCAAGTATCACCAGTTTGTTACTACAAACCATTGTAAGTACCTCAAATTTAGATTGTGGAGGAGGTACATAAGCCATAGCCAAACCCGGGGAGGCCTTACTGCTCCTGTTTTGAATTGGTTATGGTGCGCTGTGCTCATGAAAACTCTGATATGCTTATGATCTGGGAGGTATATTATTCTTCAATAAAAAGTTTGTTGTTGTTGTTGTTGTTTTTAATTATGTAATAATACCAAAAATACAAAAACCAAAGGGAAGAGCAGACAGTGAAGGTCTCAGCTTCCCCCAGTGTGAGCCTCCCTGACCACCTGCCCCCGAACAGAGAAGCAGTGGTGGCCAGGACAGAGCTGGTTCGGGACTGTCCCCAGGACCGTGCAGCAAGGGCCAGAGGGGAGCATGTGGGTCAAAAGGTCACACTGCAGGAGAAATGGTGCCAGATCCGGACACAGCACTCACCAGTGCCCTCACCACCATATTAACTTAAAATGTGACTTTAAAAACAGCCATCTAGCTGAGTCTGACCATAAAACAGAAAAGAATAGGTTAAAAACCTCTTTCTAAAATCTTGTGCTTAGAAATTTCTTAATCGAAAACACCATATTAAGCTAAGACCCACACGAACATGTGACTAGATTACTCAACATGTAAAATTCACACGAAAATTACCGTACCACCCTCTCCCCGCCAGCACCCACGCACAAGGCCAGACAGCAAGTTCAATGTCACGCCAGCTTCACCATATTCTACAGTGAGCCCAGATACATCAACTGCACCGTCACAGAGGACGGCTACCACAGGGCCAGGTCAGCCCCAGGTGCCAGCGGGTTTGTTGGGTAACAGACAAGATCAGGGAGCACCGGGGCTGAGGATCTAACGGTCGCAAAGGTCACTGTGTCCAGCGATGGGCACGAAGGCAGGGAGAGGCTGACCTAGGGGTCCCGGGGACAACGCCACAGGCAACATAATGCTCTTGACCCCAGCACCCAGAAAGGTTTCCCAAGCCACTAGGTGCGGACCTCTCACACTTAGGAAACCGACAGCCAGTCAGCCGCCTTCCAGGGTAGCTCAACCAAACGGAAGCTGCACAAACATGCTCATGGAGCCCCTCCATGGGGGGAGGCAGGTGTCTTCTTCCACCAAAAAGCAGCACCACCGAAGTCCGGCAAAGGAACCTGACGTTTCCTTTTCATCAAGCCGGGACGCCAGGAAGTGCGCCTCTGCCCTAGGGCCCACTTGAGGCTCTTGGTGACAGTGGGGGGATGCCACAGCAGGGCGGGGCTGTTCACCCCGTTTACTTATGACCCCATTCTCTGTATTATTATTTTAATGCCACAAACTCAGACTGTCAGAACTATCATCCAGTGCTTACTATGGCTTTAAGGAGCTCTGGTGGGCAGTGGGCAAGGCGTTGGCTGCTAACCAGAGGTTGGTGGTTCAAACACACCAGCTGCTCTGCAGAAGGAAGACGGGGCAATCTACTTGCGTAAAGATTTACAGCCTTGGAAACCCTCTGGGGGTCGCTGTGAGTCAGAATCGACTCAGTGGCAGTGGGTTTGGTTTTTACTATGTGCTTCACACTCTAGCAGGAGCTCTGGTAGCACAGTGCCTAAGGCATCGGACTGCTAACCAGAAGGTTGGTGGTTCAAACCCATCACCCCCTCTGCAGAAGGAAGACTGGGCAATCTACTTGCGTAAAGATTTACCGCCTCAGAAACCCAATGGGGGTCACTATGAGTCAGAATCAACTCGATGGCAGAGTTTGGTTGCGGTTTGGTTTACACTTTGTGGGTAAGTACTGTCATCTCCGTCTCACAGGTGAGCAAGTGGAGGTGCAGACAAGTTACCCAACCACTCAGTGTGCCTCAGCCCATCAGTGGGCAGCCCAGATCTCGATCCAGGCAGTCGGGTTCGAGTCCCAGCTGCTAACCACTACACCACACTGTCTCTCCATCCTGGCTGTTCAGAAGGCAGCCAATGCCAGTGGGACTGGGAAGGGAGGAGGCAAGCTTTGCAGTGGGGCTGGGAGACACCCGCCCTCCCCGTACAGTCCCCACACCTCACCTGGACCCCAGGCAGAGAACCGGGCTAGCTGCAGCGGCTCTGCCTTCAGCCTGGGGTGGATGTGCAGCCACCACCATCACCCTGCCCCAGGCGGTGCTGGGAGAGAAACACTGCCCCGAGGAACCCCCAGCTAATCTCTAGATCTGGTGCCTAAACTGGCATTTCCAGTCCCGATCCGGTTTCCACACCAAACACTTGAAACCGCTGAGCATTCATTCAGCAAACATTATTGCCAGGCACAGGGCAAAGCCTGTGGGCTCATGAACGGAAAGCCAAGGTTCCTGTCCTGAACCGGCTCACCATGCCTGGGCAGGGGAAAAGCGTAAAGAAATAAAGACGGACTGAGCTGACACAGGCTGGCACCCAGGTGTCCCAAGGGTTGAGGAAGACTGCAAAGGGAGCAATTACCCAGGGGTCAGGGGCAGCTTCACCGAGGAGGGGACCTGAGCCGGGTCTCCAAGGGTCTGCCACCAGCCTACTCATACCATATGCATTAAGGCAGAAACCAAACTCAGAGACAGAAAACGCACTGTGGTACCTGAAGGCAGTGCTAACCGTTAGCTCAGGCCTCGTCCAATCACAGACCATGAACACCTCAGCACATCGGGGTGGGGGTCTCCACTAAACAGAACTGTGAACCCAGCACAGCACAAAGGCTGGGCAGAAGCATCTAACCTGGCCACCTCTCCGATCTGATACCTGTCATACATGGTCATCACATGGTGACAATGGGTGCCGTTCCCAGAGCTCCTCTGGGTCATTTAAAGACTGTAAGAAAGGGATCCCACCAGAGAACTTCAGCAAACTGCCTCGTTCACCCAGCTAATGACGGCAGAGGGGATTCAAACCCAGGTCCTCCCCACCAGAGAACTTCAGCAAATTGCCTCATTCACCCAGCTAATGACGGCAGAGGGGATTCAAACCCAGGTCCTCCCCACCAGAGAACTTCAGCAAACTGCCTCATTCACCTAGCTAATGAAGGCAGAGGGGATTCAAACCCAGGTCTTCCCCACCAGAGAACTTCAGCAAACTGCCTCGTTCGCCCAGCTAATGACAGCAGAGGGGATTCAAACCCAGGTCCTCCCCACCAAAGCCCATCTTCTGCTTTTGTCGGGTGTCGCCAGTCATTTCTGACTCACAGCGACCCCATGTGTCAGAGGGGAACTGCCCCAGAGGGCTCTCTGGCTGCCATCTTTATGGACGCAGACGGCTAAGTCTTTCTCCCACAGAGTCAGTCACTGGGTGGGTCCGAACCAGGTTAGCAGCCGGGTTTGCCCCGGCAGGGCTCCTCCCATCTGCCGCACTCTCAGGCCTCCCACAGAACTGGACCTGCGAGGAATTTGAGGGTATCTGGCAGCAGGTCGTGCTGTACAGGGAAAGGGTGAAATTTCTACAAGGTGATTCTTAAAGTGATACAGCACCCAGTAAGAGATGGTGCATCAACAAGACAAACACTCACTGCTGGAGAGTCCATTCCGAGTCCCCGTGACCTTGTATTGCTGTTGTTTGGTGCCACAGAGTCGGATCCGACTCACAGCGACCCCATGTCCAACAGAACGAAACAACGCCCCATTCTGTGCCACCCTCACAATCCTCGTCATGCTGTGCCCACTGGCACAGCCACTGTGTCGGTCCACCCCATTGAGGGCCTTCCCCTTTTTCGCTGACCCTCTACTTTACCAACCATGACATCCTTCTCCAGGGACTGGTCCCTCTGACAACATGACCAAAGTAGGTGAGACCAAGTCTGGACATTCACTTCCAAGGAGCATTCCGGCTGCACTTTTTCCGTGACACATTTGTTCCATTATTCTGGCAGTCCGTATATTTTAAGTATTCTTTGCCAACACACCAATTCAAAGGCATCAGTTTTTCTTTGGTGGTTCCTTACTCATTGCCCAGCTCTCACATGCATACAAGACAACTGAAAATACTATGGCTTGGGTCAAGTGCACTTTAGTCTTCAAGGTGACATCTTTGGTCTTATTTAAAGGGGTCTTTTGCAGCAGATTTGCCCAGTGCAATACAACATGTGATTTCCTAACTGCTGCTTCCATGGGTGTTGACTGGGGATCCAAGTAAAATGAAATCCCCAACAACTTCAATCTTTTCTCCATTTATTATGATGTTGTTTATTGGCCCAGTTGTGAGGATTTTCGTTTTCTTCATGTTGAGGCTGTAGGCTCTGATCTTCATCGGTAAGTGCTTCATCTTCACTTTTAGCAAGCAACGTTGTGTCGTCAGCATATTGCAGGTTGTGAGTGAGTCTTCCTCCAATCCCGATGCCACATTTATCCAGCTTCTTGGATTATTTGTTCAGCAGACAGATTGAATAAGTATGGTGAAAGGGTACAGCCCTGAAATACTTCCTTCCTGATTTTACACCATGCAATATCCCTCGCTCTGTTCGAACAACAGCCTCCTGATCTATGTACAGGTTCCTCATGAGCACAATGAAGTGTTCTGGAATTCCCATTCTTCTCAATGTTACCCATAATTTGTTATAATCCACACAATCGAATGCTTTTGCACAGTCAGTGAAACACAGGTGAACATCCTTCTAGTATTCTTTGCTTTCAGCCAAGATCCATCTGACATCAGCAATGATATCCTTCGTTCCACATCTTCTTCTGAATCCAGCCTGAATTTCTGGAAGTTTCCCGTCAATATACTGCTGCAATACCTTGAATTGCTTGAATTATATTCAGTAAGATTTTACCTGCATGTGATTATTTACTTGTGTGTGAAATGACCCTGTAGGACAAAGTGGAACTGCCCCATAGGGTTTCTAAGGCTGTCAGTCTTTACAGAAGTGTTCTGGTTCCCTAATACCACTCTGACAAGAATATGTCACAAATGGGATGACCTTAACAAACAGAAGTTGATTCTTTTACAGTTCGGGAGGCTAGAAGTCCAAGTTCAAAGTGCCAGGCTCTAGGGGCTGGGTGAAAGCCCCTCAACCTTGGGTCCAGTTCTGCCTCCTGCTCCCAGCCCACTGGAGCTAGAGGTGTTTCTTCAATCAGACAGCTGCTGGCTGCTGAGACTGATAAGCCCAAGATTGACAAGTAAAAAGGCACAGCCCCGATATAACCAAACCACACAGCAGGCCATTAATTTAAGCCCAATGGTGAGTCCCAAGGTTGGCAGAGCATGGCGGGCTGCTGAACAACGACACGGCTACATGCAGGGTCCAAATGTGCCACAGGCTAGAGACCATTTCCCAAGGCTTCTGCTTAAATACAGGAAGCAGACCACATTCCTTAAGGCAGCTACTCAGCTGCTCCCAGTGGATTCCACCATGGAGTTGATTACCAGTCTCATCATGGGGAACACTCCATCCAGCTGCCCAGCCATCAACCAGGCCCAGCCAAGTTGACATACAACTTGCTTCCTGACACCACAGGAAGCGAAGTCCAAACCAAACCCACTGCCTTCAAGTCAATTCCGACCCACAGCGCCCCTGGAGGACAGAATACAACTGCCCTGTAGGGTTTCCAAGGCTGTCAGTCTTTAGGGAAGCCAACTGTCACATCTTTCTCCCACCGAACGGTTGATGAGTTCAAACCGCTGTTGACCGTTTGGTTAACAACTGCATGCTGAACCACTGTGCCACCAGGGCTCCTGGAAGGTCAATGAAATACTGCAAACTGCCGTTCTGGCTTCTGCCCTCCCCCATGGGGCTAAAGGACAAGGTGAAGGAAAGGGGACCAGCTCTGCAGCAGGCAGCTGTGTGACAGGGGGGGACCTGGCAGCACCACCCCGGGCAGGCTCCATGGTGCCACGTGTGGATCCCTGAACACAGCAAGCCCCAGACAGGGCCCCAAGCACTCCTCTAGCGGCAGGGACGGCAGAAGCCAGGCGCAAGCCCAGGAGGAGTCCCTCCACTTACAAGGCCCCACAGCAGAAATTCTCATCCTCCCGTCTTCAGAAAGGCAAACGCCAAGATGACATCAGCTGCCAAGGGCCCTGGGCAGAACAAACAGTCTGCACTTGATCACAAGTCAACCCAAAGGTTGGTGGTTCGAACCCACCCAGTGGCACCATGGAAGAAAGGCCTGGTGATCACCTCCATAAAGACTCCCACCATGAAAAGCCTATGGAGCAGCTCTACTCTGTCAACACGGGGGGCCGCAACGCGCTGGGATCTACTCGATGGCAGTGGTGGTGGTGGGGAGACCAGAAAAGATGCCAAACCACCCAAGGACTAACTAGCAAGATCCTCAGGCCTGGTGAAAAGACGCCTCCACGAAGCTGCAGGT
>NW_006921670.1:8375293-8377005 GCF_000298275.1 Orycteropus afer afer
GTGCGAGGAGGGAGCAGTGGCTGTTCTCCAGTCCTCCTCAGTAGCCCCTCTCAGTTTTCACGAACCAAGAATCTTTAAATAGAGCATCTGACCTTTCCTCTCCACACAAACACAGGTACAAGTCCGTAAGCCAAGCCAGGCGCCTAACGCCCCCATCAAAGAACAAAGCTGCGCTAAGTACCTGTTCTATCGTTGGCAGGGTTTGAAAAAAGAGAAAACGTTTTCTATTCAGCCGCTTCCCTTCTCTGGCACTTGACCAAAGCTAAAAAAAATTAAAATAAAGTCAGACTCATTCAAGCCCAATTGAGAAAAACTTCAGCACTAACGTGATAGGAGAAACATGTTCATTGTTTTCTTATGCATTTTATAAGCTCCCCAAATGCCATCAAGAAAAGTCCTAAGACACCTGAGCCCCGCGCGCTGGGGACAGCTGGGGCGTCTCTGGGCCACACACTGAAGATGGAAGATGAGTCCCAAATGAGGGTGAAATTCAAGAAGAAATGGCAGACAGGGTTGACGGTGAGTTTGTGACTATTTTCAGGAATGAATTAGGAACAGCGCATTGTTTTATGAGGGGGTTAGTGGGGTACCGTCTTTCTCGTTTATATGTTTTAATTCCTCCACGTGACAAACGCTGATTCAGGACTCTCCATGCTAAGCTCAGAAAGTTACAAACTAATTTGCCACCTTTGTCCTTAAGTAGCTTAGAGTCTAGTAAGGTGGGTGGACTAGTACCCAGATGACCCAGTGACAAATGCCACATAATTAAACAGGGGCATGGAGGGATGGGGGAAGACAGAGACTTAGATGGGCAAACACCCCAGGAAAGGGCAGCATCACTCTGTAACTTGGCCAGTCACCTCCCCTGTCTGGGCTAAGCTTTCCTCCTCCTCTGCGGACGAGCAATGGGCCAGATGGGAGCTGCCCAGCTTTACTGACCAATCACAGACAAGCAATGGACCAGAAGGGTGCTGCCCAGCCACCCTGACCAATCACAGACAAGAAATGGACCAGAAGGGCGCTGCCCAGCCACCCTGACCAATCACAAGATGACCAATGGACTGGATGGGAGCTGCTCAGCCTCACTGACCATCTCACTGACCGACCAATCTCGTGCACTGAATGTGGGGGAAGTGGGCAGCTCCCATCATTTCATTTAAAGGGCATTTTAATATATATATATTTTTAAAAGGGCATTTTCACAGTAAAAGGAAGATAGCACAACCCGACCTCAGAATAAATGAAAAACCCTAAACTAAAGAACTTTAGCTTTGTTAAGATAAATAAATAACAGTGATGAGGCTGCTTGTAACGTGGACGCACAGCAATGGACACATCACCCTGGCTTGGTGTTTAGACACCTGAGGATCGATGACAAAGTGGGTGGCATTTACCAGTCCGTGTTCTATGACGTATGTGTCTGCCATGATGCTGGAACACGTCCTGGTGGCTCTGAGGTCCTCGCGGGCTCCACGTCTGTACTGTTGTTGTTTTGGGGGATGGGAAAGGAAGGCTCTGGTTTGGCCATTTTCTCGGGGGTGGGGGGGAGCTCCCGGTCCATTCAAATCCCGTGTGAAACCAGGAAGGATCCGACTACATAAACTGTGACCCGAGCATCGCAGAGAGCTACCACCACCTTCCTGCTCCTCTGTGTGGGACAGGGAAGGAGAAAGAAGATACCGGGACCCTGGTGCCAAGAAATGGGAAAGTCA
>NW_006921670.1:8377720-8379608 GCF_000298275.1 Orycteropus afer afer
CATGAGAAGGGCAGGGTGAGCGGCCACCTGACCCTGAAATCCCTAAGCCTCCTCCACCTGTAACGTGAAGACCATCTCAGTAACCACCTCACAGAGCTGTGAGGATAAAATGAGAAAATGTACATGAGGTACCAGGCACAGAGAAACGTTTTAAACGTAAGCCATCCTGATCAACTCCCCGCAACAGTGCGGGAAGCTCTCACTGATGTCGACCTCAATTAAAGTTGTAAAAGATACAGAGTGGGGCCCTTCCAAGGGCATGTTTACAGAAGGAGGGACATCGAGGTGGCAGTGATAGAAAGTGACTCCGAAGAAACTCAGAGAGGACAATCAACGAATCAATGCCACACCAATCCAAATGGCAGCTGTCAGCACCCACACTGCCCACAGCGGGTGAGGTGTGGCCATGGACAGGGCTAATTCACAAGGTCCCATGAAGGAAATAAAGTGAGGGGACTTTTGCCAAGAGGTTGACTGGGCGGAGCCCTCAGAAAATGCCAAGCATGGAACAACTCCCCGGTTCCAGCCCGGATGGTGTTCTGGCCCCTGGTGCCACTCTGACAAGAATATTCCACAAACGGCATGGCCTTAACAAACAGGAGTTATTCTCTCACAGTTCAGGAGGCTTTAAGTCCAAGTTCAAAGTGCCAGGCTCTAGGGGCTGGGTGAAAGCCCCTCAACCCTGGGGTTCAGCTCTGCCTCCTGCTCCTGGCCCACTGGAGCTAGAGGCATTTCTTCACTCAGACAGCTGCTGACTGCTGAGGTGCCAAGCCCAAGGTTGACAAGTTAAAAGGCATAGTTCCCATGTTACCAAACCACATGGCAGGCCATTGATTCAAGTCCACTGAAAGTCCCAAGGTCACCAGAACATGGCAGGCTGCTGAACAATGACATAGCTACATGCAGGGTCCAAGCGTGCCAGAGGCTAGAGACCATTCCCAAGGCTTCTCCTTATATACAGGAAGCAGACCACATGCCAAAGGCAACTACTCAGCTGCTCACAATAGATTCCACATGGAGTTGATTGCCAGTCTCATCATGGGGAATAACTACCACCAGCTGCCCAGCCACTCCACCAGGCCCAGCCAAGCTGACACACAAACACCACCACCCACAATGGTCAAGGACAGCGGCACACACGGTTCCACACTGCTGGTCACCAGCAGGCCGGGCACGCGTCACAGGGGAAAGCCAGGTGCTCAGCCATGGCCGTGGCTGCTGTGTGTCAGGACGGGACCCAGTACAAGCTGCTGCAGAGACGAGCGCCACACATCTCACATGTGTGAGACAAAGCTGAAGACAGGTCACAAAACAGCTTAACTATCACAAGCCAATGTTTGTTTTTGAAAATTCCGTGTGAATCTAAAGTTCTGGGAAATCGTGCATCAAGGTGTTGACAACACTCATCTTTGTTTATATAGCTGTGTTCCCAGACTGTCATAGAAAGTGCACATGCTGACGTCAACGAAGGGACACACTGCGCTCCTTGAAGAACTCTGTCACCTGGGCAGACAGCGAGACAGAGTGAAGAGCCGAGTCCCCACCCTTCCCCACCCGGCGCTGCACACAGGGGCCCTCAGAGTCCTCTGTAAACCGACAGACACTGAGTCACGGGCAAACCGCCCTCTCTCACCGTCCCCAATTCCGGAGAGACCCTGGCACAGCCCCTGCACTCTCAGCCAGGCCACCTGTCTGACACCTCAGCCTCCAGGGGGCACACGTCACCCCTGCCCCTCACCAGCTGTGTGCTATTCCAGGTGCGGAAAACAAGGGGCCCATCCTGGTCACGCCACACAATCCACCCAAAAAGCCACGTCTGCGATCTTACGAGCCCCTTCTGAAAAGACACAGAACCCCCCGGGGACAGCCAAGGGTCCGGCTATCTCAA
>NW_006921670.1:8383198-8388448 GCF_000298275.1 Orycteropus afer afer
TGAACACACTCCTGTACCTTCCAGCCAAACAAAAGACAGACATATGAGGTGAACATTTACCTGAGGTAGATACATTCCTTGGAGAGAACAATCATGGGAGAAAGAAGGGCTGTTTATGCATGGGGAGACAGCTCAGGGGGCAGGAGTGCATGTAGGGATGGACACAGGAAGAGATAACTATCGAGAGGAAGTGGGAGGGGAGCTGCTGCATTGTGGTAAATTGTGGTCAACGTCATGAGACAAAGTATATGTGAGCTGCTGTATGGAAAGTGAATGTGTTCTGTAAACATTCACCCAAATCACAATTAAAAAAAAAAAAAATCAGCCAGGGAGGGTGAAACCTGAGTAAAACAAAACAACTGGTCAAAAATCTCAAAGTGAGCACCTGGAAATGAAGTCAGGGTCTCTGGACCCTAAAGGCACACAGGGTGACCAGTGGCAGTGCCCCAGTAGACACAGAGCCTTGGACTGTAGTGAGAACCATGCCAATAGTGAGAAGTGATCCAAACCACACAGCTGTGGCTCCTGGTCTACCCACTCCTCCCCACAGCAGCACTGGGCAGGTGCTGACTTGACCTCCCTGGGCCACCCAACCTGCCACAGCCATCCCTCTCTATTCCAGGCCACTGTGCATCACCTCCCTTCACTCACTGGATAATGTCTGAGAGTCTGCAGGTTAACGAAGAGCGCTGGTGGTGCACTGGTTAATGCACTTGGCTACTAGCCTAGAGGTCAACAGTTTGAACCCATCAGCTGCTCCACGGGAGAGACAAGGCAGTCTGCTTCTGTCAGCCTTGGAAACCCCGTCCTATAGGGTCTCTAGGAGTCAGAATCAACTCAACGGCAGTGGCAGAGCGCCCCAGGCCCCAGAAACAGTGGGAGCCACCTACTGCGGAGAGGCGCAGGCCAGGCCCGGGCGGCTTGTGGGGTTACCACAGAGACGGGCTGGAAGAGAATGGGCAGGTCCTGGAAACGGAAGCAGACAGCCGCTGTGCGAGGGCTGCGTGCTGTGTGGGGCGAATTCCCTCTGAGCCCGACTCCAGCGGACCCAAGTCGCCGCGTCTGACCGAGCGGCCACATGTCCGCTGTGTCACTGGAGCAGAAGGGCCTTGCGCTTGAATGTCAGCCTCAGGAAGGACTGGGGGGCGGGGGCTTCCTGCCCCAAACAGCCCGCAACAAAGTCACTGAAAGACAAACAGCCAGCAGTGATTTTTTTTTAAAAGCAATTTTTTTAAAAAAAAGAACACTCCAGAGGGTGTTTCACTTACTCTCCAGAACTTCGGTTTCAAAGTGCCAGACTGCCCACGCTTCCCACCAATGGCGCAATCCCCGGCCCCACCCCCAGCAAGTTCATTATTTCTATGGACCGGGAATGGCAGCACCTCGCAAACGTGGCCAAAACTTCCCCAGTGTGCTGAATGATGCAACATCTATGAGAGTCAGTCTCATTGCCCAACGGCTTCCTACTGTAACTTCAGAGAAAAAGGCTACAGAAGCTTTTTCCACTCCTTCCTTAAAACTGTTACTAAGCTGGAAGCGCTCCAAGTATGCCCTGGAATTTACACGTCTGACAGCCTGACAGCTGCAGGCCTGTGGGTAAGCACTCAGGCCTTCAAGCCCCCAGAGACGCCAGGGGTGGTGGCCTCCGCTCCCCTCCGCAGTGCCCAGGGCGTGGGCTGCTGCCCGTCCTGAGCCCCACCGGGCAGGCCTGTGTCTGTGGCCCCACTCCCTTGTTTCCTGGCCCCTAGAGCAGGGCTCAGCACCTGGGGACACTGCACCAGCTGTAAGGAGGACTAAGGGCAGCCTCGCCCCGAGCACCCCGGCCCTGGTGCTGATGCCCAGTCCCAGGCATGGCAGTCCCTGTGCTCCCACTCACCACCTCCACCCCCGCGAGCCTCAGTTTCCTCCACGGCAGGAGGACCAGCTGTGGACAAGATCCAATGGTGCCTGGCAGACCCTGGAGTGCCACAGAGAAGTGTCCGAAAACCAAATCAAACTCACTGCTGTCGAGTCGATTCTGACTCATAGCGACCCCTCCTTGGGTTTCCGAGGGCATCACTATGGAAATAGACTGCCCCGTCTTCCTTCCGAGGAGCAGCTGGGTTTGAACCGCCAGCCTTCTGGTTAGCAGTCAAGTGCCTTAGGCACCACGCCCCCAGGACTCCTATAAGAAGTCTGCTCCCCTATAAGTCCTGACGTCCTCCACGTCCAGCCTCTGGCCCACCTATGACCAAGTACGATGAGCAACAAAGCGCCAGGTCTACCGAGGGGCCGGCCTCTCTCTCGTGCACCCGCCACTTCTCCCCGGGAGCTAAATGAACCTAACTGGTATCCACTGACCTCCTGAGGAGGCGCCTGGCCTCAGACCCCAAGCCTAACGCCTCCACATGGGGGGCAGGGAGCAGCTCCCCCTGGTGGGCCCCTGGTCTGGACACAGATCATCTGCTGCAAGACCAGACCCTGGGCATCAGGCCTCTGTCCTCCCTCCCACCGCTGCCCAGTGCGGGCTGCCTTCCACAGCAAAGACATCTGCTCTGTGGCCGCCAACGACCGTCCAGCAGCTGGGCCAGGGCTGAGGACAAGGGTCAGGAGCCCACAGAAGCTGCTGGCTGCCCCGTCAGCCAGCCCTGGAACCAGAGGGCCACGTTACTCCTTACACTCCAGCACCACACCCTGTTTTGGTTACCTCATGCTCTCTAGCAGAAGATACAAGCGGAATGGCTCAGACAAACAGGAGTTTATTCTCTAATGGTTCAGAGGCTTTAAGTCTGGTTCCAAGTGCCAGGCTCTAGGGGCTGGGGGAAAGCCCCTTGACTTTGGGCTTCAGCTCTGCTTCCTGCTCCCGGCCCACTGAAGCTAGAGGCTATTCTTCACTCAGAGAGCTGCTGGCTGCTGAGGCTGACAAACCCAAGGTCAACAAGTAAAAAGGCACAGCCCCAATATTACCAAACAACATGGCAGGCCACTAATTTAAGTCCAGAAGAAGTCCCACGATTGGCAGGGCCTGGCAGGCTGTTGAACAATGACTTGGCTATATGCAGCGTTAAAGGGTGCCAAAAAGCTAGAGACATTCCTCAAAGGTGCTTCTTATACACGGGAAGCAGACCTCATCACTAAAGCAGCTACTCAGCTGCTTCAGTAGATTCCGCCAAAGAATTGATTACCAGCCTCACTACATCCAGCTGCCCAGCCACTCAAAACCAAGCCCAGCCAAGCTGACACACAACCTCAACTACCACAGCCTCCAAGGTCTGGACTTGAGTGGGTTTAACTTAGTGGGTCTCTCAAGCCCCACACTCAATTATTAGCATCCCTTTGACCCCTATCATATGCCCACCATAGAGCTAAGTGCTTTTAAGAGATACAGAAATTCACTAGACAAAGCCCCCATCCTCACAGCTAACTCATAAGGAAGATAAGATAAAGTACTTCTATCAAAAGGTAGAGTGGGCTTTGGGGGCAGTGAGTTCATGATAACAGGGAGGAACAACTGAGAAGACGGGACCATGGCCGCACAACTCGAAGGATGCCATCATGTCACTAGGCTGTGCATGTAGAGACCGTTGCTGGTGTGTGTTCTGCCGTGTTATCCTCAACAACAACAAATGAAATCTAAAAGAAAATCACAGAGGTGCCAGACTCCTGTCGTGGTGGTGTGTTAACCAGGTGCTGGGAATGGCCCTCCCACAACCGCAAAACTACCACCGGCCCTGGGTGAACCACTAACACAAGTGAACTAACTGCTGGGCTTGCAAGAATGTAAAGAAATCTCCAAAGAGATCAAAAGAAAGAAAAACAACGCCTTTAAGGTAAACTCAAAACAAGGAACTAGTAGCCAAATGGGAGTGGGAGGCCGGGATTACCCTGAGAGCAAAGGTGAACGTCAGCCCGGGAAGGGAGACTGGGCCAGTAGTGGGTGCTGAACCCGCAGTGATGGCCCTTGGAGGGACCCCGAAAGGGGCTGATGTGGTCTCTGCCACAGCGAGTACAAATCCCCCCGGAGGCTATCTTCAGTCCAGGCCCCCAGGATTCCCAGGGGGTGAGGAGCTCCGACTACGGGATCTTAATACAGACAATGAAACACCAGGCCTAAATCGACCATGAGTGAAGGTCAGCAACCATGGCCAGCAGCGAACCCTGGGTTTTAGAACTGCCAGTTACAACACGTGAGGAACTATGGCGGGAATGTGCAGAGGGACAGAAGGAGGCACAGAGAATGAACAAGCAACACTGAAGTCAATTTGAGAAAACACACACATAATTTGTAGAAGTTAAAAATATAATTGTTGGCAAGCACAGTAACACGGATGAGTCTCAATGAGTGAAAGCCAGACACAATCAGCCAGTGACTGTTTCCAGTGACATAATACTCTGGGCAAGATGGAGCGACAGGGACAGAGAACAGACCAGCGGAGCCAGGGGCTGGGGCTGGAGAGAGAACTGACTGCAGTGCGGCGCGGGGAACATCCAGTGACGGGAGCGCTCCGTGTGTGATCGCGGGGGTGGCGTCACGACTACACGGGGCTCTTAAAACTCAGAACTCCATCTACACACGCGAGGCCTGCCAATCTGCTTCTGTAAAGATTACAGCGAAAACAAAACGCTACGGCACAGTCTACTCTGTACCACCTGGGTCGCCAACAGTCAGAGTCACCTCAGCAATGGGCTTGGTTTGGTTTGCGTATGTGAAGACTATGACGTTCAGCGCAATAAGCCTGACTTTAAGAAGATATTTTAACACATATGTTGCTGCTGCTGTTGTTGTTGTTTGCCATCGAGTAGGCCCCGACTCATAGCGACCCCTCTTTGGGTTTCCGAAGCAATATCACTAGGAAGTAGGATTGCCCAACCTTCCTTCCGAGGAGTAGCTGGTGGGTTTGAACTGCCAGCCTTCTGGTTAGTAGTCAAGTGCCTTAGGCACTATGCTACCAGAGCTCCTTAACACATATAATCATTAAAATTAAAAACTTAATGAATGTGTTCAACACATTCACAATGAACTGTAATGGGAAAGAGATTTCTTTTTAAGACTCATGACACAGCCTCAAAGGACAAGGAGAAAACGACGTGACTGAGAGGTGAAGTGACTGGAGGCCCAGAAAGGAAGTGAGAGAATGGGGACAGGCAGCATTTGAAGGGACAACGCTGTGACTGCCTAGAACTGCTGAGCCATGAATCCACAGGTACAAGGGGGGCTGCAAGAAGGCTCAGTGAGCAGAAAACCACCCCCAGGCACTGCTGTGGAAAACC
>NW_006921670.1:8388577-8390094 GCF_000298275.1 Orycteropus afer afer
AGAAATAGTGTCTTTGAAATGTTCTAAGAAGATGACTCTCCACCTACCATCGTGTACCTGTCTATCTAGGGCTATTCTAACAGAAATACTGCAACTGGGTGGCTTTAACAGACAAAGCTATTTCCTCACGGTTCAGGAGGCTGACTGTCGGAATTCAGGGGGCTCTGAGGAAGGCTCTCTCTCTGGTGGCTCTGGGGAAGGGTCCTTGTCTCCTCAGCTTCTATTCAGTGATCTTCAGGTGGCCAGCATCTTCCCCACCTGTGGTTTCTTCCTTCTTTGCTTAAATGTGCTCTTTTTACACCTCAAATGAGACTGAGTTAAAACAGTCTACACCGATCCTGTCTCATTAACATAACAAAGAAAACCCCTTCCCACTCAGGATTATGAGCACTACAGAGATTAGGGTTTACAGCCCATACTGTAAAAGGGGCACAACTCAGGCCAGAGCAGTACCCCAGAACACTACGTTTCAAAACCAAGGAGAATGAAGGGTCTACTTCAGGAAGAGGAAAAATGACTAGGAGGGACAAGTCTGCTGCAACATGGAAATGGAGAAATCAGTAAAACCAGTGTAAAAATTACAACGTGTCAGCAAAGAGAAGTACGATACTAGACAGCAATAGCCAATAAGGTGGGGTGGGGAGGATGAGGGTTCACAGACAGTCCCCGCACTTTCTAAAATGGAGGGGCCACTACAATAAGAAATCTTACAAACAGCAGTCAGAGGAGAAAGCGCTCAATAACCCAAAAAAAAAGACCAAACTCACAGCCCTGGGGTCAAGGCTGACTCACAGCCTCCCCCACTAGGTTTTCAAGGCTGTAAATCTTCCCAGAAGTGGAATGCTCACCTTCCTCCATGGAGCAGCTAGTGGGTTTGAACCTCTGACTTTCTGGTTAGCAGCCAAAGGCACCAGAGCTCCTTCCTAAATGCAATCTGAATCTATTATTTACAGATATAGGTGCCTAAGGGGCACTGTTTGTGTTCAACTGCTATTCCATAGGTTGGAATTTCAAACCCATTCAGCAGTATCTTGGAAGAAAAGGCCTGGCTGTCTGCTCCCATTAAGATTACAACCAAGTATAACCTATTACACAAAAACATTGGTCTACATCCTACTTGGTGAGTAGTGGCTGGGGTCTTCAAAGTTTACAAGTGGCCATTTCTAGATGCAACAACTGGTCTCTCCTCGTCTGGAGCAAAGAAGAATGAAGAAAAACAAAGACATGGAAACAATTAGTCCAAGGGAAGAGTGGACCCTGAGACCAGAAGAACTAGATGGTGCCCAGCTACCACTGTCAACAACTTGGAAAGGGATCAGTGCAGGAGATCCTGGATAGAGAGGGAGAGGAACATGGAAGAAAACTCAAAATCATTAAAAAGAAAAAAGGGGGGGACGGACCGGGTTTGCTGGTCTGATAGAGCCTGGTGAGACCCCCCAAGACTACAGCCCCTAGTCAGCCTTCAGACCTGGACTTGAACTCACTCCCATGGCTTCCAGCCAAACAACAGACAGGCC
>NW_006921670.1:8390569-8399695 GCF_000298275.1 Orycteropus afer afer
GTGGCTCAGTTTGCAGCTGCAGAGTGTGGACTTGTTAGTGTGCTCTAAGCCTACACGTCTCGTCGTGCGTTCCATGAATTCTCGGTAACTAATGAACCATCTCTCAACTGGAGGAACATGGAACAGTGTCAAAGGAAGCAGAAAGGTACGCAGTACACCGGGCAGAGGGCAGGCCGTCGCAGAGACTCCCAGGGCACTCACAGCCAGGCTGCAGCCCCCCAGGGTTCAGGTCTCCCTCCCACCCACATGTTTGGGACACTGGCCCCCTCTTCTGGCTGCGGAATTGGGAAGCGACACTTTCTCACTGTGCTACCTCCTCACCTGAAGGGCACCTGCCACATTAACCCACCTGCTGCTGACTCTCAGCTGCGCCAAGTCTCACATGGTTCCCAGGACCCCCACTGTGGGGGGAAATAACCGGCCATTTTGAGGGGGCCTGTCCCTTTAACAATCCTCTCTCCTCACCCGGTCCCAGTGGGTTCCTGCTGGATGAGGCCAGGAACCACGCCCACAGCAGGCGAAAGCCAATGGGAAGTGCAGGCCTCAGGCCACAGGCTCCACACAGCAAAGGCCATGCAGGGCTGGCCAGCCCGGAGGGACAAGCAGGCAGACAGCCACAGCCACACACAAGCCTGTCAAGTCCAGTGGCATGGGGGGGGGGCTCACAGACGGGGGAGAGACACTGCTCAATGCCTGGGTTTGAATGCAACGGCTTCAGCATTTCACCACTCAGTATGTTTGGCTCTGGGTTTTAGAAAATACTTCGTGTTTATGCAGAGCCCTCTGAGCCGACTGTAGTTAGATTTTTATTAAGATTAGAGTCTGGCTTTTATCATATGCCTTGCCAACGTCTGCTGATAGTCACATGGGTTTTCCTTTCAATATGACCCCATGAACTGTTAGGTATAATGGACACTTACTCCACACCAAGCCCCGTCCTAACCACGTAACATGCTATCATCTCACTTCATCCTTACCTGGATGGTGGGACTGAGGGTCAAGGGCATTAGGTCATTTCACCAAAGCCCGAGTGTCTGCAGACGGCAGGCCTGGGCGAGCCAACACTTCCTCAACTGACCCGGGCCTCAGATAGGCATGCACAACATGGCTTGGCCATGGAGAAAACCATGTGATACACTACTGCCGTCAACTCTTATTTTATACAGAAATAAATACATTTAGAAATGTTGCAAATACACATTTGCACATACATGTCCACACCCCCACAGCCAGAGACGCACACAGATGAAACCGTCTACAGTTTTCGCTAAACCGCGGGTAGACCAGGAAACCAGACACTACAT
The DNA here is from genome assembly GCF_000298275.1 of Orycteropus afer afer. Taxonomy (NCBI): domain Eukaryota; kingdom Metazoa; phylum Chordata; class Mammalia; order Tubulidentata; family Orycteropodidae; genus Orycteropus; species Orycteropus afer. The sequence goes on from NW_006921670.1 coordinate 8,391,874, forward strand.
GGAACGAGACAGACATGTCTGACTACATTAAAAATGTTGAAAGGTCAAAAGGGCATCTGACAAGGTCAACACAAACTACACAACAGCTGGGAAAATATTTGCAACACTCACATAAAGGGTTTAAAGACCAAGCCAAGAGCCCCTAAAAACTGGAAAGGCAGAGGGGAAACGGATGAAGGGTGTGGACACAGACTTCACAGGAGAAACACGGCCAAGAAACATACCAAAGGCTGCTCAGAAAAATACGAATTAAAATGACCAATGGATACTATGCTCATCTCAGATTAGCAAACACCGAGCCCCACCCATGCAGCATGGGTGGAAAAGCCCGATAGGGGCTGGCTGCCGGTTGTCCTCCAGAAACGGAGGCCCTGCACTGGGGGGTGAAAGACACACACCGCTGCCCAGGACACAGCCAGAGCACAGCGCTCCTGCCTCAGTCACTCGCTGGTTCAACGATAAGCACGCCTTAGATCTCTGGTCTCAGAGAGCATCAAGTCAGGAACCTGAGCTACTGGGAAGAGAGCAAGTCGCTGAGTGACATCCATGGTTGTCGGGTGCCAGCAAGTCACTGCCGCTCCTAGCGACCCACGTGGCAGAGGACTGCCTCTCTGGGTCTTCTGGGAGCTGAGTGCTTTTATGTGCAATTCCTGCCTTTCTGTCGCACCTCGCACGAGCGCACAGTGACACCCGCAGGAACGTGTAACTCTGAGAAGCCCAACACGCTGCCGACAGCTCCCTGACACACGACCAAAGAGCACAGCCCCCACGCCAGGCTGGTGGCAGAGCCAAGGGCTGCCCCCTTGCTCCCACCCACACAGGGCAGAGCTTGGAGAGGCAGCCTGGCAATGCTGCTCGGGCTCCTACGAGCGGCGCATCGTGAACACGCTCTGCGTTTGGCCTGGAGAAGTTTCGGTGGTGACACACCTGAGCCCGATGTGGCGACACACGGAAGCCTACGATGCATTTCGGCGGGAGCCAATCCTCACCCAGCACCCGTTCCTTGTCCCTCTGGCAACTTCATTCCAGTCTGGCCTTGGGAACCCCCGTGGCCCTCCTAAGGACCCTCCCTCCCCGGCTCCTTCTGCAGTTTTCCTGACACCAGGGGGCACCCCACCCCATGTCTGCTTTGGGCTCAGGTTCTGTTCTGCCCCCAGAGCCTGCCTGTGGGTCTCTCCGATGGGAAGTCTGTGCGAGGTCGGGCTGGGAGGAAGGACCGTCTGCCCTGGTCCAGGAAAGCAGAGCAGCTACACAACTGTCCAAAGATAGAGACAAATTACTAAGGGCACATGACCGTGAGCTCCCCAACTCCAACCAAAGAGAAAAGCCTGAGGCCCAGCTTCCCGGAAGTGCCCCGCCCTTGATATGATGGCCTGACAGTGAGGGGTTACCCACTGAGCCAGGTTAGCACCGGCTCTCTCGTGCTTACTTACTGATCTGTAGTGAACCACTTCACATGCTTTCACCACATCCAAGACTCTGCGTCTAGGGATGGCTGGCGCCTGTCTCTCCCAGCCTCACAGCACCTTCCAACGGCATCAAAGCCTCTTCACGTTTACAATCCCTGACAGGGATGGAGTGCCTAGGAAACGAGGTAAGCAAAGGCTTAGTTGTGTTTACTTATCTGGTGAAACCCGTGTGAAATTGTTCACCACAGACCAATGAATAAGTACAAGTAAGCCTGTGCTTACCCTGCTTATTGGTAAGCCATCCCTGTGACAAAATGACGCTCCATTCCCACCTGACAAAAGCCTGACCCGGGACAGCAGGCCTGACCCAGGATGGCAGGTCTGACCCGAGACAGCAAGCCTGACCCGAGACAGCAGGCCTGACCCGGGATGGCAGGTCTGACCCGGGACGGCAGGTCTGACCCGGGATGGCAGGTCTGACCCGGGACGGCAGGTCTGACCTGGGAGAGCCGGGCTGACCCGGGACGGCAGGTCTGACCCGGGATGGCAGATCTGACCAGGACAGCTGGCCTGACCTGGGACAACCAGCCTGACCTGGGGCAGCATGTCTGACCTGGGACAGCTGGCCTGACCCTGGAGAGCCGGTCTGACCCGGGACAGCAAGTCTGTCCTGAGACAGCTGGTCTGACCTGGGACAGGTCTGACCTGGGACAGCTGGCCTGACCCTGGAGAGCCGGTCTGACCCGGGACAGCAAGTCTGTCCTGAGACAGCTGGTCTGACCTGGGACAGGTCTGACCTGGGACAGCCGGTGTGGTGGTTACATTTGTGTGTCAACTTGGCTGGGCCTGACTGACTGGCCTGGTTGACTGGCTGGGCAGCTCTCTCCCCATGGTGAGACTGATAATTATTCCCCATGGTGGAATCTATTGGAGCAGCTGAGTAGCTGCTTTGGGTATGTGGTCTGCTTCCTGCATATAAGAAAAAGCTTTGGGAATGGTCTCTAGCTTATGGCATGCGTGAACCCTGCATGTAGCTGTGTCATTATTCAGCAGCCTGCCATGCTCTGCCGACCTTGGGACTTTCAATGGACTTGAATTAATAGCCTGCCATGCGGTTTGGTAACATGGGGACTGTGCCATTTTGTTGACCTTGCGCTTGTCAGCCTCAGTAGCCAGTAGCTGCCTGAGTGAAGAGATGCCTCTAGCTTCAGTGGCCGGGAGCAAGAGACAGAGCTGAAGCCCAAGGTCAAGGGGCTTTCACACAGCCCCTAGAGCCTGGCATTTTGAACTCAGATTCTAGCCTCCTGAACTGTAGGAGAATAAACTCCTGTTTGTTCAAGCATCTCATCTGTGGTATATTCTTGTCGGAGTGGCACTAGGTAATCAGAAAAGCCAGGCTGACCCAGGACAGCAGGTCTGACCCGGGACAGGAGGTTAGCTGCAGCTGATGTCACAGTGATTCCAAGGGAAGAGCTACCCCTTTAACCCACCAGTGTCTGGGGCATGTGAGATCAAGGAGCAAGGTAAACCAGAAGAAAAATGGGAGCTCCGGTGGTGCAATGGTTAAGGCATTTGGCTACTAACCAAAAGATCAGAGGTTCAAACCCACCAGCTGCTCCACAAAAGAAAGACCAGGCAGTCTGCTTCCATAAAGATTTACAGCCTTGGAAACCCAGTGGGGGGTCACTCTGAGTCACAGCCAACTTGATGGCAGCCAGTTTGGGTTTTGGTTTTTTTTAACCTCACCTATAGGGGGGCTCTCGTGGCACAAACAGTTAAGCGCTCCACACTACACTACTTGCAGAAAGACAGGCCTGGCAATCTGCTTCCAAAAGGGCCCAGCCTTGGAAACCCTGTAGAACCCTTCTGCTCCGCACATGTGGGGTCACTGTGAGTCACAATCAACTCGACAGCCGCTCACAACAGCCGCTCACAACAGCAGCAACCCTGCCTTACCGGGTTGAAAGGTTGCAAGGCTGTGGCCTCCGTTGACTTTCACTAGAGTAACCTCCCCTCAGCACAACCAGTGCCACCAATCTTACACGACGAGACTTTAAAGAGAAGCAGTCGTAACCAACTACTTCAAAAGAGTCAACCGCTCGCCCAACGGTAACAGGGGTCAGGGTGGAAAGCAAAATGATGCTTCATTCTCTTGTTCTAAAGCCTAGTGCAGGACATACGTTGGTTTCTTTGTCCAGTTTAGTAACAAACGTCAGACAAGCCAGCTGCTTCCTACAGAAAAAGAAATCAGGGCATGTCAGGGAGGGGCAAGAGGTGACCATAGAGATGCCCCCTCCGATTTTGGCTGCACCCCAGAGGCTAGCTGGCTCCCCACTACTCCTGAGAGCGCCACATGGTCTACCTCCCAGCCCCCCGTCTGCCCCTTGAACCCCTCAGGCAGCCTCCCTGCCCCCCTCCTGCTCACTAGGACACCCTGACTTCACCTCCCTCCGCATCCAGATCCAGTTCCAGGGCTCAGAAGGGTGACCTGTCACTGAGACGTGCCCACACCAGCCCTGCCCGCCGAGCTGAAGCCAAGGCCGCAGAAGGACTGCTGGGTTCTGAAATGCTTGCAAGCAAACATAGAGGGAACAGTACAACACAGAGGGAAAAGACCACACACACGTGGGTGCGCACTGTCACCAGCTTCAGGTGGTTTTAACCTTTTGTCCGCCTCTGCACCACACCACATCTGGAGGGAGGGCTGAAGCCTGAAAAGGCCCTTGGAATCCTGATCAACAGCTACACAAACTCAGGCTCGCCCAAGACTCTAGTCCTGTCTCCATTTCCCCCCTTTCTATAACCAACCCCCATTCCGGTTGGAAACAGATGAGCGGGCACGATAGCGCATCTCCTTAAAGTCAGTTTTCAGAAACCCAGGCAAGACCAACTTGCAATCGGTTAAAACCTGCAAAGACCAGTCATGGCCTGTGGGTGTGTGCAGTGGGAGAAATGGAACACAGTTGCTCGGAACTGGCATCTCCCCTCTCCCTGAACCTCAATCAGCTGACGACAGGAAGGTGGTGTAACTCATCTGGTGCACAGTGCCCTGCATTAAAAACTGACTCCCTGTAAACCAAGGTGAATGAAACCTCAGCCAATCCACAGCCAACTCACACCCAAACTCCTGGAATTTACAGCCCCCTTCCTTGAACCCTACAAAAACCGTACTCACCTACTCAGGGAGTCAGATTTGGGTACTTCCCCTCTCCTCACCATATGCATAGTAATACTTATCTTTCTCATCTCTCAGATACTCAGTGCATGTGAACTGATCCAGCCTGATGTCACCCCAGGCAGGGACTCACTTTAGTGTGATATCAAATGGTGACCTAGATGACACTGGGGTCTCTCTGACCCTCTGCCCAGAGCCCAAGGACCTTCAGATGGGGGCGGCGGCCCTCAGATGGACGTCAGTGCGCACTGGACTTTGTTCTGTCTGGAGGTAAATACATGAGGGGTGCCAAGCCTCCAAGCACCCTTGGCCCGAGGCACATTCATTTCTTAAAAGAAGAGAAACTAATCTGGGCTTGAAGACGTCTTCTGGGTGAATGAAAGCTAAATTCTTCAGAACACATACAGGGAGCCTACTATGAGGTTGAAGCTTACCCAAGATCACCTCCGTAGTCTTGGTGTTTCTAAGATCTGTACTCCAATCTGATTTTGTATGCACTTTCTGGGAAGTTGAGAGAGAGTTCCGTGAGTGCATACCTGGTCTGATTCAGTATTGGTTTACTTTGCATGTGTGGGGGGTGGGGGGTGGGGGTGCCAGGACAAAGAGAGTTGTTCGCTTTATTTAATACATTTTATTGAACTATAACTTATGTACAGTGAAATACACAAAACTAAAGCGACACGGGTCAGTGACAAAGAGAGTTTCATGTGAGAATGAACACAGTGTGTGAACAAAAATGGGTAACTAAGGTTCTGACCGGAATGCAGCCCCCTCAACTGTGTCCTGAAAAACTGGGCTCATTTTTGCTACAAGCCTATGAACAGAAAGAGTATGACATTTTTTGTAACACATCCTGGCCCAGTACCAGCTCAGATTTGGGGAAAAGGGCCAGGGAATGTTAGTTGGAGGTCTGATATTACTCTGCAGTTAGATTTGTTTTGCTAGAGGAAGAGAAATGGGTGAGATCCCCTATGTGCAAGCTTTTTATCTCTTTATTCCAGATAAGAATTTACAAGAACAGTGCAAAATGATGGTTGTGTAATCTAAAGGCAATGATGAATTTAAGGGGTCCTCCAGAACTCTGAGGACCCTTGTCTTGATGCCTTTCCTCTTCTGTCTGCCCCCCCTTTCTGCCTCCCAGAGGCGAAAGGCAACTGATCAGCAACACCATCTTCTAACCCAAGGGAAGGTGTAAATTTAGAACCTCTGAGCTCTGGTGGCGTAGTGCCTAAGGCTAGCAATTCAAATTCACCAGCCACTCCTCGGAAGGAAGGCTGAGCAATCTACTTCCGTAGTGGTACTGCCTCAGAAACCCAAGGAGGGGTTGTTATGAGTCGGATCTGATTAGACAGCAGTGACTCTGAGTGCATACAGGGAGCTCTGGTGGTGTACAGCCTAAGGCATTTGACTGCTAACCAGTTCAAGCCCACCTGCCACTCCTTGGAAGGAAGGTTGGGCAATCTACTTCCATAGAGATACCTGCCTTGGAAACCCAAGGAGGGGTCACTATGAGTCGGATCCGACTTGACGGGAGTGGGTTGTTTTGGTATAACTCCTGTTGTGTTATACCCCCCTCTACCCGTCAGCACCCCAGATGGCACTCAGGAAGCAGTCTCCCCATCACTCCCCCAGAGAGGTGCACAATTTGGTCAGGGGCCGAACCAAGTACCACCAGGGCAATCCCCATTATGACAGGTTCCAGCTGCTTAGGTCATCAAGGGAATCCTTGAGGTTTCGTTTGGACCCATGTCCCATTCACCACGGCCAACTTATTAAATTGGAAAAACACAATGCCCGCTCACAGGGAGGACCCGAAGTGAATGGAGACTTTAATCACTTCCATATTCACAGTTCACCATCCCAACTGGGCCGAAATCAGTATTGTGAACTACCCTGCTCACGCTTGAAGAGAGACGGATGGTATTAGACAAGGCCAAACAGGAAGCCGACAGATTTCACAACCTCCAGCCACAGAATCCAATGACGGGCTCCGGAGCTGGGCCAGGACCGATCCAGGATGGGACCCAAGTGACCCCGGAGACGGAGCCAGTCCAGATCAAAGGAAGGCGTGCGCTCCTGAAGGACTCCAGAAAGGGGCTCCAAACCAGCTCAACGCCCAAGAAGTCCAGCCAGTACAACAGGGCCCCAAGGAGAATCTCCCACTGACTTAGAAGACCCCTAGAACACCTGCATTATCAGCTTGATTACGAGCCACAGTGACCGACATTCAGCACAAACTGCAGGAAGCAGAAGGTGGCATGAACACTTTTCAACTTGGGGAGGTTGCTTTTAAGGTTTGTAATAACTGAGCCCAGGAGCAAGAGAAACAGAAGAAAGAGACACAAAGCAACGGGCTGCCTTGCTGTCTCCTGCCCTGGGAGGGAGGCCTGCCACAGTCAGCCCAATGGGTAAGTCCCCTTGGAGCCCAATGAGCCGAGGGTGAATACACCAAACTCTGCCCCCTCAAAGAGACCAGCCAAAAACCTGGGGCCTCGGCAGTGTGTTCACTGAAGGAAGGACAGGCAGTGGAGGGGGAGTGCCCAGAGTGGCCCCTTCAAACACAAGCGGGAAGTTCCCAGGAGACAGAAAGCACAGTGGACAGTGATCAAGAACGACAGGGTTGAGGGGAAAGGGTCACGGGCAAAGCCCCATCTCCCTCGAGGAGCCCCAGGTGGCTATCACAGTGGGGAAGTAGCCCGTTGAATTTTCGCTGCATATGGGGGCAACCTAAGGAGCTCTGGTGGCACAGCGGGTAAGGCATTTGGCTGCTAACTGGAAGGTCAGTAGTTCAAACCCACCAGCAGCTCCGTGGGAGGAAGATGAGGCAATCTACTTCCCTAAAGATTTACAGCCTTGGAAACCCAATGGGAGGCACTGTGAGTCGGATTCCACTCACTGGCAGTGGGTTTGGGTTTTTATGGGGGCAATCTAAAGCCCCCCGTCTCACAAAGCAGTGAACGTTACCAGAGTCTCAGGGAAGACAGAACCCAAACATTTTCTTCAGCCTCCTGAGTGCCAGGTGGGGAGGGTACTGTTTTAACCCATGGTCTATTATATAGGTCTGAACACCCTAGTCCTCCTTTGGGACGAGACTTGGTAACCAAGTTGAATCCTCAAGTTACTTTCTCAGCAGACAGGATCCGTCAAGTCAGATCCAACTCATAGCAACCCCTCCTTGGGTTTCCGAGCCAGTATCTCTACAGAAGTAGATTGCCCCATCTTCCTTCCGAGGAGTGGC
>NW_006921670.1:8400170-8404573 GCF_000298275.1 Orycteropus afer afer
CCCGATCCGACCTGTCGGTCTCAATGCAAAGTGGTAACGGGGGAGCACCTGCAGCCCACGCAGTCCGACGGCTACAGGACCGTCAGGCAGCAAGTGGAGACAGCACTCCTCTCGGAGGCCCCAGTCAACAGGAAGACTGAGAAGATGAGCCACACCCCCAAGAAGATGCTGGCCAAGATGTGTCACGAGACCAAACTATCTCGGATAAAGCTGTAATTTCCTGCCCCGTTGCGGGTCTGGGTCACTCCTAGAAGCAGGCTTGGGTTAAGCCCATATGACAAATTGTATGGAAGACTGTTTTCTAGACCCTGGCACACCAGTTATGCAGGAAAGGGAGAACTTCACATTGTTTAAAAAAAAAAAAAAAAACCACCACCACCGAGTTCCAACCCTCCTTGGGTTTCTGAGACGGTTGTTGTTGTTGTTGTTATGTGCCATCGAGTCGGCCCCGACTCATAGTGACCCCTCCTTGGGTTTCCGAGGCAGTATCACCACGGAAGTAGGATTGCCCAACCTTCCTTCCGAGGAGTGGCTGGTGGGTTTGAACGGCCAGCTCTGAGGTGGTATCTCTATGGAAGTAGATTGCTTCATCATCCCCTCTGCAGAGCAGCTGCTAGGTTTGGACCACCAACCTCCTGGTTAGCAGCCAACTGCCTTCCCTACTATTGCACCAGAGTGCCTTTCAAATTGTTAAGGAGTCGGATATTTTTAAACATGTGCAAACTTTGTCTGCAACCTTAAAGGCTATTAACCACTTTGCTCCAAGCAGGTTGTCACATCCTACAGATACCACCTCCCACATCTGCCTGGGCACCTGGGTCCTTCTTAATGAGTAGAATGACTGCACCCCCTAGAGCCAGCTCCAGGTCAAGGGGACTGGGCCCTTTGAAGACTTACTGACGACACACTTCCCAGCTAAACCCAAGGGAGTCTAACCCTGGGTTCATCATACTCAACTGACATTAGCCCCTGTCCACACAGACGACCCTCCTCGACCTGCTGCAGGTTAGAACATGAATGTGATTTCAATCAGCTCGGCAATTATTTTATCCCTACCCCTGGGGATAAAATGCACTGGGAAGGTCAACCGCGAAGGAACGGTTTCAAGTGCTGAGGAGCAAGGATGTCTCCTTGGGGACTAAGGTGCACCTGACACAAGCCATGATATTTCCAATCGCCTCATGTGCATGTGAGAGCTAGACAATGGATAAGGAAGACCAAAGACGACTTGATGCTTTTGAGCTGTGGTTCTGGCGAAGAATGCTGAAAGTACCACGGACTGCTAAAAGAACTAACAGATCTGTCCTGGAGAAGTGCACTCGAAATGCTCCTTGGAAGCAAGAATGGCCAGACTGCGTCTCACCTATTTTGGTCATGTTGTCAGAAGATGTTGGAGAAGGATGTCATGCTTGGTAGGGTGGAGAGTCGACAAAAGAGGGGGAGGCCTTCAACAAGATGGATTGACACGGTGGCTGCGATGATGGGCTCAGGTATAGCAGGGATCATGGAGAGGGCAGCAGCGGGCAGTGTTTCGTTCTGCTGTACATGGGGTCGCTATGAGTCGGAAATGACTCAAAGGCACCTAACAACACCACCACCACCCCTGGGGAAGGAGGATGGGCGTCTCACACTCACAAAACTCCAGCAAAGCTTATCAAACCACATACCTTGGGCTAAGAACCGTTGGGTGTGTCCCCAAGCACCTTCACATGGACTGTAAGGTTTACCGATCATCCCTGGCCCCTCAAAGTTAGAATACTGGGCCAGGAATGAAGGGGCCTGTATCATTAATTCCATCAAGAGTCTCATCACTGTGACGCAACCCAATGTGTCAAGAGTTCAAAGTCTGGCCATTCTATGTGTGCACTGGACCCTGCTAGGCCAGTAGCTTCAGCAGGGACATGGGCCCAATGCAGCCAGACCTGGTCCTTTTGTATGCTGAGCCCAACCTGGGCTGACAAAGATGCACATTGTAGAATCTGACACCCCGGTCCAGGGCCTGTCTGATAATGCAGGCATTACCCTGACTGACCAGGCACTGCCAGGGCTATTTCCAACTTCCTCCTCTGTTCCTTTCCAAGCACTCCAGGTCAGATCAGGTGGGCTACCCTTGTCAGGTGGGCTACACTTGTCAGGTGTAAAACTGCCAAAGGCAGGAAATGCACTCCTGGCCCACGCCCACCCTAGACTGCAGGTCCTTAATTACCTGGAGCTCTGGTGGCATCGTGCCTAACGCATTTGACTGCTAACCAGAAGGCTGGCGGTTCAAACCCACCAGCCAGTCCTCAGAAGGAAGACTGGGCAATCTACTTCCATGGAGATACTGCCTTGGAAACCCAAGGAGGTGTCTCTATGAGTCAGACCCAACTCGACGGGAGTGAGTGAGAAGCTTACACGACCAACACAGCCCACGGCATCATCCTTAAGTTACGACAGGGCAGGGGAACCACACAGCACCTTCGTGGCTCAACTCTCGGCTACCCACCTTAGGGTGGCTGAGGTCCTCACTTGTTCGGACGCTCCCTGTGTTAGTCCTGGTACTCTGTACTTGTTGCTGGGTTCAACGTTTACCCAATTGCTTCTCTGCTTTCAAGCCCCCCACATTACGGGCTACCCAGTCACCCCAATCCCTTCTCCCCGGACACTGGCTGGAAGATTCTCAGAGCTGCCCAGGCCACGGGAGGCTTTTCAGCCATGAAGGCCTGAGGTCTACCAGCTTCGCCCCCGAACAGCAGGAACGAGCCAGGAGTGACATCCAGTCCCCGAGAACATGGCGCGGTAACCACTGGGGCGGACTGAAGCCGAGTGCAACCCCTTCCCCCACCCTTTGGTAACCATGCCCCGGACTGGTGAAGAAAGGGGAGCCAGCAGGGTAGCTCATGTCCTTGAAGCCGTTCTGCAGAAACCCAGCGCAGAGCAACTTGGAATCGGCTGGAACCAGCTCAGGTCAGTGTTGGCCCACGGACGTGCGCTGGGAAGGACGAACAACGCTGCTGTCCCCTCTGCCCAGCCCCAGCAGCTGACGACAGGAAGTCGGCATAACTCATCCGGTGCACAAGGGCACTGCCTTAAAAACGGACTGTCCCTTTAACTGAGGCAAATGAAACCTCAGCCAACGACCAGCCAATTCACACCCAAATTTATGAGTATGTGCAGTCCCCTTCCTTGAACCCTACAAAAACTGTACCCCAGACCCCACTTGGGGAGCCAGATTTGGGTACGGCCGTCTCCTTATTTCTCATCTCTCGAGTCCTCAGTGTGCAGGGACTCGGCTCGATCGTGCACCGGGCAGGGGCTCCCCTCAGTCCACTGTCACGGCCACAGCTGCTGCCACCTGCCTGCCCTCGCGGACCGCAGGACTGACCTGCATTCCGGGCCCACTGTGGGAGCCGCTGCCCGTCTTCCACCTACACGGCCGTGGGGAGTTTGCCGTCAGGAAGGCAAGCTAGGCCATCGTGACCTCAGGCCCACCCACAGCAGATGCAGAGCCAGCAGGCTGAGCTTTAACTTCAAAATCGACCGTGACCTTGCGCTACAGGCTCAGTCCAGCCACCCCGCGTGGCCGTGCCCCGCCCCCCATAATACAGAAAAACTCCGCAGACAGGGAGGAAGATAAAAGACGGCCAGAGCCACCCTGGGGGTTCAAAAGAGGGAGCCCAGAGCCAGCACAAGAGAACCCGGCCGGCAGAAAAGGAAAAGCGGTCCAAACCCAGGAAAACGGTGGCTCTGCCGGGAGCCACACGGCCAGGGCACAGAGGCGCCCCCGCCGTCTGGAAGTGAGCGGCGGCCACACAGCTGAAGCAGCCCCAGCACCCACCCGGGCAGCCGGGATCAGGCCCGAGCCCAGCCCAAGGCCAGGGAGCCAACCTCCCTCCAGGCCTGCGACCAGCCTTGGCTCCGCCCAAGGCATCTCCACGCTGACCGCGCAGGCACACGTCACACCTCCTGAGCCCTCCCAAGGCCCCTGCTCCTGTGAGGGGGTGAGAGGACACACGCTGAAATCTACGTGGGAACAGGATGACCTCGGAGATCCCACAGAGAGCAAACGAGGCAAGGGAGCAATACGAGACGGCCGTCCGGGGCAGCGGCTTCTAGGAAGGCAGAGATCACTCCGCAGCGGAACCGTGGCTGCAGAGACCTGAGAGGAGGCAGCTGCTATTGCACCGAACACCTGTCTCCCCGTCCAATCGCCACCGTTTACCCATTCTAGAAAAACCTTTCTGGATCCCAGCTCCGGTTTCCTCACCTAAGAAGCTTTGGGGAGTCTCTCTGTGTAATGAAGTCCCAAAGACGAAAAGTTCTTGAGTGAACTTTATTGTGTGTAAATTACACGTTTATATGTGTGTACATATACACATATGTATATTCTGTGTATGTGTGTGTAATGCATACATATACATGTG
>NW_006921670.1:8406235-8415556 GCF_000298275.1 Orycteropus afer afer
TTGTCAGGTCCACCCAGTCCGTTCTGACTCACAGGAACCCCAGACGCTGCCACTGCTGCTGTTACCAGGTGAGAAACCCCGCCCGGTCCTGCGCCAGCCTCACACTGGCTGCTGCGCTCGAACCCATCGTTGCAGCCACGGGGTCAGGCCACCTCGCTGAGGGCCTTCCTCTTTTTCTCTGACCCTGCGCTTTACCAAGCGTGGCATCCTTCTCCAGGGGCTGGGCCTGATAGTATGTCCCAGTACGAGGGAGGAGGTCCGCACCAGGGAGCAGTCTGCAGGGACTCCTCCCGAGGCAGCCGGAACTCCGTCATGTGAGTCGTAACAGGCTCCACCTTCTCCATGTAGACTTCCCTGAGACTCCCCAGCCCTGCGTCCAGCACTCCTCCCCAGACCACACTGACAGCCTGCAGGGTCCACCACACCCTGGATACTGATATGGGGGGGGGGCTCCCACATCTGCACACACACAGACCACGCGCGTGCTGTGCACAGCATGGTGTTCACGTGAACAACACTCGGACCTCACGCCAACAACCCCCTGGAGACAGATCTGCGTTGTGAGGGGGGCCATGCGTCACGTCCCAGGCTCTGCAGCTGCTCTGTTCTCTCCAGCCTGGCAGGGACCCACAGGCACAGGGTGAGAGAAAGGGCTGTGCCCAGAGGAGCAAAGGGGCCATCCTACCAGCTCCACGCACAGTGGGAAGACAAGGGCTGAGTTGAAATCCTGCCTCTGACACTGACTAGCTGAGTGACCCCTGGAGCAGGTTCCTAACCCTCTCTCTGAGTCTTCCTTTTCTTTATACATGAAAAGAAACCAGTAGCAGCCTTGCAAAGCCACTGTGAGGCCTGGATGAGAGGCCGGCAAAGTCCCTGCCACAGGGTGAGCTCTCCCGCCCTGAGGGCCGCTGTTGTTATACAGCCTGGAGTCCCCATGGAGAGCTCCAAGCCCTAGTCTGCATCCGTGGCCCGAGCCGACTCCTCCCTGAGGGACCTCACTGGCTACCAACCCCTCTCAGGTCAGGCGCAACCACGACACACACACTCAGAGGCACCACGGCGCCTTCATTAATTTCAAAGCCTCTGGAAGTGACATTACAAAGGGCCATTTCAAAAGAGCTTGAAAAGAAACAACTCAGGGAAGTAGGGTTGTCCAGGTATCAGAGATGGGGGAAGACAGGCACTGGAGGGCTTTCATTCATGGCACTGGGAGGCCCCCTGCAGAGATGAGCAGGTCAGAGCCCACCGAGGCCCCTCACCTGGCGGGGCACTCAGCGTGAGGAAGGCAGGCCCATGCCAGGAGCGAGTGTGGACCACAGCCCAGTGAAACCAGACCTGTCTCCACAAATACACGTGCCAGTCTTCTCTCTCCTCGACTTCCCTCTGCTGTGGTTTGTGTCGCGTCGATCCCAACTCACAGCGACCACATGGGACCTGGCAGAACTGCCCCCCGCCCCCAGGGTTTCCTTAGCTCTCATCTTTACGGAAACAGATCACCTCTCCCACAAAGCCACCAGGTTGCTCTGAACCACTAACCCTTCAGTCAGCAGTGAAGTGCTTAACCCAAAAACAAAAATAGATGAGTGAGATTAACTAATCCTGCCTCCTACTCATTAAAGGGACAAATGCATTACGCAATAAACTGAAAACTGAGTCCAAAGGCTGGAATCTGAACAGCTTCTGAGAGTCCAGCCTCGGTCCAAAGTCCAGCTGCTCCCTTCGGAGCAGCTCAGGGGAAACGTGTCGTAGGCGACACACAGGCCCAGTGACAGCAGAGAGGCACGGCCAGGGATTGCTCAGTTCGGGACACGGGGCCACCGTCTCTCGCCATGCTTCCTCCCCGAAAAGAGACAGCAAACTACACCTGATCCAGCCTAACCACCCGCCCCACATGCCAGAGAAGCATTTCAAAAATGCAGAGTATTTATGGACGTGCCATGAAAACTACAGCAGTGTCACAGGAAACATTTGGGGACAAAGATGTAGAAATGTAAATCTGTGACCTGAAAGATGGTCCAAGACGCAGTTGTTTCTCCAGACTCCTTCTCGTCACAGGTGGGAAAGGAATCTACGGGAGCCTAGTTGAGGATCTAACCCGATCAATGAACCAAATCTCTCCCTCAACGCTCCACAATGGAGAGCAGGCCTGGGCTCGAAGACACGCTGGGGCCTCTCTGTGCCTCACTTTCCTCCTCCGTAAGATGGGCCGTGGCTGCCTGGCAGGGAGCTGGGAGGACGAAGTGGGTGACACCCAGAAAAGGGCCAGAGCAGAGGAAAGCTCCTTCTGGGGTGTGGACAGCAGTGCCGGTCCCCGCACAGGAACCACCCGTCACACGTGGACGTGGACCACCGCCCCGTGAAGCATGACGGTACAGGAGCAAGGGCCGGTGGCGGCCGACAACACTGGCTCCCCAGCCCTGCACAGAGCCCTGCTGGGAGGAGAAGGCCCTCCCTGCTCTGACAGCAGGTCGCACAGCCGACGAGGAACGTTTCGCCTTCCTCAGCCGCAGCCGTGTCCCCAGCCTGGGCCCAGCCCCACCCACCCCGGCACAGAAGCCTTATTGTCCCCTCACCTCTCTGTTGCTGGCAGGCCTCCCCAGTTTCCTCTGCACAGAGCCCCTAACTAGGAAGTGCTAGGGCTATGGCAGGCCTGACATGGACAGAGAGAGACTGGGAGATCCCACCGGACACGTCCCAGTCCCCCTACACATACTCTCAAATGGCAGAACCCTGGTGCCCAGGGGCTGAGGGCTCACCCATGACAGAGGCGGTCAGGATGGGTGAGGCTGACAAGAACACCCGTGAATGGGAAGAGCTGTGGTAACCCTAAAACTAAAACCCTAAATCAAACTGCTCAGAGAAAACACTCAGGACCTTGGATTTGGCAACATTTCTGGTATGGCAACAACTATGAGTGTACAAACCATAACAAAATAACAAACTGACTTCATCAGAGTGTAAAGCCTCCACTCTTCACAATGTCAAGAGAACATAAAGACAAGCAACACAGTGGAGAAAATGTTTGCAAATCACACATCTGATAAAGGGCTTGTATCCACAACATGAACAGATACAAAACAACAAACAAACAAACAAAAAGGTATTTCTACCGAAGTAGATTGCCCTCACTCTTCCTTCCAAGGAGTGGCTGGTGGGTTTGAACCGCCAGTCTCTGGTTAGCAGTCAAATGCCTTAGGCACTACACCACCAGAGCTCCCTATAGAGAGATACCAAGACACAAAAACATTTTTGAAATCTAAACAACCGAGTCATTAAAGAAACAATCCAATTGAGAAAATGGGCCAACTGTTTGACTAGATACTTCCCCAAAGACGACAGCCAGAAAATAAGCACAGGAAAAGATATTCGACACCACTAGTCATTAAAGGGGAGCTCTGGTAGCCTAGTGCCTAAAGCACTTGACTGCTAACCAGTTCAAACCCACCAGCAAGTAAGGTTGGGCAATCTACTTCCATAGAGATACTGCCTGGGAAACCCAAGGAGGGGTCACTATGACTCTATGGCATATAACAACAACAGTCATTAAAGAAATGCAAACTAGAGCCACATAAGATACCAATGCAGCTGACTAAGCAGAAAGGCTGAAATTAAAAGACTGACCACACGGTGCGGGCGAGCATGCAGAGAAACCACAGCTCTGACCACCACTGGCGGGAACGCGACATGAGCCAGCCACGCTGGAAAACCTCCTGGCGGTTTCATAAGGAGTTCAGCGCACCCAGCTTTTCCTCTGCCACGCCATGCCGGGTATCTACCCCAGAGAAAGAAAAACACCGTCCAGCCAAAGACTTGGACACGTACACAAACGTTCATGGCAGCTTGATCTCTGACAGCCCCAAGCAGAAACCACCCACATGTCCATCAAGGGTAAGCTGGTATGTGCACAGCCACACAACGGATAAAGAAGCGTGAACCACTAGTGTGTGCTACATGGCACACGTGAACCTCAAAGTAACCTCGTGGAGGAAAGAGCACGTGTGTAAAATCCTCAAACGTGCCAACTGATCTGTTTTGACAGAAAGCAGAGCTGAGACAAAGGCCCAAGGACGCCTGGCAGCGACAGGGTGGGACTGCATGCTTTCAATATGCCCAGCTCACTGTGTGCTAATTACAACTCAATAGAGTTAATTCGAACTCCACACAGGCTGCCAACTTTTTATTTGCCCGAGTAAGGATATTCTTTAAAAACCACCAGCTGTTGGTGCAAACGGTTAACGTGCTCAGCTGCAGACCGAAAGGTTGGTTGGTGGTTCGAGTCCAGAGGAGCCTCAGAAGGAGGGTGATGACCTGCTTCCAAAAGGGTCAGCCACAGAAACCTACGGGGCACGGTTCTGCTCCAAAACAATGGGGCCCCCCGACCCAGAATCGATTCCACAGCAACTGGGTTTACTAGATGATCAGAAACGTTTCCTAAAAAAAAACTAAAAGGCACAGAGGGTGAAGTTTCATACTGAAAGACAGCCTTCCCCAAGGAAGGGCACTTGCTAGCCTGACACCTTGTTTTTCTCATGCTGGTGAGAAGGCCATTCAGACAGATTTTGGTGAAACTGGGCCCCGGGACGCCCTGAGGCTTCACCAAGCACAAGGCAAGGTGCTCTCCCGCCTGGCAGTTACTCCTGGAAGGGCGAGATCTGGGCACCAGGGGCAGTCATGTATTACTGGACACTGTGAAGGTGGTAGTGAACCGAGACACCACCCCCTGCCCTCCCAGAGGACAAGAAGCCACAAAAAGACCGTGCCCGGAAGGTTCCCAGAACGCTGGTGGCTAAAGCAGTGACTTGTTGCAGGAGGACCCATCTGCCCTGTACTGGAGCGTGTGTGGCTCCCGCATGGTAAGTTTCCGTGTTAACACTAAAGCCGTTCCCTGTGATCATACAGGCCAGAGTCCACTTTGCTAAAGTGAAAATAAAATACAAGCTCTAAAGGCCTGGAATTACCCTTACGCCTGTGGCTTCCAGCCAAACAGTAGACAGGTGGATAGGGTGAACATTTACACCAGGGAAGTGCACCCCTTAGATCAGTCAACCGTGGGAGGCCGACAAGGCGGTATGTGCACAGGGAGATAGCTCAGGGGGCAGGAATGCACAGGAAAGAGGGCACAGGGACAAGGAATCATGGGGAGGAAGAGAGCTGTTCCACTGTGGGGACTGCAATCAATGCCACAAAACAAAATACGTATGAACTGTCACATGGAAGATGAATGTACTCTGTAAACTTTCACCCAAATCACAATTCACAAAATAGAGAGATGAGGACCATGCTCTCCGCTGGAATCCTGACACTGAGCAGGATGCAAACAAAATCGAAGACACAGACGAGCCAGGCCCAGGAGGAAACTCAGGTAAAATGGCCTCAGTGGAAAGTCGGTCTCCTCACGCGTCAGTGCCTCAACGCTGAGAACAGCCTGATGGGGACAGGCCTGCTCTCAATACATGTGCCCACGGTCCACCTGTCGGACGGGGAAGGACGTGTCCAAGGGCTGCAGGGCCGCTGGGAGGAGAAACTGCGTAGGACAAGCAGACCCAATAAACAAGCATGAACTTTAAGTTACAAGAGACTAAAGATACACGTGAACCCACAAGCAGAGGGCCACGGGGGCCCTCACATGCACACGAGTGAACACGCCAGCCTGCCCTTCTGCTCCGTACACACACACACACACACACCCTGCAAACAGCCCCATTTGGCCAACTCTCAGTCCGAAGAGTGTACCCACAGGGGAAGGGGCCCACACGGGTCTTGTGAGTGAGCTAGGGGCCACTGGGACGGTCCCTGGGCATGGTCTAGGAGGAGGGGCGCAGGTTTGGGGGAGGCACAGCCTCTTGGCCTCTCAGATTCCACAGCCCGGGGGCAGGGTGACGACTGAGGTGGGGGAGGATCCCGTGTGCCCGGTGAAGGACAGTGCTGACTTATGAAGGGCCTGGGGGCTCCTCTGCAGCCCCCCGACTGCGCCCCGCAGATCCACACCCGCAGCCACGGCCTCGGAGCCAGGAGGAACCACAAGCAGTGCCCTCTTCAACTCAGACATCCCTGCAGGTTTGCTGCAAAGCTGCCCTCCCGTCGTATCCACCACCCTATCCCGACCCCCAGCCACCATCTGATTTCACTTCAAATCTGGACACCCTCAGCTCTGGAAAATGTCATTCTGGACTGCCTCCCGGCTGTCCGTCAGGACAGTGCTGCCAACATCACCCCTTGATGGCTCTAAGGGGGTGACCCCCCGAGCTTGGGGGCTGCTCTGGACCCCGACTGCCCAGGAAGTGCCCAGGGACACTGTACTGCTCAATCAGCACCAACCCTACCAGAGGCCAGCTTTCCTTCCGGAATGCAAGCTGACGGTTGAGAAACTTTATTCAGGCATTTAGTTGTGTTTCCAAAGACCTCCAAAGTACAACTCTGTGTTTGACGTGAGGCTGTGGCAAGCTTTAGAAGGAGGCAGGGCGACAGTTATTGAATGTAAATATTTAAAGAGCTAGCAGCTATCAGTGCCAGGAGGCTGACGGCTTGCAAGCTTCCAGTCAGAACGAGGATGCTGCTCTGCCAGCCAGGGCCGAGTCAGTCCGCAAATGCTGGTTCAGTCTGCGGCCTACAGAACACACGGCGTTTCTTAAAGGAACTTTTCAAGGAATTATGCTGTCCACTGGGCAGTGCCTTAAAAACTGAAATAAGGAAACAAATGTCTGGGGTGGAAAGCCGGGTGAGGAGCCTTTCAAATGTCACTCACTGGACAATTAGACATGGGATGGGATCATGCAATCCTGCTAAGTTAGAAAATGCAAAATATGTATCTATAATATACATGTAAACGTGTATTAACATCCTGTGTCTACGATGTCCACAGTGTAGAGGCGTTAAAGCACCTCCCACCCACTGTCCACCCTTGAACCAGGCAATTCAACCTGATACTCACACAAAGAGTAAACTTCCACTTGGAGGTGGCCCAGGACAGGCTTCTTATCCAGGCTGCCAATAGAAATCTCCAAGCAACATCCATCAATATCATTTACTCGGATTTTTAAAGAAGATGTATCCAAACAATGCCAGAGTTCCATAATAGTAGGTACTTACTAAAAATTCCTCATTCTCAGCATGAAGAAAACCAAAGACGTGTGGAAACAATTAGTCCAAGCAACTGGTACACCGTGCGGTCCTCAGCCTATACGACTATGAGACCAGAAGGACTAGACATTGCCCGGCTACCACTGTCAACCACTCGGAAGGGGATCTATGTGGGAGATCCTGGATGGAGTGGGAGAACAACGTGGAACAAAACTCAAAATCATTTAAAAAAAAAAAAAAAAAAGGACCAGGTTTGCTGCTCTGATAGAGCCTGGTGGAACCCCTGAGACTATGGCCCCTAGCTGCCCTTCAGGTCTGGAATTGAACCCACACCTGTGGCTTCCAGCCAAACAAAAGACAGGCATATGAGCTGAACATTTACACTAGGTAGATACACGCCTTGGAGAGATCAATCATGGGAGAAAAAAGGGCTGCTTATGCACAGGGAGACAGCTCAGGGGACAGGAGTCCATGGAGGGATGGACGCAGGGAAGAGGTGACTATGGGGAGGAAGTGGGAGGGGAGCTGTTGCATTGTGGGAAATTGCAGTCAATGTCATAAGACAAAGTGTAGGTGAGCTGCTATATGGAAAGTGAATTTGCTCTGTAAGCTTTCACCCAAATCACAACTTAAAAAAAAAAACTTCATTCACACCCAAACCTCCACTTGCTTTTCTCCTTACACGTCACTAACCATCCCTGTGTTGGATAGTGAGGCCCAGCTGGCTCTCACCGACTTTGTCGGCATTTCTGACGATGCCCTTGAGCCTGGCCTGCGGAATCCCACGGCCCCTAGCTGCGCTGGTCAAGGGCTCCGTGCGGCATGTCCCGACCATGCAGCCCGCCCTTGCCTCTCCCAGCCAGGTTTCCCACCCACAGAACAAAGGGCAACCACGTGTGAAAAAGTGAGGCAGCTGGCACGGCACAAGCCTGGGTGACTAAGAGATCTGTAAACCCATTCAGGTAACGTCCAGGAAGGTGGCCGGGCGCTGGGAAGGTGCCACTGGTCGGGTCTCCAGATGGGCGGGCACGTGGGGCCAGCCCGGCCCCCTCCACGCTGGATCCGGGCTTGGTCGTGATTCTCTGTTCCCCCTTGAACTTCAGGTCACTCATGCTGCAACCCCAGCGCCTGGAACAATGCCTGACATTCAAAGATTTCCTGATTTCCTGAATGAAATGAACAGGTGGCTTATGAACTCCCCAAAATTCATGCAAAGAGACTTGAGTCCATTCTGGGAGGGAAGGAGACAGAATCCGCTTCCATGAAATTCTGCAGAAACTTGAGACCCAAACACGGGTCGGTGAACGTGGCTGCGTCTCACCCACGTGACTCAGAACACGGATGGCCAAGGGTAGGCACGTAAGGCAGTAAAGTCACGGAGCAAACTCTAACAAAGGGGAGCATTTTCCTACAGAAGGGGAGGACCCCCAGGAGCCGACCAGCTGAGCCATGGGCAGTCCTCGCTTCACATATGTGGTTTGGATCCAGGATGCACTTTGCAACTGGAGCCCCAGGTGAAAGAGGCAGCAGAAAGATGGACAAGAGATTGGTGATAAAAACAAAACAAAAAGCAAACAAAAACATCACTCAGCATGAAAGTATGTACCCTAGGAGAGACGGGTCTACAAGGTCTACGGGTCTACAAGGGAGTGAGCCAGAGCGCAAGCTCCTAGACGGTGGGGTCTCTCAGATGAGGGAGGGGCTCCCAAGCAGGGTGGGGAGCCCCCAGACAGTGGGTTCTGTCTGCCCTCGAATCTTAGCACCCCCCCAGCACCCTCTTCGCCCCGTAGGGCTTCAGACACGCCCTGGCCGGCATCGGGCTTGAATTCTGGGCTCTCAGCCTTGATCTCAGTTTATAACTCAGCTCAGCCACACAGGGCCCCCCTCGCCAAGCTGCCCTAAGACAGGAGGCACGCAGGTGGCAGACGGCCAGAAGAGCACCAACCAAACACAAAGCAGGAGGAAGGCAGCAGGGGGCCACCGAACACGCCCCGAATCAGAAAGCAGCTTCCACCCAGGGGCCTGTGGCTCCCGGCAACCCCACGCGCGAGCGTCCAAGCAGAGCTGCACGCCACGGCTCTGCAAGGGCTGCGTTTGCAGAAGCACCCCTCCAGGCCTGCCTCCTGAGGTGCCTCGGGGACTCGAACTCCAACCTCCTGGACAATAGTCAGGGCGTTAACCTTTCACACCACCCGGGGACTCTCCAGAAAGGACCTTTTTATGTTTTTAATTGTGATTTGG
>NW_006921670.1:8420172-8421373 GCF_000298275.1 Orycteropus afer afer
TGCGCCCCAGGACGTCGGGGACTCGCAGCAATGGGATGAGGGTGCGCCCCAGGACGTCGGGGACTAGCAGGCTCGCGGATGGCAGCGCTCTCTCATTAGGCACCACGGGTCCAAAGCACCTGGCACAGACGCCTCCATGTGACCTCACACCCAGTCTATCTGGACCCACCATCATCACCATCATCAGCCCCATTTCTCAGGTCAGGTAACTGAGGCACGTAAGTAGCTGGTGCTATTAACTAACTTGCCAGAGGTCACACGATAAGCTGCAGAGCTGGGACACAAAGCCTGCCACCTGCCTGCAGAGTTCCACAGACACTTTCAGACACAGGGCCTCGGGGATGGTCCACAACTGGAACTCAGCAGGGGCTCGACCCTGCCCCGCTGCTCCCGAGACACGCCCCGCTGCAGGTGCCACGCCCAGGCCCACACCAGGCCTCCTCCGGCAGCAGCAGGAGACCGCCGAGGGGCCTGGGCGCAGGGACTTTGTGGGTCCCGCCGCTCCACCCCAGCAGGCAGCCCCTCCCCCCTCCCTTATCACTCCCAGGAGTTCCGAGGGGGGCTGACTACGGGAGGCTGAGTGACAGGGAGAGAGCGTCCCCCAGGGCGGCCCTCCTGCCACTCCCAGTCACACTGCGGATGTTCGGCTTTCATAGGGAAGGGGTTTGAAGAAGCCCTCTCCCTCCGCCCTGTACCTGTTCGTAAGAGAGGACACTGTTTTAAACCTTGTAAATGTCACATACGTACAAGTTCCTGGGAGCAGCAGACGGAAAGCAATTCCAAGATCCTTGAGATGTGCACAAACAAAAAATAACATCCTCCAGAAAGCGACTTGTCTGAGCTGTGAAGGCAGGTGACCAGACAGCCCACTCATCACTCTGGATCCAGCCTTCCAGAAGGAAATGAACCCAGAAGGAAATACAGGCGGTCCCTGGATTAGGAATGTCCACACCCCACTGACCAGGGACTCCTACTGGCCCTCTAATGTCATGTAAATTTGCCATTCTGACTGAACAAATTCTTCATCACAATCACCTCTACCTGCTGCCATGCAGCTTCTACATCATCGAAAAGGCTTCCAGTCTTTTCTTGCACTAACCACACCCACTGCCATGGAGCCGATTCTCACCCACAGCGCCCCTAGAGGACAGAGTGGAACTTCCCACAGGGTCTCCAAGGCTGTCAATCTTCACAGAAGCAA
>NW_006921670.1:8421953-8440809 GCF_000298275.1 Orycteropus afer afer
GCCATGGAGTCCATGCTGACCCACAGCGCCCCTAGAGGACAGAGTGGAACTGCCCACAGGGTCTCCAAGGCTGTCAATCTTCACAGAAGCAAAGCCCAAAGCACACCCACTGCCCTGGAGTCCATTCTAACCCACAGCGCCCCTAGAGGACAGAGTGGAACTGGCCACAGGGTGTCCAAGGCTGTCAGTCTTACAGAAGCAGACTGCCACATCTTTCAATAGGTGGCCAAGTACTGTAACCACTGTACCACCAGGGCTCTTTTCCTGAAGTAGAGTAAGGCTAAATGACTGTACATAGCTCATGTGACTTACCTCCAAATTCTTAAAGGCAGGTTGGGAATAGATCTCGTTCATAACCCGGGACAGCTGCATGAGCACCATTAAAGGAACAACTGCTGAGTCCAGGATTTACCGCATCAACCCTTCCCCTGGGTCTTCGTACAAGGAGACACACATCACTCCGCTGATAGAGCTCATGAACTTTTTCCAGAAGGAATCCTGTTTACACGGCCCGACCACATAAACCACAGGGAAACGTAAATTCCTTTAGAGACACTAAGTAAGAGTGCGGAGGTGACCCAAGGGCCATTCAGGTGAAGTGCCCCACATCACCCCAATTCACGGTAAGGACCAGGGTGGCAAAGGAAGGACTGCAGACCCGAACATTAGCCAGGAAACCACCAGACATGGACAAACCCAGCTTTAGCCATCCAACGGCAAGCTCCACGTCCCCAATGGTGGGTTAAGCACAGCCTCCCGTTCTCACCCTGTTTCATGGAAGTGGCAGAGGAGAGGGGGCCCAGTTTGACAGAGAGAAAGGGGGTGGCTGAGCCCCCATACTCACATCCTGTTCGTCAGCTTCTGCCTGGGACGCCCGCCACCCCACACACAGCAGTCACCCTCTGTCCTTTCTGAATTAGCTCAAGCAATGTGGGCCCTTGGCTGTCCTCTCAAAGTCACGGTGGCCAGGAACAGCCTTCTGGTCCCACGGTGAAGTCCTGCTTCCGTGAGACTCTCAGGCCAGGCCCAGGTCTGGGAGGCTGAGGAAACCTGACAGCTCGAGAAGGCCTTGCACCCTGGCCGACCCAGACTAAACTCAGGTTGGGGGCTGCTGAGGCCTCGTGCCCTGTGATCAGTTACCAAAGCTTCAGTCCCAAAACAAATCTGCCCCACTCCTGGCCACGCCACCAGCCAAGTCGGGGCAGGTGAGCAGGGGTTTCCCAGGAGAATAAATTGAAATGCTTGGAAAAAAACAAAGGAACGCTAAGAGATGTATCTTTGGAGCTTGGCAGTGTTCCGAAGGAGCCCTCACACTGCACTGGTTAAGCGCGCAACAGCTAACTGAAGGTCGGGAGTTCAAACCCACCAGCGGCTCTGCAGGACAAGGGTGAGGCAGTCTGCTTCTGTGGCAATTCACAGCCTTAGAAACCCTCTGAGGCAGTTCTCTGGCCTACAGAGTTGCTATGAGTCAGAATCAACTCAACGGCTACAGATTTGGTATTTCTTTTCTTTTTTCCCTCTAATTATCACCCAGCTTAACTGAGAAGCCCGAAGGGGCTCCATCCAGCCCTCCAGAGCTTCACCACACAGACAACCAACAGCTCAGCCAGTTGCCTAGGCAACGGCCAACTTAGACATGTTTAGGCATCTGTACACATGAGGGTAAAGTACAGTTTCCACACTTGTAATAAAATGCAGACTGGCAAGCACAGAGCAAAGCCGTAGCCTAAATGCTGTTTTATTGACAGAATAAACAGGGTGTGGAGGGCGCAGGAAGCCAGCAGCCACCCGGCAGAGCCAGCGTAGCCAGCCCCACAGGGCTGGGACCAGAGCCCGCATGGCCGGAAACCAAGCCCCAGGTGACACCTCGCTGCTGTCTGTCCTTACCTGGTCGCGGTCTACCTCCCTATGCAGCCGTCTCTTTGCGTTGTTGTGTTTTTAACGCTGGCCTCTCCTTTTAGCTGGGATAAGAGGAACCAACAAGAAAGAGCTATTGCCCATGGTCACACCAGAGAAAGAAAGGAGAAGTGGCCCAGGGAGGAGGAGGAGGGGGACGTGGTGGAGGCAGCAGGAATCCAAGGGAAGCCCTTCTGTTTCAGCAAAGGTACCTCCTGCTTTGCCAAAGTCCACCGTCATCATCAGAGTCAATCGAGTCAATCGCGACTCACAGCAACTCTGCAGGACAGAGTAGAACTACCCCACAAGGTCTCCAAGGCCGTCCATCTTTACAGAAGCAGACTGTCTCATCTCTCTTCTGCAGAGCAGCTGGTGGGTTCAAGCCGCCAACCTTTGGGTTAGCAGCCCGATCCTTTCACCACCGACCACCAGAGCTCCCTTTTCCTGTACAGACCCTGGAAACAGCCACCAGGAAAGCAGGATTCCGCCCAGTCCAAGGGTGAAAACCTAAGGGACTGTGGAAGACGGAAAGCAGAACAGTGCATGGCACAGGGACACAGTGGAGGAGCACAGCGGACCAGCGAAGAGAAAAACAAACCTGCAAACAACAAATCCAAGAGAGTAAGCAAAACCCTTGCCAGCCCCAATGCGCTAAACCTCCCAAGGTTTTCTCGTTGCAGTGTTTAGAGCCCTGCGATGAACAGAGTGAGGGACATCCGTGAGAGCAGCGGCCAGAAGCGCCACAGCCAAGATCAAAGCTGTGAGACCCCCCAGGCTGTCCGGACCGTGAGGGCTGAATCCACAGAGCCTGCCCAGTGGC
This sequence comes from Orycteropus afer afer, assembly GCF_000298275.1. Taxonomy (NCBI): domain Eukaryota; kingdom Metazoa; phylum Chordata; class Mammalia; order Tubulidentata; family Orycteropodidae; genus Orycteropus; species Orycteropus afer. The sequence continues at coordinate 8,424,670 of NW_006921670.1, forward strand.
CCTTCCCCACCCGCAAACTGTGAGGAAAAGCCAGCTCGAGCACGGGCCATGGGACGACGTGCTTCAGAGTGTCGGGACAGCTGAGCTGATGACAGAAAGGCACAAAAGTCCAGCCGTGGGGACGCAGGACACCAGCTCGGGTGACAAGGAGAGGAGGCAGGAAGCACCGGGGAGGGGTCACCTCCGGCTTCTGAGAGAAAAACATCCCATCCGAGCAAAACCCCAGGAGCGTGGGACGAGAACGTGCTCTTCAGCACCTCTCACAAGGCTCCTGCCTCACAGGTATTTGGAAGCTCGGGGGGCCAAGGCACCCTAAAGAGAAAGAACGCCCCAGTTTTTTCACACACAAATATCAGGGAGACCAAGCTACCCACAGCAGGGCAGGCTCTCAAGACGCTCCGAGGCGTTCGTATCCTTTGATCTGGGGTTTTCATCCCTGGGACCTGCCCCTGGAACTGATGAAACTGCAGCTTCGCCTACAGACAAAGTGGGAATAAGCCAGCCCGTACAGCCGCGGGGGCTGTTAACTCAGGACAACACCAGGGTCGGGCAAGCAGCCAGAGCCCGGAAAGGACTCATTACCAAAACATGGACAACAGTCGACGAACGACTTCAACGAAGCTGAACAACACGCTCAGCGCGCAGGGAAGCAGCGGCGGCCAGCGCGGCACCAGGCTCTGCCCTACTCGCGACCTAGACGACCGCACCAGGGACACCTCTCTCGCGCTCGTACCTTCAACTTCTAAAAGCCCTTAAAGACAAGAAAGCAAAAGAAAGAGACAGAAAAAAGGACTTTTGACACATCTGCTCCGATGTCCCTGGGCCAACGATCCCATGTGACATCACAGTAAACAAAACGTGAAAGTCTGACAGTTTCACCAAATGCAATGCCCAACCAGGGATCAACAAAACGCAGTCTCTGCCCCCTCTGCTAACGGCTTTTCAATGGCGGATGACACAGCTCTGAACTGCAGTCATGGGAGGGGAGGGGAGGTGCGGCAGGGCGCGTCTCCAGCTCCCAGCCCGGCCTCTGGCGTCTTCTGGTGCCTGCTTCACCTTGTCTTGGGGGCGGGGGGCAGCAGCTGTGGGACAACGGGCGGGTGGCCCACCAGCCATGGCTTCCACGCAGCAGCTGCACCATTCAGAAGCCCTCCCTTCTCTTCCATGATCTCCCTACCGGGTAAATTACAGCTAACTTTCCGGATATCTTAACCAAACCAGTTGGCAGATTGGCAGAGATCCTGACTTAAAACAAAAGCCTGACGGCATAACATACTACACAAAACACTGTTCCACCTCCTACTGAGGGTAGCGACTGGGATCTTAAAAGGCTGCAAGCAGCCATGTAGATGCAGCGATGGGTCTCTCCTCGTCAGAACAAAGAAGAATGAAGAAAACCAAAGATTCATAGAAATAATTAGTCCTAGCGACTGGTACACCATGCGATCTGCAACCTATATGGCTATGAGACCAGAAGAACTGGATGGTGCCCACCTACCACTGTCAGCCACTCCAGGGGATCTATGTAGGAGATACTGGATATAGAGGGAGAACAATGTGGAACAAAACTCAAAATCATTTGGGAAAAAAAAAAGGGGGGAGACCAGGTTTGCTGGTCTGAAAGAGCCTGGTGGAACCACTGAGACTATGGCCCCTAGCTGCCCTTCAGGTCTGGAATTGAACCCACACCTGTGGCTTCCAGCCAAGCAAAAGACAGGCATGTGAGTTGAACATTTACCTCAAGTAGATACACTCTTTGGAGACAACAATCATGGGAGAAAGAAGGGCTGCTTATGCACAGGGAGACAGCTCAGGGGGCAGGGGTGCATGGAGGGATGGACACTGGGAAGAGGTGACTGTCGGAAATGGGAGGGGAGCTGTTGCATTGTGGTGAATTATAGTCAATGTCATGAGACAAAGTGTATGTGAACTGCTGTATGGAAAGTGAATTTGCTCTGTACACTTTCACACAAATCACAATTAAAAAAAAAAAAAAAAACCCTAATAATTTCTGGGAGGTGCTCCATTGGCAAATCCACGTAAGTGGACACCACAGCTCTCATGATACCAAAGTCACTGAATTGAGCAACGTGGATTTTTTTCCCTTTTCTAATTCTCTTCTTTTTTCTTTCTTTTCTTCTTTTTAGTCTCCCAATCCCTTGCTTTCTTTTCGCATTTTTTTTCATTTTCTTTATTATTCTTTTCCCTGGTTGTCTTCTCCTCTCCTCCCCTCCCAGGCGTTTCCCCTCTTTGTCCCTTCTTGTGTCTGTCTTCTCACATTACGTTTTCTTTCTTTCTTTTCTCTTTTTTTTTTTTTTTTGGTAGCTGTTGCTGTTTGCTTACACAATTTGTATTGTTGGTTATCTTGTTTTTATTTTGTTTGGTGTTTGTTTTTTTGTCCAACCAGGTGGGAGACTGTGCCCATATGACCCAACCAAACCCACACCTCCTGCAGCCCCGCCCACTGAGTAACGGCTACCGATTGCTTCTGTACCAACCGACCAACGATACCAGCCCAACTTGGCCTCAACGGCTCTTCACGAAGAGCTAACAGATCTATGCACACATTCTCATCCTTTAACAAACCCACCAGGAGATGGGTGGAGAGCACCTATGCGCTGCCAAGTAGCAAACAGAGGAGCACAGCACCGTACTCACTCAGATACACCAAAACAAAGCAAAAAAAAAAAAAAAAAAGAGCAAATGACACCAACATACAATCACCAATTAAACATAAACACAACTGATCCAGTTCACACAAAGAAGGTAAAGTAGTACAAAGAAAGGACGAGGATACGATGCCAGAAAACCTCCCTGAGGAAGAAGTGGCATTGGAGCTACCTGAGAAGAAATTAAAAACAATTATATTTAGGTAACTTCAATGGGTTGAGAGACAGATCAGGGAAAACACTGACAAAATTAAGGAAAACAGAGACAAAACTCTATGACAGTTTAGGAAAACAATACAAGAACAAACTGAAAACATAAATGAAAAACCAGTAACCATACAAAAACAACAAATAGAAATCCAGAAGATTAATATTAAGATTTCAGAAATAGATAACACATTAAATGGGCAAAGGAGTAGAATTCCATCAATGGAAGACAGAATTAGTGAGACTGAAGACAAATCTCTCAATACTAATTTGTTAAAGGATCAATCAGAAAAATGATCAAAACAAAATGAAGGAAGGCTAAGATTCATGTGGGACACCATCAAGAGGAATAACTTATGTGTGATCAGAATTACAGAACAAGAAGAGACCAAAAACAAACAAAACTGCCAAAGATTTGTTGGAACAAAATTTCCGTAATATGATAAAAGACAAGAAGATATCCATTCAAGAAGTTTGACAAATCCCAAACAGTATAAACTCCAAAAGAAAATCATTGAGATGTATCATAATCACACTTACCAAAACCAAAGACAAAGAAAGAACCCTGAAGGCAGGACAAGAAAAATGAAAAGTTATCTACAAAGAGCCAATAAGACTAAGCTCTGATTTCTTGGCAGGAAGTATGCAGGAAAGAAGGCAATGGGATGACATACACAAACCCCTGAAAGGTGTAGTGCCTAAGGCATTTGACTGCTAACCAGAAGGCTGGTGGTTCAAACCTACCAGTCATTCCTAGGAAGAAAGACTGGGCAATCTACTTTCGGAAAGATACCACCTCGGAAACCCAAAGAAGGGTCACTATGAGTTGAATCGACTTGACAGCAGTGAGCTCGGTTTTGGTTTGGAAAGAAAAAACTTGCCAATCAAGAATTATATACCCAAAAAAAACTGTCCCTCAAATATGATAGTGAAATTAGGACAATTCCAGATAAACAGAAATTAAGGGTACTTGTTAGAACCAGACAAACCTTACAAGGGATGCTAAATGGAGTCCTTTGGACAGAGAACCAACACCAAAAAATAAATAAAAACCAAACTCACTACCATTGAGTCAGTCCTGATTCATAGCAACCCCTCCTTGGGTTTCCGAGGCAGTATCTCTACAGAAGCAGATTGCCCAGTCTTCCTTCCGAGGAGTGGCTAGAGTGTTTGAACTGCTAGCCTTCTGGTTAGCAGTCATATGCCTTAGGCGCTACACCACCAGAGCTCCCAAACCAACAACAGCAGACAATAATCGACAATTAACACACATAATGACATAACCCAAAAACCAACTCAGATACACAAGTATCCAAAGTCAAATAAACTTACAAGACTATAAACAGGGAGCCAGAGATATGAACTGAAGTCAAACGCCAAAGAGGGAGTACACAATGTAGATAAAGCAGCTCCAAATGGAGAGGAAATCACAAAAGTTACAAGAGAGAACGGACTGTTCTCAACTTGGGAAGGAAATAATAAATCACAGGGTAACCTCAAGAACATTAATAAACCTTCTGAACAAAATTAAAAAGAGGGAAGGCACCAATATTTAGAAAATATTAAAACAACAACAATGAAGGGAGTGATAACAAAATTTATAAAGTGAGCACAGGACAGAAAATTATATGGAACAAAGAAATCAGCAATGCCACGAAAAACCACATAGCAAAACGACAGCAATAAATCCATGGATTTATAATTATAAATTATAATTATAATGAACGTTAATGGATTAAATACACCAATCAAAAGACAGGGAGTTGCGGACTGGGTAACATGACCCATCATGTCCTCTAAAAAAGACTCAGCTTAGACACAAAGACAAAAACAGACTAAATATCAAAGGTTGGAAAAATATATGTACTAAGCAAATGGCAATCACAAAAGAGCAGGAGTGGCGATATTAATTTCTGATAAAACTGACTTTAAGACAAAGCAACCTAAGAGACAAGGAATAACATTACATAATGATCAAATGAATAAGAGAATAAAAGTATGTGGTGGTTAAGGTTGTGTGTCAACTGGGCTGGGCCTGGGTGAGTGGCTGGGCAGCTGGTGGTAGTTATTCCCCATGAGGAGACTAGCAGTCAACTCCATGGTGGGATCTACCACAAGCAGCTGAGTAGCTGCCTTAGGGATGTGGTCTGCTTCCTTTATATAAGCAGCAGCTTTGGGAATGGTCTCTAGCTTATGGCATGCTTGGACCTTGCATGGAGCCGTGTCGTTCAGCAGCCTGCCGTGCTCTGCCGACTTTGGGACTTCCAATGGGCTTGAATCAATGGCCTGCCATGTGGTTTAGTAACATTGGGACTGTGCCTTTTTATTAAGTCAACCTTGGGCTTGTCAACCTCAGCAGCCAGCAGCTGTCTGAGTGAAGAAAGGCCTGTAGCTTCAGTGGGCCAGGAGCAGGAGGCAGAGCTGAAGCCCAAGGTTGGAGGCTTTCATCCAGCTCCTAGAGCCTGGCACTTTGAACTTGAACTTAAAGCTTCCAAAATTGTAAGAGAATAAACTCCTGTTTGTTCAAGCTGTCCCATTTGTGGTATATTCTTATCAGAGTGACACTAGGTAACCAAAACAAACCATGATAAATATCTACACACCCACTAAAAGAGCCTCAAAATACATAAATCAGACTCTAGCAGAATTGAAAAGACAAAAAGATAACTCCACAGTAACAGTAGGAGACTTTAATACACCACTTTCAATGAAAGATAACACTAGAAAGAAACTCAATAAAGACACAGAAGAACTAAACAATACAGTCAACCAACGCAACCTTACAGACATATACAGAGCACTTCACCCAGTGACAGCACAATATATGTTCTTTTCCAGCACACATGGAACATTCTCTGGGACAGACCATATGTCAGGCCACAAAGCAAGCCTCAACAAATTCCAAAACACTGGAATACACAAAGCATCCTGTCAGATCACAATGCTACAGAAAGAGAAACCAACAATAGGAACAGCAAGGGAAAATAAGCAAACACATGGAAAATTATTAACACCCTTGTTAAAAACTACTAGGTAACAGAAGAAATAAAGAATAAAATTTAAAAATATCTTCAATCAAGAATGAATAACAAAATCTTTGGGACATAGAACCAAAATCTTTGGGACACAGCAAAAGCAGTGATCAGAGGGCAATTTATAGTAATAAATGCACACATTAAAAAAGAAGACCCAAAATAAACACCTTAATACAACATGTTCAACAAGTAGAAAAAGAGCAGCAGAAAAAGCTCAGACTCACCAGAATTAAAAAAATAATAAAGATTTGAGCAGAACTAAATGAAACAGAAAAACAACAGAAAGAATCAACAAGACTAGAATTTGGGTCTTTTGAAAGACTAATGAAATTGATAAACCACTGGCAAATTCAACAGAGGAAAAGAAGAAGCTCCAAATAACATGAATAAGAAATGAACGGGCTACATAACAACAGAACCAACCAAAATAAAAGGATAATTATCAGGATATTACAAAGACCACAATCCAACAAATTTGAAAACATGGAAGAAATGGACAGATTTCTAGAAACAACTATTTACCTAAACTAACACAGACTGGGGTAGGAATTTTGAACAGACCCATCACAAAAGAAAAAATTGAGTAGGTCATTTAAAAAAAAAAAAAAAACCTACAACAAAAAAAAAGCCCTGGCAGACAGTTTCACTGTCTACCAAACGTTCAGAGAAGCGCTGACACCAATGTGACTCCAACTATTCCAGAACACAGAAAGGGATGGAATTCTCCCAGATTCATTCTATAAAGCAAACATAGCCCTGATACCAAAACCAGGCAAAGATACCACTAGAAAGAAAAACTACAGCCCAATATCCCTCACGAATACAGAAGCAACAATCTTCAACAAAATCCTAGCCAATACGCTAAAACAACATATCAAAGAAGTAATCTTCACGACCAAGTGGGATTTATACCAGGTATGCAATGATGGTTCAACATTAGAAAAACAATCAATGTAATCTATCACATAAGTAAAATAAAGGAAAAGAACCACGTGATCGTATCAACAGATGTAGAAAAGGCATTTGATAAAACCCAACACCCATTCCTGATTAAAAAAAGAAAAAAACTCTCAGCAAAACAGGAATAGAAGGGAATTTCCTCGACATAATAAAGGTCATATACACAAAACCAACAGAAAACACTGCTCTCAATAAAGAGAGACTGAAAGCATTCCCCTTGGGAACAGGAACTAGGTAAGGATGCCCTCTGGCACCACTTCTATTCAACACTGTACTGGAGTCCTAGCCAGGGCCATAAGGCAAGAAAGGGAAATCAAAGGCATCCAAATAGGTAAAGAAGTAAAACTATCCCTATTTACAGATTATATGATCCTATACATAAAAAAATCCCAGGAAACCAAGGGATTGGTTGATCCTATACATAAAAAATACCAAGGAAACTACTGGAACTAATTAAAAGATTCAGTATAGTGGCAGGATACAAGATTAACATACAGAAATCAGTTGGATTCCTCTATACCAGCAAAGAGATCTCTAAAAAGGAAATAAAGAAAAGAACACCTATTACAATAGCTACCAAAAAGATAAAATACCTACCAGGGACACAAAAGACCTTACAAAGAAAACTACAAAACATTACTACAAGAAACTCGAAGAGATCTACATACATGGAAGAACATTACCATGGCTCACAGATTGGAAGACTGAATAGTGTGAAAATGTCAGCACTATCCACAGCAATCTATACATTCAAAGCAATCACAATCCAGATTCCATCAACATTCTTTAAGTACATGGAAAAACCAATCACTAATTTATACGGAAAGGAAAGAGACCTCAGATAAGCAAAGCACACTACTGAAGAAGAAAAACAAGGGAGGAGGTCTCACACTCCCCGATCTCAAAATACACTCACAGCAGTCAAAGCAGCCTGCTATTGGTACAACCAACACATAGACCAGCGGCCGCTATTGGTACAACCGACACGTAGACCAGTGGAACAGAACTGAGAACCCAGAAAGAGATCCATCCACCTACGGTCAGCTGATCTTTGACAAAGGGCCAAAACCCACTCAATGGGGAAGAGATAGTCTCTTTCATAAATGTTGCTGTTGTTGTTGTGTGCCGTCGAGTCGGCCCCGTGGCAAGTATGAACCAGACCCTGGATTTCAATAACTTAGCACAAGCAATAGAGGGAACAGAGGACACCTCACTGTTGGTGCTCATTGCCCTGGTGCCCACAACTTACAGCAACCCATGTGACAGAGCAGAACGGCCCCAGAGGGTTTCTAGACCACCATCTCCAGGGGAGCCACGTCTTTCTCACGTGGGTCGCTGGGTGGGTTCAGACTCATAGCAACCCCTCCTTGGGTTTCTGAGGTGGTATCACTACGGAAGTAGATTGCCCAACCTTCCTTCTGAGGAGTGGCTGGTGGGTTTGAACCGCCAGCCTTCTCGTTAGCAGTCAAGTGCCTTAGGCACTATGTACAACTTTCATAAATGGTGCCGGCAAAACTGGATATCCATTTGCAGAAAAATGAAACCAAGATCCATACCTCACACCATACACAAAAACTAACTCAAGATGGATCAAAGACTTAACTATAAAACCTAAAAGTATAAAATACTTTCATCAAAGATAAAACAGGGGTAAACTTAGAGGCACTAATAGACTATTAAACTATTAAACATTTAACTATTATTGTTAAACTATTAAACATTAATATATGGCGTTAATAGACTATTAAACATAAGTAAAAAATACACAAACAGCAAAAGATAAAACTAGATGACTGGGACCTTCTAAAAATAAAATTCTTACATGCATTGAAAGACTTCTCCAAAAGAGTAAGAAGAAAACGTACAGATTAGGGAAAAAACATTTGGCAATGGTACATCTGACAAGGGACTTACCTCTAAAATGATAGGGTGCTTCCTTAAAAAGTTGAAAATAGAAATACCATTTGATCCAGTAATCTCATTAATAGGTAAATACACTAAAGACATGAGAATCAGGACACGAAGAGCTATACGCACAGCCATGTTCATCACAGCACTATTCACAATGGTACAGCCATGGAAGCAACCTACGTGACCATCAGTGATGGATGGATAACCAAGCTATGGTACATCCGAACAATGGAATACTACACACCACCAAAGAGTAACAAAGAGTCTGCACAACACCTCGTAAGGTGCATGAACTTGGAGGACATTATGCTGAGAGAATAAGTTAATCACAGAAGGACAAATACTATATGAGTCTATTACATAAAAAGTCAAGGAGAGGTTTACACAGGGAAGAAAATTTTGTTTGTTTGTTACCAATGATGGGAGGGGAAGGGAGAGAAAACTGCTAGATAGGTAAGGGACAAGTAGCAATCTAGGTGAAGGAAAAGGCAATATACCAAAGGCCACTACAATAAGGAAAAGGAAGATGCAGAGAGGTGCACCAGAGCAACTGACAAAGGTTAACACTATAACATACACAATACTGCATTATCAGTGACAACAAGCACCAACCTCGGGGGGATCCAGAGGTAGACAGACTAATGACCAGGCACGGGCAGGCAAGAGGGCATATACACATGACTACCTATAAGAGTGGGAGCTCTGGTGGCATGGTGCCTAAGGCATTTGACTGCTAACCAGAAGGCTGGCAGTTCAAACCCGCCAGCCATTCCTTGGAGGAAGGTTGGGCAATCTACTTCCGTAGAGATACTACCACCTTGGAAATCCAAGGAAGGGCCACCATGAGTCAGAACCGATTCAACGATAGCGAATTTGGCTTTGGTTTTAATTTTATATGTAAGATTAAGGAGCTCTGGTAGCACAGTGCCTAAGGCATCTGACTGCTAAACAGAAGGCTGGTGGTTCAAACCCACCAGCCACTCCACAGAAGCAAGAATAGGCGATCTACTTCTGTAAAGATTTACTGCCTCGGAAATCTAATAGGGGTCACTATGAGTCGGAATCGACTCAACAGCAGGTTTTTTTGTGTTTTTTTTTTAATATACATCAGATTGGCAGATAGTATTTATCGGTATGTGCTGTAGGAATGTCCACATACATAACAGAGCTAATGGTGGGCAAAGTCGTAACTCCTCAGCCATAGCCAGAAACCTTGAGGGAGTTGCTGGGCCTGTGGGCTCAGGATCATGGTCACCAGCTGCTCCAAGGGAGGAAGATGAGGCAACCTACTCTGTATATGTTTCCAGCCTTGGAAACCCAATGGGGGTCGCTGTGAGTCAGAGACGACTCTACAGCACCTTACAACAGCAGGCTAAGCCACGTGACATCACCCTCTGCCATCTGCACCCAACTCCTCCCTGGCCGGACGCCCTGCTTCTGCACAGAGCTCATCCTGTATGTTCAACATCCTGAGGGGGCTCCCGGGGGCCCCATTCTCCAAGAGAAGGTCCAGAGCCCAGAGCTGGGCATGCAGGGGAGGTCCCCTGGGAAGCCTGACCCGCCGGCCTTCCTGCCCCCCCAGCAACAGCCCCCTCACATCCCCCAGCAGCAAACCACCTGCAGGCTACGCTCTCAACAACGTCATCTCCACCTGGAAAGCACCCGGATGTGACCAAACCCTCCAAAGTCACCTCCCTGAAGGTTGGCTCTCTGCAGTGTCCTGAGGGCAGTCCGCCCCTCACTGGCCCCCTCCACACATGCCTATCTGGTGTTGTCACAGATAAGACTGCACCCAGGCCCGCCTCCTCCACTGAGCCCTAGGTCAGGTCGCTTTATCTCGGCATCCTAGAGTGCAGGGCAGAGCGGGCACCAGGGACACCACACCAGCCAGGGTGGCCACCTTCCGCCCACCTCAGCCAAGGCCCGTCGCCCCACATACCTGGGGCCCAGGGGAGTGGCATTCAGCTTGGGGAGTAAAAACAAAATAAAAAGCAAGCACCTCAACAAGCAGCCTGACCGGGCCCCAAGCTCACCACTGACAGTCCCGCCATGCTCCCAAAGTCACTGCCATCAAGCCAATTCTGACTCACAGCGACCCTACAGGGTAGAGCAGAACTGCCCCCATGGGATTTCCAAGACTGTCGATCTTTACGAAAGCACAACGCTGCGCCTCTCTCTCGCAGAGCTGCTGGTGGATTCGAACCGCCGGCCTTTCGGTTCTCAGCTGAGCACTTAACTACCCCACCCAGGCTCTTTCCCTGTCATTCTACCAATATTTAAATCACAGACTTGAGGCCCCTGGACTGGAAAGGCCCATCCACGAACACTGGTTTCCTGTCACAGTAAGTGCTCACACACACCAGGAGAGTTAACGCAGGAGGCAGGCATATGACAGGTCAAAGTGGGCATCTGACGTTGTCCCAGAGTGACGGCAGAGACCTGTGGGGACCGACCATGGCAGGCCTTGCCCTGACAGTGTCCTCTCCTGACCAGCGCTCTGCTTTTGGGGACTGGCCTGCGGCTCACCGTGCAGAATGCATGGGCTGCCGTTTGCCACCTCCACTCCTCTCTCTGGCACACAAGTCACTCCGGGAGGCTGACACAGGACTTAGGTCTTCACCTTCCGCATTGCTGAGGCTGTGCAGGCCCACTTCCCCTCTCAGGGACAATGACGGCAACCTTTCCCACCGCTCCTTGGTGAACAAGCAGTCCTGTACTCCCAACCGCCAGATGCACCCTATGGGAACAGGCTAGTCCCCGCCACACGCACACGTCTGAGGGATGCCGCCGGATGCATGCCTCATTACCTCCGTGTCTGAGTACCCAAACATGTTTATTTTCACCAGTAATAAACCATCTAACTTCTGCAAGCCTTTCACGTTCACTGTTGTAGGAGCCCTGGTTGGCAGAGTGAAGGGCTCAGCTGCTAACCAAAGGGCTGACACTTCAAACCAACCAGCCATGCTGTGGGGAAAAAGAGCTGGTGACCAGCTCCTGTAAAGATTACAGCCTTGGAGACCCTGTGGGGCAGTTCCACTCTGTCCTCTAGAGGCGCTGTGAGTGACTCCACGGCAGTGGGTGTGGTTTGGGCTTTGCTTCTGTGAAGACTGACAGCCTTGGAGACCCTGTGGGCAGTTCCACTCTGTCCTCTAGGGGCGCTGTGGGTCAGAATGGACTCCATGGCAGTGGGTGTGGTTTGGGCTTTGCTTCCGTGAAGATTGACAGCCTTGGAGACCCTCTGGGGCAGTCCCACTCTGTCTTCTAGAGTTGTTTTGAGTCCAGAAAAATAGAAGACTTCAAATAAAATTTTAAAAAGTAAACTTTTTGTTCTTTTAAATATATAAGCTCTATAACTGAGACTCTGGTAATAAACTCCACACGAATGTGAGGCAATGGGTCAGAAGGCCCCAAGGAACCGCTGGGATGATCAAGGCCACTAACACAAGCCAGTGCCAACCGTTCGACCCACCCAGCAGCTCTGGGCGGAGAGGGGCCTCGCGGACGGCAGGGAGCATCTCCTCCATGAGCACATGTTTGGACGGGACAATCAAACACTTGGATTTTCACTCAACGTTTATCTCACGAGTTTCTTAAGTGCTAAGCAACTGCAACATAATCATTTCAATGAGCCACCACCCAAGCCTGCTCAAAACACCCGAGTCCCATAAGTCTGTCCCCATGAAAAGTACAGCAGGAAAAATAATAAAACGAAATAAGCCACATTTTGACTGTGAAGGTGAAAGGCATCTAGTGACCCAAAATGAGAAAAACAGCCTGGTCAGCAGATGGGCAGTTGCTCCTGCAAGCACCACGCCCAGGGGTCGTTGCCAAACGTGACCCCCAGTGACAGCCACCAAGGATGGAAAACCTCCAACTGGCAAGCAGGAGGGCTGAGTCTGGTCCCGTGTGACCCCTTCAAAGTGGGAGCCGTGCCTGGCACCCCCTCTTCATCACCGAAGGGAACACCATACAACCCAGAAACGTTTTGAGGGCAAAAAATGAGAGTGGAAAAAGTTTTGGAGTGTGTGCCCTATATGCATTCAAGTCATTATTATCACGAGCTCAAAGATGGTGGGAAAATGGGGTTCCAGACTCTCAGAGGTGGGGGCATTTAGAGGTTGGTGAACCAGCTGTAAACCTGGATCCAGCCCTGAAGACTACCATGTGCGTTTGTCTGGGGCTGGGCCCACAGCTCTCATCAAAGCCTCCAAAGGTAACAATCTCTCTGCCCCTCATCCCACAGCCATGAAATTGAGCAGTGTGCCAACTGTCCTAGCTCAGTGTCAGCCAGGGAATGGTTGGGCAAGACCCCTGGGCTCCCACGTCTCCATCCCTGCTCCTCTGGCCAGAATCCCATCCTGAGGGAGGGAGCAGTGTGCCAAAAATCTGATACAGCCACAAAGTAGGCCATTCAACCCACCACACACATGGTTTCCAAAGTGATAGCAAAGTTTCTCTCTCTGTTATTCATTTGGAAGCCTTCTCGCGGAAGGCCTTGACAGCTGAGACAGCATTTTATGCACCCCAACATCCTCAGCCCACTTAGTTCAGTGCTTGGAGACCAGTGATTTTCTAATACTGAAAAGAAAAAGACTTTATTCCAGGAAATAAGAAAATGAGGTTACATGGCGCTCTGTTAGTTTTATTTAGCAAACACGTAAGTGTATCATCGTGGGAATAATTACCTAGAAGGGAGTTTGTTTGTTTTTGCTTTTGCTGTTGTGTGCTTTTAAGCAAAATACCAAAACATGTACACTCAAATGGCGCCTGCCACAAAGAAGTTATCTGTGGAGCTACACACTTATGTGAAAACCAGTGCATGGCACGGAATACCATGTAAGATTCCTTAAGACAGGCTCCAGTAAATGCACACAGCCGGTCACCTGCATACTGCAAATCAGAAGGAACGCGCACACAGCCACTCCAGGGGCTGCCACTGAAGCCCAACAGGAGGAGGAGTCGCAGCCGCCCTAAGTCAGGTTTCAGGAACAAGCAGTGCTTCTGGGTATGTAAAGGGTCACTGCCACGGCCATTAAAAAAAAAAAAAGACTTCACCTGTGGAATCCAAACGCCCTCCACAGAAAGACTGGCCTTACCTCACTACCTCCAGCACAGAGCTGCGACTCCACACAACAGCTCTGGAACAAAGCCCGAGCTGAGCTGGCAGTCACTCGCATGAACGCAGTCATTACCTGCGTAATCTACAGGTGGGGAAGCCGCCATTCCAATGTGATGGCAGATAAGGCAGGCTCCAGTCACCTGGGAGGTTCAGGGAGGGGACCAGAGAGCACTCAGTAAACGCTACTGTGGTCCGTCACCACCAGGGGCCATTACTGTTATTCAGGGACCAACACCGTCTTTCTGATATTCTACATCCTGCTGGAATCGACTGATGATCCCTTCCGTAGCAGGGGGCCTGGGCATCAGACTCTTCGCTGGCACCTTCAAGCGAACAGAGATGAAACCAAACGGTGAAGGACACAGGGCTCTCTGCTTCCTGGATGGGCCATCAGGCCGAGGGAAAGCCAGTCCTACCGTAGCCTGTTAAGTCGGAACCAACAAACGGTTTCTCACATGTGCACACCTTCATACTACTTAAATATGCTGATGTCTTACATGTTTTTGACCAAAAATAATAGCGTTCCAGCTCCCAACGCAACATGAAGAACGTCATTACCACGAGCTCTGACTCCATACAAAAACAGTGAATCAAGAGTATGGATCTAATCCCTCATGGACTCCTCTGTGTTATGTTTCATTCCAAAGTAGCAGCATCAGCCACATGGCCAGTTTCTTTAAAGCTTCAAGACAACTGTCAAAAGGAAAAAAAAAAAAACACCGAAAACCTTTTGATGGAGGGGCCTCATACCCCAACACACAGAACCTCACCAAGGAGTTTGCAGGCTGAGGAACGAAGTTTCAATGCACTCAGGGGAGAGTCTCCCACATGAAGGCAGAGAAATTCAGTGGCGCTAGCACCCATTCAAGTCTCCATGAGGACGCAGCAGGGAGGCTGAGTGAACCAAAAGGAGTAAGAACAGTCCGGGGGCCGAGAGAGGAGGCTGGCACTCAACACTGCCCACCTGGTTGGGTCCCCTGGCCCTGGGCTCCGGCCTGGTAGCCCAGGACAGTGAAGACAACGTCAGTGAATGGGGATCACTGCAGAGGGAGGAATCTTGGAGGAGGAAGGAAGTCGTGAGCTCACGAGGCTGCAGCTCAGGTTTAAATACTTTGAGTTCTTGATTTCCATCAGAACAGCCAGGGAGTGTTTGGTAAACAGGGTAATGAGTAGCCCGGGAGACCCTCCTTAACCACAAAGACACAGCAAAGGCAGCTGGGGTAAAATGAGAGAAGGCGAGACCCAGGAGGAGGAGGTAGCCCACCCTTCAAGGGCCACTGTTTCTCAGGCACCCAAGCTGAGTGCCACACCCCCAAGGGCGTGATGTCCACCTCAAGGCCTCTGGGTGGGCCCCAAGGCGACAGCACAGCGCTGCTCCCTGACCAACTCCTGAAAAGAAAAGCGACCTGCTCGGGGGGAGCCCAACCCCCTGAGCTACGTTCAGCTCCTGAGATCCCTGCCTCCCCTCCCGGTGCCTGGTCAGAAGCCCCAGAAGAGGAAAGAGGGGGAATCCCACGTCTCCCATTCCATGCCTGTTTGGAAAAACTCCAAGGGGCAAAGGGACAACCATGCCCCTGCTTCTCATGGATGCCCTTCAACCCCGGGAGGCTTTGCCCCCCGACCCAGCGCGCGCGCGTGCACACATGCGCGCAGCCAGGAGAGGGGCAGAGAGGGTGGGAGGGAAGGAATCGGAGGGCGGCCATCAAAGCGCCCCAAATAAGCACACCCACAAATCTGCGGGTCCAGACTGCTCCTTCCGTCTCGGCCTCCAGCTCCTCGCCAAGTCACCTCCCGGACCTAGCCTGCGCGTAACTGACGCTCACCAACGACCTCTCTCCTCCAGAACGGCTCCCCAGCCTCCCTAGCCCACCCAGGGAGCCTCTGCACCCCGATTCCAGGCTTCCTCTCAAACAGTGCCCCCGACACTTCTCCAAATCTCCCCTGAAGTCGCCCCGCCTCCCAATCCTGCAGCTGCCCGCAGTCGCCCATCAGCGCGCCTCCAACGCCCCGATGGCCGTACTTCTCCCCAGTCCGCCCCCCAGGCCGGAGACCCTCCCCCAACCTGCACCCCGCTAGGCCCCTCCCTCCAGCCGACCCCACCTGCCCTCCAGGCCCCTCTAAGCGTCCTCCCCCGGCGCCCCGCGGCCCCCGAAGCGCCCGGCGCGCGCCCCCTCCTAGCGGACACAGGAAGTTGGCGCAGGCGCGGCCCCCGGCGCGACCCTCCGCTCACGCACCGCCC
>NW_006921670.1:8441054-8445646 GCF_000298275.1 Orycteropus afer afer
CCCGCCGCGCCCGCTGCGCTCTCCCCATTGGCTGCTGGAAGCCGCGCCCCACCCCACAGGCTCTTTGACTTGCCCGATTGGGCCAGGAGAGTTGTGCGGAGTGGGGAGGTGACACGCCCCTTAGAACGCGAAAGGGAAATCCCCTGGGCGCGCATTGGCGGCAACTGCTGTCCATCAAATGGGGAGTGCCTACTTAACCAGCTGCGAGGTCCGCGAAGGTCAGACTTCTGGTGTCCTTCCGAGGCTGGAGGTGGCGGAGCTCGGTGCTGGGGGCGAAAGTTGTGCAGCTTTACATAGGGGCGGGGGTCCTCAGGATTGGGGGCCGCGGCAGGGCAGCCCCGTACCGTAGTGTGATTTCAGGGAAGGCCGTTCAGCCGGGCCCAAGTCAGTCTGAAAGTTTCCTCTCCTTGGCAGCTCAGAGAAGCCAATGTTTTCAGGGCGCCTTCGACTGCGCCACAAGAGCAGATTCCACCTGGGTCCGAGTGGCTGCCGCAGAGCCCAGGGTGGTGTGCGTCAGAGAGAGCATGTATACACATGTGAGTGTGTGTGAGAGAGTAGGTGGGCGGCGGTGTGTACACGTGGATGTGCGTGAGTGTGGCATGTGCGCGTGCATGTGTGTGTGGTATGTGCTTGTGTGTGCATGTGTGACTGGTATGTGTGTGTGAGATTGTATATCGTGTGTGCGCACGCACGTGCGTGGTGTTTATGGGGTGTGCGCGCGCACGTGTGTGGTGTGTGTTTATGGGGTGTGCACACATGTGTGGTGCTGCCAGGAAGTGCATATGGCTCACAGGACAGCAGGCAACATGCACACATTATTTCTAATTCTTACAATAACCTTGCTTGAGAGACTTTTAAGAGTGCCTAAGACATTTGACTGCTAACTAGAAGGCTGGCAGTTCAAAACCACCAGCTACTCCTGAGAAGGAAGGTTGGGCAATCTACTTCTGAAGTGATACCACCTCGGAAACACAAGGAGGAATCTCTATGAGTCAGGTCTGACTCCAGGCAGTGAGTTTGGTTTTTGGTTTTGGAGAGGGTATTGGCCCCATCCTACAGGGGGAAAAAATGCCATAAAACCTGCAAAAGTCAGAACATGTGACAGGAGCAACTTGTCAGAGAAGGAAAGCTCAAATTTTATCTTCCACTAATGAACAGGGATAAGAAAGTGGTGAGACTACAACCTGTCAAAGGCAGAAAACTTGCAAAACCCGGAAAAACAAGGCAGTCTTGGCCAGTGCCGGCTCTCACAAGTTTCACCGTAACAGCTGTAAAAATAGCTCCTCTTTACTGATCTAACCCTGGCGGAGAGGATGGTACAAGTCTGCCTGTGCAGGAGTTCAGGAAAACTGAGGCCAAGTGGGGACAGAGTCTAAAAGAGACTCAATGGTGTTGATAGGTTAGCCTGGCTCCAGGCCTGTCCTGTGGGGTTCCCAGACCACCCCCTGAGATGAATGATAAGGGCATATAGTAGCAACCTAGAGAAATGCTCAAATGAAAATAGCCAAACAGAGCCACATGCCAAGTGGCAGGGGCTCCGTCACTGCACCTACAGAAGCGACTGGAGGAGAATCCACAAGACATACGGTGGGTTTGCACTTTCTAAGCTGGTTGTCCTCTTCCATGATCCTGATGGTAATAACTGAGAAAGAAAGAAAAGAACCAATCAGTGACCAGGACGAGCACCTGGCAGGAAGGCCCTGCCCATTCTGCAGCACTCAGCCCACAGGTCCCACCCACACTCACCCCAGGGCCCTGCAGACCACGTACTGAGACCTCAGTTACCCACTGGAATCTCCCAGCCTCTCAAGGTCCAGCTCAGCCCCGCTCACACCCGGCAGCCCTGTGCTCTGTGGCCATCCAGAGTCCTCCCCGAGGTTTCTGAAGGAACATCCGCCAGTTATGTGCCCACCTCTCCTCCACGTCCGCCCCACACACTCCGTCCTCCCCACCGCCGTGCCCCTCCTCCATCCCGCGCGCACTCCGTCCTCCCCACCGCCGTGCCCCTCCTCCGTCACACACACACTCACACAGACCCCCTTTACACCAAGCCCTCGGGAGCCTAGCAGGGGCTTCTGGAGACGGCGAGCCTGGCACTGCCCCGCCTCCACATGCCACCTGGGGCCTTCGTCTCAACCAGGCAGCTCTGTGCCCTCTTTGCCTACCTTGGACGCCCCCTCCCCATCCCTTCTCTCCCCCTGCTCTCGAGAAAAACAGAGGCCCCTCATTTTCTCATGCCCAGCGTTTTTTGTTTGTTTTATTTTGTTTTTTGTGTTTTGAGGTCAAACCATTTTATTGAGGAGTTTCTGGGGTTCAGAAGGGGTGGAGACAATGAGGTCTGATGATCACAGTCCAGCCAGGATCTTCCGGAACTTGCAGCCCCCAAAAGCGTGCCCAGCAGTTTGACACTACAGCCGGAATTCTCTCGAGCCTCGCCTCCGGTCCTAGCAGCTTACAGGGCTCTTTTTCCAAAGAGAGCATCTCTTTTGCCAGGTGATCATGCTACTTTTATTCCCCATCACATGGCACGGTATTACAGGCCAGCTTCTCTAATCGTATCAAACGGGCCTGCACCCCCCACCCACTCGGGGAAGCTCAGGTGCCACTCTCTGCACCTGCAAAGCCCCGTCTGTGCCACGCAACAGTGACAGAGGCCACCTCGCAGGGTTGTGGTGAAGAGTAACAGAGCAGGACACGTAGGCATATGGAGAACAGTCCTGGGCACAGTCGTGTGTCCTGTAGCTGAGCAGTTCCAGGTGCACAGGATTTCTCAGCTGCTGTCTCCCTGCCTCCTTCCTGTGCAGTGAGCCCATGACCGCAGAGCCATCTGGGACCGGGGCGACCTGAATAATCCTTGGTCAGCCATTTCCCGCTAGGCAGGCCGGATGAACAAATGTCCAAATTAGAAGCACTTTCCATGCACTGCTGGCAAGCCATGCTCCACAGGCAGCAAACATAACCCATCCAGATAGAGTTGCCCTGCTGGTAAAACGCTCCTTTTTGCGTAAGGATAGGATACACCTTGCAAAGAAAATCAACATCTGTTACAAACGTTCACTCAAAGATCAGCTCCGATGTTAGGACGTGCCAGGCAGGCTGGGGACACAGAGGGACGTGCCCAGAAAGACGGGGCAAAGGTGCAGAGGCTGGGACAGAAGGTGGAGTGTGAGGAGAGCCCTCCCCGCAGGACCTGGAGCACAGGACGCTGACCAAGTCGGTCAGAGAACGACAGCGAGTGGAAGACCCCACCTACCTGAAATACCAGGGACGGCCAGAGCTTAGAGACCAAAGTCCACTAGTGGTCACCAAGGGCTGGGAGGGAAGGGGGGAGTGACTCATTCTTAGGGAGCACTGAGCTCCTGTTGAGGACAAAGGAAAAATCTGGGAACACAGAGTGCTGGTGGTTATACAATGTGATGACTGTGGTTCATGTCACTGAATTGTGCATGTAAGTGTTAAAGTGGTGAATGGATTGTGATAGAGATCACACACTATAAACTACATATGTGTCATATATATATATACACACATACAGTGCATGACTTTAGGAGCCCTGGTAGCATAGTACCTTTGCCCGGTCTTTCTGGGTAGCATTAGTGCCTAAGCATAGTGCCAGACCCACCGGCCACTCCTTGGAAGGAAGATGGGGCAATCTACTTCTGTAGTGATACTGCCTCAGAAACCCAAGGAGGGGTTGCTATGAGTCGGGTCGATGGCACATAACAATAACATATGCATGTGAAAGCTGGACAGCGAATAAGGAAGACCAAAGAAGAGTTGATGCCTTTGAGCTGTGGTGTTAGCAAAGAACACTGAAAGTTCCATGGACTGCCAGAAGAACGAACAAATCTGTCCTGGGAGAAGTGCAGCCAGAAGGCTCCTTGGAGTGAGAATGGCCAGACTGTGACTCATCTACTCAGAAGGGACCATTCCCTGGAGAAGGATAACATGTTTGGTAGCAGGACAGCCAAAAAAGGAGAAGACCCTCAACAAGATGGGCTGACGCAGTGGCTCTGATGGGCTCCAGTGGACCAAGGGTTGAGACTGGCGCATGAGGGGCCCTGTTTCGCTCTGTTGTGCATGGGGTCGCTAGGGATGGGAGCTGACTGGTCTGCACCTAACAACAACATGTATGTACAAAAAAACAAACTTACGGCCACCAAGTCGATTCTGACTCGTAAGGCCCCCACTGGGTTTCCTACGGAAGTAAAGGTTGCCTAAGCTGCCTCCTGCCATCAGCTGACCTGGTTAGCAGCCAAATACCTTACCCACTACCACTGAGTTAATTCCAACCCATAGCCACCCTGTAGGACACAGTAGAACTGCCCGATGGGATTTCAAAGGCTGTAAATCTTTTTCTTTTGTTACTTTTTATTGTGATTTGGGTGAAAGTTTATTTTCCATACATCAAGGCTATAAATCTCCAAGGAAGCACACTGCCTCAGCTTTCTCCCATGGAGTGGGTGTTGTTGTTGTTATGTGCTGTTGAATTGTCTCCAACTCATAGCGACACTTCCTTGGGATTCCGAGGCGGTATCATACGGAAGTAGATTGTCCAATCTTCTTTCTGAGGAGTGGCTGGTGGGTTTGAA
>NW_006921670.1:8446128-8454260 GCF_000298275.1 Orycteropus afer afer
ATGGGACAATCTACTTTGGCAAAGATTTACCACCTTGGAAACCCAATGGGGGTCGCTATGAGTCAGAATCGACTCAATGGCAGTGGGTTTTCTGTATATAGTATTTTCCCATATTGCTGCCTGGCCTTATTATCATTCTCAGGGTGGAGATGAGGAAATACATATATGTTGAGCACAACTAAAGGAAGAGTCGTCCCCACCCAGGGACAGCCGTGCTCTGCCAAGGATGACATCTCTCCACATGGGGGCCGACTAGGTCCCTTGAAGGTGATAGTGCTACCACCCGAGCCACAGTGGATGGAAACAGCAAGAAGGATGGCCCAGAGGCCAGAACCCTGCTCTCCAGGGAGGGCCGGCCCACTTGGCCAGAGCACGCAGGCCCAGGAAGACCGAGGGGAGACGGCAATGAAGGAACCTGAGCCCCAAAGTGGCCCTGTGACCCTGGTGCTGCTTCAACACCCCCGGCCTCAGTTTTCTCAGCTATAAGATGGGGACAATCGCAGAGCTGGTGCTTGGGGAAGCCCCGAGGATCTGTGAGCACACACCCGTGATGCTCTTAGGTTGAGGCCTGGAACACAGGGAGGGCTCCACGAGCCTGAACTTCAAGTGGGGACTGTCAGGCCTGTCCTAAGGAACTCTACACATTTTGCAAACCTGTGTTAGGACATCTTTTAAAATATTGTGACTTAAAAACCAAAAGCAGACTTAGAACATGTGCTCTGCACAAATGGTGAATATCTGGGTGGCATCAAAGGGTTAAGTCTTTCAGCTGCAAGAAGACTGTCTTTGGAAATCCCTCAGAGTGAAACTTCCCGGCCAAGTGTGTGTGAGCTCCTTGCAAACATGCCAGTGGTTCGGGCACAGACCCCTCAGCCTTTCTCACTCCAGCCTGGCCAGCCACATCTGCTCACCTAACCTTGTGCCAGCAACTGTACCGCTCTGTTCGTGTGGGCCACGCGCCCTTCACACCGGGGGAGGCATGTGGTCCTGGAGCTGCTCCCCACAGGCAGCCCCGAGGCAGTCATGAGACACGCACATCGCATGGGCAGGGGTTCCCAAGGCGCATCAGAAGCACCCCCATTTTCCCACAGGCTCCTCAGGGGGCTCCTAGGCTTCATATTCTTTAAAACTCACCATCCCTGATGGTTTCAACACCTACGGTACATTCTGGATAACGAGCTGGTGTTCAGTCGATCCCAACGGTGACCCCGTGTGTCAGAGCACAGCTGGCTCCGTACGGTTTCTTTTCTTTTTTAACTTTTTATTGTGATTTGGGTGACAGCAGAACCATTTCACTTTCCACTCAGCAGTTCATGCAGCTTTTGTTTCATTCCATCAAGTCTCAATGGCTGAATTTTGGAAGCACATCACCAGGCTTTTTTTGTCTGACCTACCACTGGGGGGACTTGAACCTTCAACCTTTCGTTCAGCAGCTGAGCGCTTTACCGTTGGCACCACCTGTGCCTGATTCCAAGTTCTGGGTACTTCTAACTGTTGCTAAGTGGAAAAGCTGGTTTTGAGAGAGTCAAGGTTATAATGTTTCCATTTGTATCAAAGTAGAATTAGTGTTTACAATGAAACTGATATGAAACAGTGACTATTAGAAACTTTGAATGAAAAACTAACAATTTTCTGCCCTCTCACAGACCAAACTATTAAAAAAAAAAAAACCTCTGGACACTTTGTATCATTATGTGTTCCATTTTAAAGTGCTTTGTACCACTGGGAGGAAAGTATAAACTCTATGGAAACGTCCTGGACAGGCTGGGATTCAGGGAGATGAGAAGGGTCTGAACTCTAACACTGAATCCATCCTGAATCTAAAGAGTCATCTGATGCCTTTTAGGCGCTGGGTGAGATAAATGGAAGAGCTTCCTGCCCTCTGGATTTCCTTGACACAAAGTAACACTAGATGCTGAAGTTAGTTTTTAGAAGCAGGGGGCAGCATCAAAGTGACAGCACCCTTACTGATTTCCTTTATAGCAACTGTGTTACCAAAGGAAACTGACAAAATGAATGGCCAGCAATAAAGCACCAATTGACCACATGTAAGATTCCAGGGCAAAGAGTACCACCTCTAAAAACACCAAGGAGTTTCCAAACCTCTGTGGAAGCCAGGGAGAGCCACTGAGGGCCGCTCAGAGCAGCTGTCACCAATGGGCTTTGTAATGGCGTAAATTATGTCCCCAAAAAGACATGGCGGAGTCCTAGCTGCCAGTACCTGTGAACGTGATCCTGTTTGGAAATAGGGTCTTTGAAGACATTATTAACTAACATGAGATCACACTGGAGTAAGGAGGAGGGGTCCTCATCCAATCTGAGGGGCGTCCAAGTGAAAAAGAGGAGAACCGTAGAGACTCACAGAAGGAAGGTGGTTGTGTGAGGACAGAGCCAACAATAGAGTGAAGCATCTACAAGGCAGGAAGGCCAAGGATAGCTGTCTCCATGGAGCTTCCGGACAGACAAGGGAGGAAGGCCTGGCAATCAACTTCCAAAATGTTGTTGTTACTATAGTGCTTAAGGCACTTGACTGCTAACCAGAAGGGTGGCGGTTCAAACCTACCAGCCACTTCTTGGAAGGAAAGTTGGGCAATCTGCTTCTGTAGTGATACCACCTCGGAAACCCAAAGAGGGGTCGCTATGAGTCGGATCCGACTTGACAGCACGTAACAACAACAACATAGTTAGGTGTTGTCAAGTTGGCCCCAACTCACAGTGACCTTATGGACAGGAGAATGAAACGATGCCTGGGCCTGGGCCATCCTCCCAATCAAAGGTGATGCAACACACGAGGTCACCATGAATCAGAGTCAGCCCGATGGCCACTAACAACACCCAGCTTGTGGTAGTTTGTTACAGTCCATCCGGAAACCGACATACAGGTCATAAACTGTGCCCCACGGTGCAGCTGACATCATCTCCTTCCAGGCCTGGGACAAAGCAGGGTGGTGTTAATCTCCTCCACAGACACCCCCTACGAGCCACAGGACTTTGGGCCACTTCTCTCACTGCTCAGCCTCAGTGTCCCCATCTGGGCAGGGGAACAATGGCTGGTCCCTACTTCCCAGGTGGCTATTGATGGAGTAAATGCAGCAATGTTTGGAAAGGCCTCGGGTAGCAGGAACGGTTTACCCTCGACTGCTAACCTGAAGGTTGACAGTTTGAACTCACCCAGTGGCACCATGGAAGAAACACTTGATGACCTGCTGCCCTAAGTTTTTCCAAGAGAATTCTATGGAGCAGGTCTACCCTGCAGAACCAACTCAACACAATGAGTTTATGTTTTGTTTTTAATTTAAGGAGTTATTAAGGGCTGTGGACTTGATTTTGGCTCCTGGTGATGGAGTAGAGTATTGTCATGGGGTTTCCTAGGCTGCAACTATGGGCTCAAATAGCAACCACCGTGAGCATGGCCCAGGACTGGGCAGTGCTGTGTTTGCTTGCACATGGAGTTATTATGCATCAGAACCTATGAGACAGCACCTAAAAACCACCACCACCACCACCACCACCACCACCGTTAGGAGCCTGCATGGCACAATGGTTAAGCATACAGCTACCAGCCAAAAGGTCATCAGTTTGAAGCCACCAGTCACTGCACAGGACAAAGATATAGCAGCCTGCTTCCGTAAAGATTATGTTGTTGTTATGTGGCGTGGAGTTGGATCCGACTCATAGTGACCCCTCCTTGGGTTTCCGAGGCAGTATCACTACGGAAGTAGATTGCCCAACCTTCCTTCTGAGGAGTGGCTGGTGGGTTTGAACCTCCAGCCTTCTGGTTAGCAGTCAAGTGCCTTAGGCACCATGACACCAGTGCTCCGTCCGTAAAGATTACAGCACTGGAAACCCTATGAGGCAGTTCTCCTCTGTCCTAAGGGGTCACCGTGAGTCAGAATGGACTCAGTGGCAATGGGTTTGGATTTTTTGGTTTTAATTTTTATGGGAGCATACTGCCAGGCTCTTCTCCAGTGGAGCCACTGGGTGGGTTCGAACCACCAACCTTTGGATTAGCAGCCAAGTGCTTAACCATTGTGTCAGTAGGGCTCTTTTTCTCAATGTCTGGAAAGCCCCTAGCTCAATGCCAGCACACAGTAAGCACTAGACAAACACTGGGTGTTGTCAGGTATCACCATGTACCCACTCGCCAGGCACACCTCCTGGCCTGTAGGAGGGAAGAGGAGAAGGAGCAGCCAAGGTGCCCGGCAGGCCCCGCCTGCCTCCTCGCCCTCCCCTGCTCCCAGCCTGGAGAGGAGCCTTGCCAAGCAGCCCTGCCTGCAGGGTGTCTCAAGGAGGTGGACTTTGGGCTCAGGTTAGCCAGGCTCCCTGGCGTTATCAGCCCCAGAGGAATACAGACCTGCCCCCCTGCTTCAGGCCCCACCCTGCTGCCCCGTCCCTCTCCCACGGCCCTCACCGGGCCCTCTGCTCCTCCCGGCCTCCAACCCTGCCCCCACCTTAGCTCCTTGTCCCCCCTTCTCCCTCTGCGGGTGCCTCCAACCAACTCTGAGGCCCCTTAGAATCCCTGCTACCATCCAAACACCCCACTGGGGCCCGGCAGGGGAGGGGAGGTCATCTCCTTGTCAAGTTCAAGCACATCCCCCACGGGGGGCCTGCCCTGGTCACCCGCCCTCTCTTCTCGCCGTGTCCTAGGCGCGGATGGCAGCTCTGGGGAAGGCCATCAGCAGGGAGGAGCAGTGCCTGCCCCACACACCTGGCCAATGATGCTCACGGTGCGTGATAAAGGGAGGTCCCTTTGCTTCCTCAGGTGGGAGTGATGAGAGGAGCCCTGATGGGCCCATCAAAGTGCAGCATCTGGTGGGAAGAGGGGAGGGGAAAAGGCAGGAGGAGGCTGCGTCGAGCATTTGGGAGCACAGGACATCAGAGCCAGAAGGCTCCAAGTGTGGCCAGGTGAGTCCCACCCTCCTTCTGAAGGTGGGGATGCTGAGACCACGGACGTCCGGTGACCTGCCTGCGGTCTCCCAGCCATCAGGGGCAGAGGTGCCAATCAAACTCGGCCCCCTCACTCCTCACCTCTTCCCCATGCCCACCCCTCAGTCTCCCTCCTCTCCAGTTCTGCAGACCAGGGACTCAGGCGGGGTGGGGACTGAGGAGGCAGGCTGGGCAGGGCTCGGCGAAGGGCCAGCAGTGCACTGCATGGTCCTGGGGGCTCCGGGAAGAGCAACAGTTTGAGCAGGACCTCGAATTAAGCAGGATTTGGAAGGACAGGTGTGAGGCACAGGCAGTGGGCAGCGGGAGCTAAGGGCCTGAGGTGGATCACAGGCAGGCTCCTGCAGCCATGGGCCAACACAGGTCAAGGTCAGGGATGTCTGGCCCCTCCTCCACGGCTCCAGGAGAGATGCCAGCCAGGGCTGAATCCAGCACCTGGTGGAAAGGCGTGCTTGGTGGACCCTCCTCTGACCATCTGCTTCCGGTGGCCCCCAGGTGGCCTGGGGTGTGGGGGACACAGGGCCGAGGCCCCCTCCTGCTCTCCCGCTGGCAGGCTCTGAGCGCGTCCTTCCTGTTGTGACAACTCCATTTTCTGTGCGGCTGGTTCCAGCCGTGGCTCAGGTTTCAGGTCACAGCATGTGCTCTCATTAAGGCCGATGGGAGTATCATGTGGGCACAGAGAGCCGCTGGCCTGCCAAGCCCGCCTGGGTTAATTACAGGTCCCAGCATTCCTGAGCTGTGCAGGAGGGAGGGCAGCCACCCAGAGCCAGGCCCTCCCAGGACCCACTCGTTTGGTCACCCCGTCAGTCAGCTGGGCACCTGGGGAGGACCCAAGGGGATAAACTGGCCCTCACTTCTCCTCACCCCAAACCTGTTGTCATCAAGCCGGTTCCAACTCATGGTGGCCCCGGGTGTTACAGGGAACTGCTTCATAGGGTCCTCTTGGCTTAATCTTTACAAGAGCAGACTGCCAGGCCTTTCTTTGGCTGGGTGGGTTTGAACTGCCGACCTTTAGGTTAGTCAAGTGCAAACCTTTGGCACTACCCAGAGACGCCTGGCTTCTCCAGTCCCCAAAACACTCCTAGCCGCCACCTGGCTGACCCTCCATGGCATCAGGCCGCATGCTCAGTGCTGTTCTCACATGTCCTCATAACCCCACTTTGCACTTGCGGAAACTGAGGCTCAGAGAGGTCGAGTGACTTGCCCAAGGTCACACAGCTATTGCCTGGCTCCCAAGCCATGTTCTTTGCTGTACCCCACACAGCGTGGCGGGAGACAGGCCCAGGGAGCAAAGAGGCTGAGGCTCTGCTAGTCCTGCCAGGTGCAGGGGCCACCCAGAGCCCCGACCTTGGAGTCAGGCCATCGGCAGAGGTGCTGTTCCAGGCACTTGCTCATGTGGGCTCTCCCTTAGCTGAGACTGAGTCCTCCCAGGCAGGGTTGGATGACTCAATAAGGTAAGCACAGGCTTACTTGTGCTTACTTACTGATCTGTAGTGCACGGTTTCACGTGTGCTTGGCTTGCTTATTGGGTCTTTGGCCTTTGCTCCCAGCCCAACAGTGCAGCTCCTTCGAGACCCCCTCTGCCTCCTCTCAGAAGGCCTCTCAGAACACCCTCTCTCTCTCTGGACACGCCTAGTCTGAATGCTCTCCGTAACTCCTGCATTTTCTCATGGACTGTACCTCCGGACCTTACCAGCCAGATGACAAGGGACCAGGGGGCAGGCGAGGGGCACGCAGCAAGGGCAACTGTTCACAGGTGCACTGTGGTGCCAGGCAATGTGTATTTTGGGGGATTTCACCCTTCCAACAACAGTGAGGCGGGAACCACCTTCCCCCCTGGTTCCCATTGAGAATAATGAGGTTCCGAGAAGTGCAAGCCTTGTTCCACTTGCTCTGGGGGTGAAGGGGTGACGGTGGACTCTCAATACAGTCCCCTCTGAGCTGGCCTTGTGAGCGTCGGGACCCCCATCCCAAGTTAGGTCTGAACCATTTCCCAGTCCTGCCGCTTCTACCCACACCGGGGCTCAGGGGCTGTCTGTAGACTGAGTGACGGACTTAGCAGCGCTGTCGCAGCACACGCCTCATGCTAGCGTGATGTCATGTACACTTCCTGAGCCCTCCCTGCATGTGCAGCTTTTGGGGAGGACAAAGGGGACAGCAAAGTCCTCATAGGGAGGGACCCAGAAATGGCAGAGTGAGTATGCCTGGCGCTCCAGAGAGAAAAGTGATGCTTTTCTGTTTTTTCTTTTATTGTGATACGTACATATATAACAAAACACCAGCCAAGGCAACATTTCTCACACGTAGAATTCAGTGACGCTGACTACACACGTCATGTTTTACAACCACGGGCCAGTGTTCATTTCTGAGTTACTCCCCCACCATCAACAGAAACTGTCCCCTATGCAATGACACCCCGCTTCTCTCTCCCACCCACCCCAGCAACCACTCATCAACTTTGGTCTCTAGACATCTGCCTATTTCATGTAAGTGGGATCAGACAATATCTGTCCTCTAGTGACCTGCTTATTTCACTCAGTATCCTGTCTTCAAAGGTCATCCATGGTGTGGCACGTATCAGGACTTCACTCTCTTGATGGCTGAGTAATATTCCATTGTGTGGATGGACCCCACTGTGTTTTCCCGTCTGCTGCTGTGGGCTACTTCCATATTTGGCTGTTAGGAACAGTGTACAGTGAGTGTACAAGAGTCTGGCTAGGTTCCTGCTTTCAACTTTTTTTTTTTTTTTCCAATTCAGCTTTGTACACTGACAATAATCAGCTGTGTGACCCTCCCCTTAACCAATGAGATTTTTCCACCACCATTAACTCCCTCCTCCCTCTCCCCTCTGGTAACCACTAAAACCTTTACATTTTCCGTTTTTTGTCTCTTTCAGTGAGGTCATACATTATTAACCCTTTTGTGATTGGCTTATTTTGCTCAGCATAATGTCCTCCAGCTCTGTCTGTCCATACTGTAGCACGTAGTAAGACTTCATTTCTCCTGCTGGCTGAGTGGAATTCCATAGGATGTATGTACCCATTTTGTTCATTCATCTGCTGATGGGTATTTAGGTTGTCCCCACCTTTTGGCTGATGTTTTCATGTTTTCAGGAGGGACCATTCCCTGGAGAAGGATATCATGCTTGGTAAAGTGGAGGGTCAGCAAGAAAGGGGAAGGCCCTCAAC
>NW_006921670.1:8454850-8457987 GCF_000298275.1 Orycteropus afer afer
AGGTTTCTGAAGATATCTTTCCAGTTGACAGCTTGTCTTTTCCCTTTTTCAGTAAAGTCTTTTGATGAACAAAAGTTTTTCATTTTTGTTTATTTTGTCTTTTGCTGTTTGTGTTTCGTTCTCCTGTTGGATAATCCAATATTACAAGCTAGACCCAACAGTGTCATCCCTGCATTTTCTTCTATGAATTTCATGGTTTTACTTGGCACATTTTGAACTTGTTTTTTGTGTATGGTGTGAGGCATGGACTGCTTCATCTTTCTGCATGTAGAAATTGAATTTTCCCAACACTATTTATTGAAGAGACTTTTCTTTCCCCATCGAATGGACTTAGCATCTTTGTCAGAAATCACTTACCACAGATGTGTGGGTGTATTTCTGGACTCTCAGTTCTATCCCATTGGTCGATGTGCCTACCATTCTACCAGTACCAGGCTGTTTCGATCACTGTAGCCGTATATTATGTTTTGAAATCAGGAAGTGTGAGTCCTCTTAGTTTGTTCTTCTCTTTCAACATGACTTTAGCTCTCCAGGACCTGTTTCCATTCCATGTAACGTTGAGGATTAGTTTTTCCATTTCTGCAAAAGGCTGTTGGAATTTGGATTGGGATTGTGTTGAAGCTATCAACCACTTTGGGTAGTACTAACATTTTAACAATATTGTCTCCCAATCCATGAACATAGTACACCTTTCTCTTTATTTAATGTTTCTTTTCTACGTAATTTATTAAACTGCTGTTAAGTGCCATTGAGTCAACTATGTATGTTTCTATAATTTAATTTTTATACATTTTATTTTTAGAGCAGTTTTAAGGTTTACCAAAAAATTGCACGGGACGTACAGAGAGTTCTTGAATGCCCTTCTATACAGTTTCCCTGGCCATCAACACCTTGCATTCCTGTGGTGCATTTGTTACAATTGATGAACCAGTCACTAACCAAGCCCATCATTTATACCATTTCCCTCTGTATGCTGGACGGTTCTGTGGGTTTTGACAAGTGTGTGTCATGTATCCTCCATCATAATATCATGCAGAACAGCATCACTGCCATAAAATTCCCTGTCCTCTGCCTGCAACATCTCTTCAAATGAACAATTGGGTTTGTGTTTACAGAAATGTGAGAACAGTTGAAGCATTCATAAGAAACTTGGGTGGATACATGCAGAGTTGTAGGAAGATTTCTGTGGCCACCAGAATCATTAAATAATGATTCAAGATAGTAAAGGAAAAAGAGAGAAAAGGGAGGATGAATGATGTACCGGAGGAGAAAGAGGGGGACCTCAGGTGAGTGTGGGATGCTAATCAATGTACCTAGTGCTACCTCCGCCCTCTGAAGTGCCAAGGGCAGACAGAGGGAGGCGTCAGGTGCTGTGGCAGGACATGACCCCAACCTCAGGTGCTTTAATGGGTCTTAGGAACGGGCAGGGTTTTGCTGGTGGCAGTGGGAAAGGAAAAGCATGCCAGGTTACGGGGACAGCATGAGTGGTGACCCTGAGCAGGACTGCAAGAGGCAATTGGGGGTCACAGGTGAATAGGCAGGGAAATGCCTGATGGTTCATCTTTCAACTAGATCTTGCATCTGCACCTGGGAAAGTGAACCCAGGCCAAGCCATAGGGCAGGTATGCACCAGGTACGCACCAGGGCTGATGCTGCAAAGATCCCCCCAAGCCCGGGGGTGTCCAAGCAGCTGGAAGTTGAACATTTCCATTCGTCTTCCTGTTTCCTTCATCCCTCAAAGCCTGTTTGTGTTCAGGTTCATTTCCCTGCAGGCACCATCTGGGCCGGAAGTGGGCGTTTTATCACAGGGACACACCCTCCAGTGTCTATGGCCGTGACTCAGTCTGCACTTTGCCTTGGCACCCGAGCCACATTCCGGACCCAGCAGTGCCTGCTCTTCTCTGCAGCCTGGCTGACGTGATCTAGAAGCTGGCTGCCCAGGGGACAATGGGAATGGAGCAGGTGGGACCAACAACAGGTGTGTGATCAATACTGCTGATAACACAGGAGAGCCAGCAGGGCTGGGCCCTTGGCTGGGGTGCCAGCTACCTTCCCCACAAGGTGGGAGGATCCTCACCTTCACGTCACCACCCACACTTAGGAGACAAGGAAGCAGGCTCAGAGAGGGGAAGGGGCTAACCCAAGATCACACAGCCAGGAATTAGGCAGGGTTTCCTGCCAGGGACTCGATTCTAGAGGCTGGGCTCTGAAACCAGGTATTCAATTAGCACCTACTATGCACTAACCATGGCTCTGGGCACCAGGAAGGCATGGAGAACAAGATGAACAAGTCCGACACCCAGGGTACAAACATCAGAAATACTCTCTCTTTTTCCACAAGTACCTGTGAGACAGTTGGGTGGCCTTCATTATAGACTGAATGGTACCTCTCAAAAGGTGTGAAGTCCTAACCCTAGGACGTGTGAACATGACCTAGTTTGGAAACAGTCTTTGCAGATGTAATTAGTTGACATGAGGTCATAGTGGAGGGGGGTAGATCCTAATCTTGTATGACCACAATCCTTATAAAAAAGGAGATGAGGCCCAGAGGCAGAGGGAAGATGACCACACAAAGATGGAGGCAGAGACTGGAGCAATGCATCCACAAACCAAAGAAAACCAAGGACCACCAGGAACCACTAGAAGCCAGAAGAGGCAGAGAGGATCCATCCTACAATTGGTCTCTATTCACCTGGAGCCACAGAGGAAGAAGGAGAGTCAGGAACAGGAGAAGGAAATGGAATGTGTGGCTAACTGCCTCCATGAACAACTGCCTCCTTTGCCCTGAAACCAAAAGAACTGGATGGTGCCCGGCTCCCATTACTGAACATTTTGATCAAGGATTCTATGTCAGAATAATGATCAAAAGGGGGGAACTGTAGAACAAAAATGTAAAGTCTCATGGACTCCAGACTTTCTGGAGCCATGGAGGCTGGATAAACCCCTGAAACTACTGTCCTGATACAACCTTTAAATCTTAATCTAACTTGGGAGCAGTCATCTAAGATACAACTACTGGTCTCTTCCTGTCCAGGGCAAAGAAGAGTTAAAGAAAATCAAAGACACCAGGAAACAATTTGTCCAAAGGACTAATGAAGCATGTGAACCCTGGCCACTGGGCTGAAACCTCAAGGAGA
>NW_006921670.1:8460297-8467934 GCF_000298275.1 Orycteropus afer afer
CCCCTGGGTGAACCCGAGCCTCCAACGTTTCCGACAGCAACCAGGCACGTTTACCATTCGCACCACCCAAGGGCTCGAGCTTCCCTAGTGGCCTCATCACCAGTTTTGTTCTGAAAGCTCTGATTCCGTCTCACTAGCTGAAGATGCAGGAACTGCAGCGACCTGTGCCTGGCTCACGGTTCGGCCACTCCCTGGAAGCAGAACCACTCTCTGATCACCTCTCTGATGGGCTCCTGGAAGGTACTATAGAGCTGACTTATCTCTACACCGAAGGCTCGAACCCCTTTTACGCCTGTGCTCCCGGCCGGCCAGCTGAGCAGTCTCCGGCTCTGAGAGTCCCACCTCCGGTGTCTGGGCTGTCCAGGTCCCTACATGCGTCCTCGGGACCCCACCTTAGCTCAGCTCTGCTCCTCAGGTGTCTTCACGCCTTTCTGCCTGGCCCCACCTCAGTCATCCTCGCAACTGTCCCAGAGTCAAATCTCTAAGAATACCGACTCTACCACTCCACTCCTCAAAAACATTCAATGGCTCCCCAGTCCCCATGGAGGGAGTTGCTGCCAACTCTGTAGCCTGACATCCAACATCCTTCACATTCTGGGCCCAGGCCATCTTTCTGAAACTATTCTCCACTCTCCCCACTGCCTTCCATGCGGTTTCCACTCATTCTTTAAAACACAGTTCAAGCTGCCCCTCCTCCAGGAAGCCCTCCCAGATCACCCAGTCAGCCCAGGTGAGGGTTGCTGCAGCATGCATTGTCCAGTTAGTGGCGTTGACCCTATACTGTCCTCTTCTCATGACATCCATGTAAGAAACCGCTTGGAAACTACATAAGGGCAGGGACCAGAAGGGACCAGAACAGGGACCTGTTCTCAGGGCAGGTCTTAGAACAAAAGTTGTAACAAAAATATGAACTGGTCCTGGGTTGGTGTGTCTGCAATGGTAATTATCTTCTCCGTGGTGGCCGTGTGAAGTAGGAGCAGAGGGGGTTATAATCTCCATCCAATCAGAGAGGAGGTGGAAGCCAGAGCCCCAGGACCCACAGGCCATCAGGGCCTTGGGATTTTTGTCTGGGGGAGCTGGGGGGCCTGTGGTGGACAGAGACCTAGAAGGAGCGTCTCTCAGTTCAGCTGAACAGGTTGAAGGACAGGAGTTTCCTAGGGGAGCAAGGCTGGAACAGGCTGTGGTGGTGGGGGTGGCGTGCCACGTGCAGACTGGCATGGGTGGGCTGAGTGGGGCAGGGAGATGTGTGTGTCCAGGGTAGCTGAGCTATGGGGCAGGAGAGACCAAGGCCCGAGGCAGGAGGGGAGCTACTGGGCACGTGGCACCAGGACCCAAGGAGGCACCCAGGTGCCACCTGACAGGCGTTCTCCTCTGAGTGGCAGCTCCAGGGGCTGGGGCCAGTGAGAATGACCATGAGCTGACGGGGCACATGTCACAGTGGTATTAGAACCCAGGAGCCAAGATGACTAGGACATGGATCCCCATGGGAATGAAGAACAGGGGGGACCTCAGGGAGTATGAAGCAGCTTGTCTCGATGAAGTGTACCCAGCCTGGCTTGACCTTCCAAACCAGTTGTCAGAGCCACGCAGTCTGGGAACAGGGGCTCATCACCATCCACCTTCCTCTCGCCATCACTGCCAAGCGCTGCTCGGGGGTGAGAAGACGTCCGTGGGTGTGAGCAGCTCACAAAGACCAAGCTCAACTAGTGCGCCCAGGGAGCTGCCCCCAGACACACGGACGGAGGAGTGGGGGAGGCCGCAGGAGCGAGGCCTGGGCCCTGGCAGGGGCACCAGCGCAGGCCCACCGCCCCTACTGTCACTGCCAGGCAAGCAGCCACCACAGTCTAGAGCAGGAGTTATGACGGACAGCCTTCGGATCACAGGTTCCCCTGCTATCTGAAAGGAGAGCGCTCCTAGGAAACCATTCAAAGGCTGCAATGCTGTAAATGAAGAAGTGATGACCAGTGATTTATGTAAGGAAAAAAAAACGGAGCTTTCCCAGACCTGAAAAAGAGCCGAATCATACCAGCAACACATAGGACCTAAACTAACAACAACAACACTAACACAGAACGCCCAGACCCTTCACAGCTATGGCAGCTGGGCGCTGAGATGCCAGATGCAGTTCCCAGGGAAGGAGCCTGGGGGCGCCACTGTCACGGCTCGGGCTGCTGCTGCCTCTTTAAAGGTTTGCTGCAAAACCAACGCCGAACGTTAGTTTCACTTTGCACATTTTTTTCATTAAAGTGAAGGTTGTCTTCGGACTTGCTCCGGTTAGTGACATCTGTACTAAAGCCTTAGAGAACTCGGCTTTCTCCCAAGTATCTACCGTGGCGGGAAGCTCGGAGAGAAACTGGAGAACTGAGACGGCACCGGGCTAGGTCCCAGAGCTTCCCAAACTCCCAGAGCAGCTGGGCAGGCAGAGGCCGAGGAGCCATGAGGCACGTGGGGGACAGGTGGGGGTCTCTGCCACTGAGGAAGGTCGCCTGGACTGGACACAGAGACTGACTCTTGGAGAGATCTCTCTCCTCCTTGCCCACCAAGAGGCCCCGGTACTGCCGGCCCTCGAGGCTGAAGCCCTAAAGATCATGCAGAGACGGACCCAGCAGCTGTGAGCCACGTTCAAAGCGTTCATTGCCCCACGGAGTCTGGGTCTGAGGGTCAAGTGCACCAAGAAAGGAGCCGCTGCCATCCAAAGCACCACCATCCTGGGGCCAAGCTCCCAACGTCCCTGCAGCGGGGCTACAAGAACAAGGTTGGCAGGCCCCACCAGGCCCTGACGCTGTGTGTGGCAGGACCTGGCGAACCTGGGGCCTCTCAGAGGACAAGCATCCCGGGTCCCTGCGCCCGAAAAGCTGCTGCTGCTGGAGGCCCAGGGGCCTGGAGCCTCAAGCAGGGTCTGCCCAGCCACCTGAGCAAACAAGGCCAACTTTGCCGCCACATCCACGCTTCAGCCTTCTCAGCCCTGACCTCTGCCAGGAGACTGGTGTCCCTGCCAGGAATCCACCAACTGGGTCCATGGAGACACAGGACCCCAACCAGAGCTGCCATGCAGCTTTTCCATCTAAGAAACGCCAAGTGATTGGGGTCCCGGGCGGTCCAAACGGCCAAGGTGCTCGCTGTTAACTGAAAGGGCAGAGGCTCAAGTCTGCCCAGAAGCACCTGAGAAGAAAGGCCTGACATTCCACTCCTGGAAGAGCAGGCACTGAAAACGCTACGGAGCGCAGTCCTGCCCTGACCCACATGGGGGCGCCAGGAGTCGGGGTCCACTGGGAAAAATGAGTTCAACCTGACAAAGAAAGCACGAGTAGGGCCGGGCGGCAGGCAGGGGTCACTGCAGGCCTCGGGGCTGGTCCTGGCGACACATACCAGGGGGCTGAAGAGTCAGCGGGAGCCCGGATGTGCCATCTCCCACGAAGCACACTGAGCACCCTGGGGACGGAAGTAGGATGACGCTGTTTTTGCCTTAAAAGCATACTGGGCACAAAATAGGAGCTCTGGTGGCATAGTGCCTAAGGCACTTGACTGCTAACCAGAAGGCTGGCGGTTCAAACCCACCAGCCACTCCTGGGAAGGAAGATGGGGCAATCTACTTCCGCAGTGATACCGCCTCGGAAACCCAAGGAGGGGTCGCTATGAGTCGGGTCCAACTCGACGGCACATAACAACAATGACAACAACAGGCACAAAATGGCCCCCGCAGGGTAAGCCAGAAAAGACACAGAAAGATGTTGTTGCTGAGGGACACTGAGTCAGTTCCGACTCACGACGGCGCCACATACAACAGGACGCAGCCCCGCCCGGCCCTGCGCCAGCCTCACAATCATCGCTGTGCCTGAGCCCATCGATGCAGCCACGTGTCCGTCCGTCTCGTTGGGCGTCTTCTCTTTTTCATCAACCCTCTACTTGACCAACATGATGTCCTTCTCCCAGGACTGGTCCCTTCTGACAACGTGTCCGAAGCACATGAGACAAAGTCCGGCCACTCTTGTTTCTAAGGAGTATTCTGGCAGCACTCCCTCCAAGACCGATTTGTTGTTCTTCTGACACTTGATGGTGTATTTCATATTTTTCGCCAACACAACTCCTCAAAGACATCAGTTCTTCTTCGATCTTCCTGATTCATTGTCCGGCTCTCATGGACTATACAGTCTTCCTCAACAAGACACAGGACACAAAACTGGACGAGGCCCCACTTGCTTCAAGGATGGTCCTGAAATGCCTCAAAGGCACTCCATTTTGCCACAGCTCTGTGAACCCACGCAACGATCGACCCCTGGGTCCCGTCACTGAGCAGCCTCAAGCACGAGCCAGCCAGGGTCCCTGCAGCAAAGACTTACCTCACTGACCACCGTGGGCTGGTGCTGGGGAGATGAGCGTAGGGCAGTTGGGAGAGAAAGCACCTCGGCTGCTGGGAGAGAAAGCAGAAGTGGCACTAGGGCCAGGAGACGGGGTGCCAGACTCCTGGGGGAAGGAGGGCCCTGTCACAGAGAGATCGGGTGACGTGGGGGCTGGTGACCACAGCGTGTGTGGAGCAGAGGGAGTGGCGGGAAGCAGTGAGCAAGACAGGCTGGGGCTCAGGACCACAGAGCCTCTGGAACCTTCCCCAGCACTCGAGGCATGTGGAGTGGGTGAACCAGTGCATGCAGGGCTGAGGTGTCCACAGGTTAGAACACTCCTGCTGGCCAGGGGCGGAGCCTCGGTGAGAGGGGATGGGGATACTGGCCAAGGGTGGAGCCATGGTTAGATAGGTCAGGGGTGTAGGTCAAGATCACTTAGGGGCTCCAGCAATGGCCAGGAGGGACATGGGAGGCCCCTATCAAGGCAGAGTGAGGAGACAGTCACCGGGCTGAGGGACCACCGAGAGGGACAGCATCTAGGCTGATGCCATGGTTCTGTCTTGAGTGTCTCAAGGGATATGGAGAAGCAGCCCAGGTGGAAACAGGCAGATACTGGGAGAATCCAACAAGTCAAATCATAGTGGAAATTATCCAAGGGTGGAACCCCCAGATCTTGGGGTCACCCACCAAGAGAAAACAGCCCCCATATGGAGCAAAAGAGACAGGGATCAGAGGATCAGAGAAGACAGCAATCCACAGGACTAACAGGCCACATGAGCTACGAGGTCTTCAGACCTCAGACCAGAAGAACCAGACCCACTGCCAGTGCTGATCGTGCTGATCAGGGACACGGCAGAAGGTCTTGGAGGAAGACAGCAGGACAAAGGGCCTCAAGAAAGGCCGGACCTACTGGACCGAGAGAGACCAGTGGGGCCCCCGAGACTGTCGCCCTAAGGTAACCTTTGACCCTGGAATCAAAGCTAACTATCGTGGGTCACCATTCAGCCAAATAACAGATTGGTTTTCTTTATCTTTTATTATTATTATTATTAATTATGATTTGAGTGAAAATTTACAGAGCAAATTCACTTTCTATACAGCAGTTCACATACACTTTGTCTCATGACATTGACTACAATTTCCCACAATGCAACAACTCCCCTCCCACTTCCTCCCGACAGTCACCTTTTCCCTGTGTCCATCCCTCCATGCACTCCTGCCCCCCAAGGTGTCTCCCTGTGCACACACAGCCCTTCTATTCTCCCATGATTGATCTCTCCAAGGAGTGTATCTACCTCAGGTAAATGTTCAACTCATATGCCTGTCTTTTGTTTGGTTGGAAGTCACAGGTGTGGCTTCAATTCCAGACCTGGAGGGCAGCTAGGAGCCATAGTCTCAGTGTTTCCACCAGGCTCTATCAGATCAACAAACATGGTCCCCCCCTTTTTTTCCCCCAAATGATTTTGAGTTTTGTTCCACATTGTTCTCCCTCTCTATCCAGGATCTCCTCCATAGATCCCCCTCTGAGTGGTCGACAGTGGTAGCTGGGCAACATTTAGTTCTTCTAGTCTCATAGTCGTATAGGCTGCAGATCGGATGGTGTACCAGTCGCTAGGACTAATTGTTTCCATGAGTCTTTGGTTTTCTTCATTCTTCTTCGCTCTGGATGAAGAGAGACCCATCGTTGCATCTAGATGGCAGCTTGCAAGCTTTTAAGATCCCAGTCGCTACTCACCAAAGTAGGAGGTAGAACAATGTTTTGTGTAGTATGTTATGCCAATTGAACTTGATTGATGTTCCCTGCAACTATGGTCCCAAGCCCACAGGTTCAACTACTTGGTCCCTCTGGGTAGCTGGCTGTGACCAAGAAGTGACTATAACCTTGTCCCTTGTCAGCTCTACTATACACCTGGGAATTCAGATCATACAAATACACTTATAGGACCATTGTCTGCCAACCATTGTCTGTTTCATAGACATAACTACTAGTTCAGCCTGTCCATCCATCTATGCACACGTATACCCATGCTTGCCTTCACTGACAACGCAGTACTGTATGTGCAAAAGAGTTCATCTTTGTTGTCTATACCTCCCATGTACCTCTCTCTGTCTTCCTCTTCCTCAATGCCACCATACTGATCACTCAGATTTGGTACATTGCCCTTCTTTTCACCCAAATCAATACTTTACCTCTCTAACAGTGTTCCCTCCCCTCCCATCCCACCCTGGTAACCAACAAAGAAAATTTCCTTCCATATCTAAACCTTTCCTTGACTTTTACAGTAACAGACTAATACAATATTGGTCCTTCCATGATTGACTTATTTCACTCAGCATAATGTCCTCCCAAGTTCATCCACGTTATGTGGCGTTTTGCAGATTCTACATTCTTTAGGGTTGCAGAGTATTCCACTGTGTGTATGTACCATAGTTTGGTTATCCACTCCTCAGCTGATGGACACCTAGGTTGTTTCCATTTTTGGCTATAGTAAATAGTGCTGCAATGAACATGGGTATGCATATGTTTGTTCTTGTCATGGCTCTCACTTTTTAAGGATATATACCTAGTAATGGAATAGCTGGGTCAAATGGTATTTCTAATTCAAACTTTTAAGGAATTGCTATACTGCTTTCCACATTGGTTGTACCATTTTCCAGTCCCACCGGCAGTGTATGAGTCCCAATCTCTCCTCATCCTCACCAGCATTTGTTGTTTTGTGTCTTGTTGAACTTTGGTATTAGTGCTGGAGCAAGATGGTATCTCATTGTTTTGATTTGCATCTCTCTAATGGCTAATGATCATGAGCATTTCTTCATATGTTTGTTGGCTGCT
Source organism: Orycteropus afer afer (assembly GCF_000298275.1). Lineage (NCBI taxonomy): Eukaryota > Metazoa > Chordata > Mammalia > Tubulidentata > Orycteropodidae > Orycteropus > Orycteropus afer. The sequence goes on from NW_006921670.1 coordinate 8,467,471, forward strand.
TGAACATCCTCCTTGGTGAAATGTTTATTCATGTCTTCTGTCCATTTTTAAAATGAATTATTTGTCTTTTTGTTATTGAGGTGTTGGAGTTTACTAGAAATTCTAGAGATAAGTCCCTTGTCAGATACGTCATTACCAAATATTTTTTCCCAATCTGTAGGTTCTCTTTTGACACTTTTGGAGAAGTCTTTGGAAGCACATAAAAATTTAATTTTTAGAAGGTCCCATTCATCTAGTTTCTCTTCTGCTGTTTGTGAGTTTTAGGTTATGCTTGATAGTCTATTTATGCCATATATTAGGACCCCTAAACTTGCCCTTAGTTTTTTCTTGAGGAATTGTATAGTTTTAGGTTTCATATTTAAGCCTTTGATCCATCTGGAGTTTGTTTTTGTGTGTGGTGTGAGGTACAGATCTTGTTTCATTTTTCTGCAAATGGATCTCCAGTTTTGCCAGCACCATTTATT
>NW_006921670.1:8470289-8481338 GCF_000298275.1 Orycteropus afer afer
GTTGATTTCTAATTTGATAGCATTATGATCTGAGAAGATGCTTTGCAGTATTTCAATGTTTTTAAATTTATTAAGGCTTGCTTTATGGCCTAACATATAGTCTATCATGGAAAATGTTCCATGTGCCACTGGAAAAGAGTGTACATTGTGCTGTTGTTGGGTGAGGTGCTCTGTAGATGTCTATAAGGTCACACTGGTGGATTGTATTGTTTAGCTCTTCTGCATCTTTGTTGAGTTTCTTTCCAGTTGTTCTATCTTTAAGGAAAGTAGCGTATTAAAGTCTGCCACTATGACTGTGAAGTCATCTCTTTGACTTTTCAACTCTTTTAAAATCTGAATTATGTATTTTGGGTCTCTTTCATTGAGTCCATAGATATTTATTATGGTTATATCTTCATGTTCAATTGATCCTTTAATCATTATATAATGTCCTTCTTTGTCTCGTCTGGTGATCAGAAATTTGAAGTCGGTTTGATCAGAAATTAGTATTGCCACTCCTGCTCTTTCTCAGTTGCCATTTGCTTGATATATCTTTTTCAACCTTTGATTTTTAGTCTATTTTTGTCTTTGTCTCTAAGGTGTGTCTCTTGTAGACAGCATATTGATGGGTTTTGTTTTCTTCTCCAATCTGCAACTCTCTGTCTCTGGAGTGGTGCATTTAATCCATTAACATTCAGTGTAATTATTGACAAGTATGAATTGGTTCCTGTCATTTTGTTATGTGTTTTTCATGGTGTCCCTGGTTTCTATGTCCCATATTATCTTCTGTGCTGAGCTCACTATGTTTATGAATTGTGTTACCACTTCATTTGTTGCTGTTTAGTATTTGCTAAATATTTGTGATTGTCCTCTTTTTTATTGTGATGTGAAGGTTTATCATTTTTCTTTGAGGCTACCCTGTGATTTATAATTTTCTCCCTGAGATAAGAACAGTCCGTTCTATCTTACAACTCTCTTGACTTCCTCACCATTTAAAAGTTCTGTAACTACACAGTCTTTTCCCTCTTTTTGTTTGTAGTTGTCCTCACTTGCCAAATGATGTCTCTGGTTCACTGTTTACAAACTTGTAATCTCATTTTACTTTGGATATGTCCATAGCTGTGGTTTCTGGGTTATGTCATCTTGTGTATTAATGGTCAGTTGTTGTTCGCTATTTTCGGTTGGTTCTCTGTTCAAAGGACTCCCTTTAGTATCTCTTGTAAGGTTAGTCTGGTTTAACAAATTCCCTTAGTTTCAGCTTGTCTGGAAATCTCCTGATTTCACCATCATATTTGAGGGACAATTTTGCTGGCTATATATTCTTGGTTGAAAATTTTTCTCTTTCAGGGTTTTACATATACCATCCCATTGCCTTCTCGCTTGCATGGTTTCTCCTGAGAAATCAGAGCTTATTCTTACTGGTTGTTCTTCATAAGTAACTTTTTTGTTTTTCCCATGCTGCTTTCAGGATTCTTTCTCTGTCTTTGGTTTTGATGAGTTTGATGATGATATGTCCGGGTGATTTTCTTTTGGAGTCTATCCTGTTTGGGATTTGTTGGACTTCCTGAATAAATATATTCTCATCTTTCATCATCTCAGGGAAGTTCTCCTCCAACAAATCTTGGACAATTTTCTCAGTCATTTTATTTTTCTCTTCCTGTTCTGGAATTTTGATTACACATAGGTTATTCCTTTTGATGGTATCCCACATGAACCTTAGGATTTCTTCATTTTGATCTTTTTTTTCTGACTGATCCCTTTCCAAAGAAGTAATCAGGTATTTGTCTTCAATCTCATTAATTCTGTGTTCCATTGCATCAACTCTATTCCTTTTCCTTTTCAATGTGTTATCTATTTCTGACAATTTAGTATTAATCTTCTGGATTTCTGTCTGTAGATTTTTAATCATTTCTAATTTTTCATTTATTTTGTCATTTTGCTCTTCTATTTTCTTCCAAAATTCTTCTAGGGTTTTGTCTGTGTTTTCTTTGGTCTGTCTCTCAATCCTTTGAAGATACCTAAATATAATTATTTTGAATTCCTTATCAGAGAGTTCCAATGCTGCTTCTTTCTCAGGGATGTGTTCTGAGTCTGTATCTTGCTCCCTTGTTTCTTTCACTTTATCCTGCTTCTTTGTGTGAATTGTGATGGTCGGTTGTCTCCAAGACATTGTGACATTGTTGTATTTAGATCTCTGTTAACTGTTTGTGAAGAGCAGCCACACATGAGTCAGGTTCTTCTTGGTGGTTGTTTATCATTGACCTGTTGATGAAAAAGTGGTGGCTCTCACTCAGTAAGTCAAAGTGCAGGAGGTGTGGGTGTAGTTGTGTCATATGGGGACTGTTTCTGTCTTTCACTCAGTTAGATAAAAATAACAATTGAATAACCAACAAAAAAGTAAAAGCAAATGGATAAAAAATACACCATGTAATCACACAGAACAGTAACCAAAAAAAGAAAAAAGGGGGGAAAAAAAGAACCCTGCAATAAACACGCTGGTTTTCAGGATACACAGGCTCACCTGTGAGTAGTGTGCTCCGTCCAGCAATGAACCATACGAGACAGATGCCAACACCTACTCAGAAATAAAGGTGAGAAGGCAAGAGGGGAAGGGAAGGTAGATCAACGGAAACAGGAAAAACAGAATGGAAAGAATGAGATGGTGACACATGAGAACTGCAACCAATGACACGGAAAAGTGTTTAGAAAAATTACAAAAATTGTTCAAATGGAACCTAATTTGCTGTGCAAATGTTCATGCAAAACCAATAAAATGGTTTTTTAAAAAGAGAAAGACTCCTGAGGCCTGAAGCACAGACATCGTTGGTCGGGTGGGGATCCCAGGCGTGGAGGAGACCCCGGGCTACATGTAGACAGAGTTGCTTCCAGCCAGATCACCCAGCCTCTTGAAGGCTGCACATGTCCTGCTCGTGCATTCTGGGAGTGCGTACAGGAAATGTGCCCCAGGACATGACATTGCTCATAGAGCGGTTGATGACAGACCAGAATCTATTCAGCAGACACAGTCTCACCTAGCAACCAGGGCAAACTAACAATGCCTCCTCCACGACTGGAACCCCAGTCCTCAGAGCCACACAGCCCAATGGAGAACCTGGGCTGTAAGCGCTGGAGGATGGGAAGGACGGTAGAGGTCACCGGGCCTGGGCGCTCACCACTGTGGGCTTAGGCGACTCCAGGTGGGCCTGCAGGTGTGGAGGGAGGGTGGCGCCACCAGCCACATGGCTGCTCTTGTCCCGCTGTCTTCCCACCGGGCAGGCAGACAGGCCCATCCAGCAATGCACTTGGGAGTTCTCAGGCAAAAGTAACAAACACCCATTTTATAACTGAGGAAACAAGGGTCCCAAGAGCCCACGTGTCAGCCTTGGGAACAGAGCCAGGAAGTAGCTGAGCCAGGGCCCAGGCTGACTTGGAGAACCATACGATTATTGAAGGCAGCGGCTTGTTGCTTTTCTAACGTCCAATCTAAACATCCAGGAGGGCACACAGAGATCATCTCACGAAGGTGAGACCACCTCAGGCTTAAAGTGAACACACAGACGAATCCCCCAGCTGCAGTTTATTGGCATTTTGCCTGAACACCATCTGTATTAGGGTTCCCGCTGGAAACTGGACCACACCCATAGGGAAGAACACTTCCCTGGAGTGAAGCATCATTCGACATGTGCGCGTGTGCAGCCACGCACACAGCAGGTAACACACACACGTGATACGTGTTCACGCACAGGATCAGGTAAAGACCTGTCTGAAGTGAGCACTCAGCGAAATGCCGTGAGAAATGTAACAAAAAGCCAGAGAAGAGCTCAAGGAGGCATTCAAAGCAGTACGTTGGCTGCACCAGTAAACAAATGTCAGAAGGACCGGCAGTGTCAGCCCCGAGGCAGGGCCTTGTCCCAGGAAGTACCGGCTGCATCAGTCACTCCAGCCCACGGCTCGGGTCCTGCCCGTGTGTCCTGGGAGTCACTGGTGTCCAGGATGCCTCGTGTAAACACATCCATCCACAGTGTCTCCCTGTCGCCACCAGCACTCACCTCTGAGTCAGCAGTGAGCCCGGCTGCTGCCGCCACGCCAGCCTCACAGAGGAGACCGTGCTCATCCGTGTAAACTCCTGACAGACTCGTGTACGAAATGGAGGGGGAGAAACAGGTCCCTTCTGGAGGTCTCTGGAAAGACAGATGACTGAGGAAAATTTCTGGTTGCCTGTTTTCTTCAAAATCAAAGTCAAGTACAAAGCAAGGGAAGCAGCTGGCGGATTAAATGCACGCCTCCTTGTAGCAACCTCACCCTTGGAGACCTTCAGAGCGTCTGTCCTTAATTTGCTTTTAATTTAGAGCAAACTCTCCAACAACACAAACAGACTACTCCCTTCTGCTGAAGGAGTGCGCTCACCCGATCGCAGGCACTAGCGCTTCCATCCTAACGCGCTCGGCTCCGTCGCCCTCCAAGTGCCTCTGTCCCTTCACAGTGCGCAGGGAGGGAGAAGAGCTACAGGGACGGGCCATTTCCAAAATCAGTCTTCCGCAGGCCCAGGGTGGGCGCGAGCTCTGACGCCGTCAGAGTCCGTCGCTGGCCACTACTTCCAGGTTGTGAGGACGTTTCTCCCCGAGTCCCTCGAACGGCTGCCTTTGGGCCCCAGCGGCTGCCCCGTCCGGCTTCTCAGCTCCCGTTCAGGCCCGTCGCCCTGGGCCAGCTCCTCATCGTACCTGGAAGGAGAGCAGCCACCACGGGTCACCACAGACCCTCCCTCTGCAGCAGCCTGACCCGCCCCTGCCGGCCTCCGGGCCACCCACCATCCCTTGGAGGCCACAGAGCCAGTGAGGAGAGGCAGAACCTGGTGACAGGGAGCTGACTCCAGCTCCCGGCGACCCCATGTGCGTCAGAGTAGGACTGCACCGCAGGGTTCCGACGGCTGCCTTTTCCAGAAGTAGGTCACCAGGCCTTTCCCCCCCGAGGTGCCTAGGGGTGGACCCCAACCTCCTGGCTCTTGGTAAGCAGCCGAGTGACCTGACAACAGTGCCCCACATCTGTAAGCTGACACTTTATCCAGCCCCCAGATCCCACCTGGCAACAGCCACAAAGGAAGCATGAATGAGGTGCTGCCTAGGGTGGCCAAAGACACAGCTGCTTTCTCTAAGACCTTCACACACAGCCTCTGCGGGGTTGGTGCCGGACCCCACCTCAGCCAGGAAGCAGGGGTGGAGTGACCCGCTGAGGGGGAGCAGGATGGGGGGGTTTCAGGATCCACTCCCTACACCAGGCCTCCCTGCTCTCCCATTACGGCCAATTTTCCAATCAACATCTCTTCCTCGGGCTGTGTGAGTGCTGATGCCAGGGCCCGGGCAGAAGACAGCCTGGCTGCTATAGCCGAAAGTCGGGAGTCTTGGCTGCCAGCCCAGAAGCACGGCTACAGAAAACGTAGCCTGTGACAGTTCGCTTTAAATTGCTCAGGGGTCTGCCACCGCCAGGCGACAGAACCTGCTCGTGGGCGCCCCCTCCAGTGAGCCCAGGGCCCGTGCCACACGTGCCACACCCTAGATCCACCCCTGGGGAAGCCCCTTGCCTTTCCTGCCGGCTGACTCGCTGGGTGTGAGGGACAGTGAAATGCCCCCACCTAGAGCAGGCTGGGCTCTCATCACCATCCCGACCCAGAACGACGGACGCGGTCATCACTTCAGACCGGAGGAAACGGGCTCAGAGGTTAGGTCACTGTCCTAAATCCCATGAGCAAGGGGGCAGTGGTGGAATTCGAACCCAGGACTTCTGATTCCTAACTCAGAATTCTTGGCCCTGCAGAGCTGAGTGTGGAAGTATTTCTGTTCACTGCTGGGGTGCACTGGGGCTGGGGGGTCCCTGGCCACAGCCCTCACCGAGCACCCTCGGTCAGCCACAGACATTTACGTCAGATGCAGAAGGCAATGAGATGCTTGTCTGTGCTGAACTCTGCCACCTTCTGTCTGGACAAGACTGTGTCTATTACAAATTTATTCACAAAATCAGAATATGCAGCTTGAATGGGGTTAGAAACTTCTGAGGCTGAACAGCTGTTGTCCAAATGAGCTTCTGGTGATAAACTGGGGACCAAAAGGGACGGGGAGGGAGGAAGGAAACCGTGTGCTGACTCCCCCGGCTGCAGCCAGTACAGGGCTCTGCTCCGCTGGGGTGGGGTGTCAGGACCCCGGCCACCTCAGTCTGGTCTCTCTGAGAAGACCGGGCCACAAATCATTATGAAGTGATGATGTGGGGTGCTGGGGGGCTCTAGCTGCACGGGTTTTTCCCAGAAAGCCCCTTGCTCCTCTCCCCAGGGTCAGATACCTCCATCCAGGCTGCTAGAAGCCCTGCGCCCCTGTTCTTCCTGGCTCTTGCTCTGTGGCCCGTTCCGTGTCTGTGTCCTGACACAAGGGCGGAGTGACCCCGCTGGTCTGGCTCGGGGCCGCCCCCAGCACCTCACTCATCGGGGTGCAGCATGAATCTGCTGCCTGAATGGGGGAAGCAGCATATGTGGTCACCTGGCAAACTGTGGCTTAAAAACACAGCACAAATCCGGCCATTTGGCAAGTGAGCAGCCTCTGGGACGGCCTGGCCACTCACTGCACAAAGTAGAGATGATCAGACAGCGCCCCGGTTCCCCCCAGGCTCCTTCCTCCCCCAGCAGGCTTTTCGTTCTGGTTTTTGATGGCACAGTCTTGTCACGTTTAGGGCTCAGCAGAGCTTTTGTAAAGGGTGAAAGCACAGTCCCCCACTTCAGACCTGGGCTGGGCCATGGGCAGCGGACTAAGAGCAGGCCTGGGACCTCCAAGGCCAAGACACGGCCGCAGCAGCTCAAGGGCCCGTTCACCTGCACGCCTAGCCACTTCACCCTTCAAGTGGTTTAAAAAGCTGAAGGGCAGCAGTGAACGCTACGGGGAATACGCAGAGGCCGTGTGGCTGTGGGGGGCTCATCCTCCTCACTCGGGCTCCACCCTCCCCGTCAGCACCCCACCTACGGCTGCTGCGAGGGGCCCGCCTGGGAGACAAAGATGGGACTCTCCCCTCCGACAGAGGGCAGGCGTGCTTGACAGAGAGTGGGGACCCTCACCCCCGACAGACCGAATGGGGACTTTCACACGACAGATGGAGAAAGTGGGAACCCTCACCCCCGACAGACCAAACGGAGACTTTCACATGACAAATGGAGAGAGTGGGAACCCTCACCCGACAGCCCAAGAGAGTGGGGACCCTCACCCCTGACAGAGAGTGGGGACTCTCACATGACAGACAGAGTGGGGACCCTCACCCCTAACAGAGTGGGGACTCTCACCTGACAGATGGAGAGAGTGGAGACTCTCACCCCTGACAGAGAGAGTGAGGACCCTCACCCGGCAGAGAGTGGGGACTAGCACCTGACAGACGTGAACACGTACTCGACAGGGACAGTGCACCGTCAGCCGCTCACTGAAGCCTCTGTGCCCTCGCAGGACAGGGAGAGGGTGGCTGGCAGGGCTGCCTGAGCTCAGCTCAAATGGCCTGCAGCCTGTGAGGGAACACAGCCCTGGTCACTCCCTTAGCAAGGCCACGGACTGGACAGGCAGGTGAGGAGCCCCACACGCACCTCCCCACCTTCAGTGCATTTTCCTGCTATGCCCATCTTCCCCCCATGACGGCCCCTCCCTTTCTCTGCACCCCCCCTTCCCTTCATGATGGTCCCTCACCTTCTCCACAGCCCCTCATGATGGTCCCTCACCTTCTCCACATCCCCTTCCCCATGATGGTGCCTCCCCTTCTCTGCATCCCGGGTCTTGCCCTCCATAACAGGTCCTCGTCTTCTCCACACTCCCCCTTCCCCCCATGACAGTTCCTCCCCTTCTCCTCACCCCTCCTGCCCCTCATGATGGTTCCTCCCCTTCTCTGCATGCCCCTAACCCCCATGACAGCTGCTCACCTTCTCCACACTCCGTCCTTCCCCCCATGTCACTTCCTCCCCTTCTCTGCACCCCTCCTTCCCCCCATGATGGTTCCCCCCCGTCTCCTCATTCCTGCCCTGCACATATCACCAACATCATGCATTGCAGATGACTAAGCGTGGGCTGGGTCCAGGGCCTGTGTTCAAATCCCCTTGCCAGCAACACCTACCAGCTGTGAGCCTTGAGACCTGTGTGTACATCATGAAGTATTTCTTCCTGTGTTTTTTTTTTAATGCATTTTATTGAAATATAATTTATGTATAGTGAAATACACAAAACTAAAGTGACATGGGTCAATACTTTTTTTTTGCAGTGTTTCCTCCCCTCCCCTCCCACCCCTGGCAACCAACAAAGAAAGTTTCCCTCCATATATAAACCTTTCCTTTGCCCTCCACAACAATGAACTAATACTATATTTGTCCTTCTGATTGACTTATGTCAATCAGCATAATGTCCTCCAAGTTCATCCATATTATGTGGTGTCTTGCAGACTCTACATTATTCTTTAGTGCTGCATAGCATTCCATTACGTGACTGTACCATAGTTTGGTCATCCATTCTTCCGCTATAAATCTTGGAGGTAAGTCCCTTGCCAGATATGTAATTATCGGCAAATATGAATTTGTTGCTGCCATTTTTGTTATGTGCTTTTTTGTGGTGTCGATTTCTTTGCTCCATGTAATTTTCCATGCTGAGCTCGTTTTGTTTATGAATCGTGTTATCACTCCCTTCATTGCTATTGTTTTAGTATTTGCTGTTTATGCTGGTCCTCTTTTTTGATGTGAAGGTTTATCGTTTTTCTTTGAGGTTACCCTGTGATTTACAGTTTCCTTCCCAAGTTTAGAACAGTCCGTTCTATCTTGTAGTTGTCTTGACTTCCCTACCATCTAGAAGTTCTGTAATGACACAGTTTTTTCCCTCTTTTTGGTTTGTAGTTGTCCTCATTTGTCAATTGATGTCTCTGGTTCCCTGTTTACAATCTTGTAGGCTTCTTTACTTTGGATACTTCCATAGCTGGGTTGGTTTCTGGGTTATGTCATCATGTGTGTTAATGGTCAGTAGTTGTGGGCTGTTGTTGCTTCTCTGTCCAAAGGGCTCCCTTTAGCATCTCTTGTAAGGTTGGTCCGGTTTTAACAAATTCCCTTAATTTCTGCTTATCTGGAAATGTAATTTCACCATCATATTTGAGGGACAATTTTGCTGGGTACATAATTCTTGTTTGGAAATTTTTCTCTTTCAGGGTTTTATATATACCATCCCTTTGTCTTCTCGCCTGCATGGTTTCTGTTGAAAAATCCAAGCTTAGTCTTATTGGTTGCCCACTGTAGGTAACTTTTCATTTTTCCTGTGCTGCTCTCATGATTCTTTGTCTTTGGTTTTGGTTAAGTTTGATGATGATATGTCTTGGTGATTTTCTTTTGGGGTCTATCCTGTTTGGGGTTCATTGGACTTCCTGAATAGATATATTCTCATCTTCCATCATACAAGGAAAATTCTCTTCCAACAAATCTTCGACAATTTTCTCTGTGGTTTTATTTTTCTCTTCCTGTTCTGGAATTCCAATTACACATAGGTTATTGCTTTTTATGGTATCTCAATGAACCTTAAGCTTTCTTCATTTTGTTTTGATCTTTTTTCTCATTTATCCCTTTCCAAAGAAGTTGCGGTGTAGCAAATTACCTGGTATGGCTTTTCAAGCCATAAGTCTCTGTAAACTCCATGGTAGAATTTGCTGTGAGCAACTGAGGAGCTCCTGATTATTAAAGTTATCCACCTGGGGTATTTCTGTTGAGAGTGGCACAAAGCAATATTCTGGGAAGTTTGCTATCCCTCAGGTGCTTAGCATTCTGATGTTATGATTGGTTAGTTTGGCCACTCTGCTAGGCTCAAAAAGAGGCCTCCTAGAGGCAGAAGTCTCTCTGACTGCTGGCTGAGAAGGACATGCTGCTGAGAGAAACATACTCCTGAGAGAAACGCGCTCCTGAGAGAAACGCGCTCCTGAAAGACACGTGCTCCTGAAAGACGCATGCTGCTGGGAAAGAGATGCAAGGGACACTCATTGCTGAGAGAGACACTGAGAGACACAGTGCTGGGAAAGAGACTGTGAGAGACTGTTGGGTGAGAGACGGCAGGCTGAGAGAGACTGAGCGTTGTTCCTGAACTTGAATTGTAGCCTGGTGCTCCCCTGTTCAACCCCATAATCTGTGAGTTCTGTGTGGCCACTGCAGCAAATTATCGAACCCAGCAGAAAGGTGGTGGGTGCTGCAGGAGGAATGGTTGGTGTCAGGGTTGGTGAAAGGGCTGGAGGGAGGCAGCAAGTCTGGTTCACAGGAACAGGGCTTGGGCTATTGATAGTGATTCTGTCTTCCTCTTGTGTGGTTAGAAGAGGTCAAAAGATGTGGCCTCCCTGCCCCTTTAGCCGAAGTGTTCAGGTATTTGTCTTCAATCTCCCTAATTCTGTCTTCCATTGATTCAATTCTGTTCCTTTGCCCATTCTATGTCTTATCTTTTTCTGAAAATTTAGTATTGATCTTCTATATTTCTGTGTGCAGATTCTGTATCATTTCTAATTTTTCATTTATTTTGTCATTTTGTTCTTGCATTGTCTTTTGAAATTGTCCTAGGGTTTTCTCTGTGTTTTCCTTGATCTGTCTCTCAATTCGTTGAAGATACCTAAATAAACTTTTTTTGATTCCTTATCAGGGAGCTCCAATGCTGCGTCTTCTTCAGGGATGTGTTTTGGGTCTGTATCCTGGTCCCTTGTTTCTCCTGCTTTATCTTGCTTCTTTGTGTGGACTGTGATGCTCTGTTGTCTCTGAGGCACTGTGATGTTTTTGTGTTTCTATTTAATTGGTGATTGTATGTTGGAGTGACTTGCCCACGATTTTCATTTCCTTTATTTGTATGTTATCTATGCAAGCAGGGTACTGTGCTCCTCTATTCACTAGTTGACAGCACTTATACACTCACCACCTATCTCCTATTGTTAGCCTCTTGTATGTCCCTGCCAACCCTGGAAAACAGAGCCTATACTTGTTGTTGTTGTTTGCCGTCGAGTTGGCCCCGACTCATAGCGACCCCTCCTTGGGTTTCCGAGGCAGTATCACTACGG
>NW_006921670.1:8482038-8488468 GCF_000298275.1 Orycteropus afer afer
TTTTTTTTTTTTTTTTTTAATTAAATACACATAATTACCTTACATGTCACTGTGATCCAGCATGTGCGCTCTGTTTCTGGGGCACATCTCCTCCTGTCCCAGCAGTCACTTACGCCAACACCTGCTCCATGGGCCCTGCTACACTCTCCCCGGCTCACCCACTCACACACACTCATGCCAACACCTGCTCCATGGGCCCTGCTACACTCTCCCCGGCTCACCCGCTCACACACACAAGCACACACATGTACCACATGCACACACACAGGGGGCTCTGTGGTGCCCGTCAGTTGGCTTACAGAGGCTCTGTCCTGCAGTTGGCTTTTCTCACTCAACCTCCAGGCCCTCTGCTTATCAAAGCCACCTTGCGTACATGCCACATGCCACCCCATCCTCCTGACCGGCACTCTCCTCCTTCCCACTTCTCGCACTACTGACACCAACAACCCCCTGAGCCTCTGTTTCCACATCTGTAAAATGGAGCTAATAATAACTGTCACCTTGTAAGGCTGCTGGGGGATTAAGGGCAATGTGTGTGTGTAAAGCTCTGGGCACAATTCCTGGTGCAAGATCAGCCCTCAAATGTTAGCTCTTACTGCCAGCTCTTTTCTTTAAACTCTGTAAGATGAATCTCGTCATCCCCATGTAGAAGGCACAAAGCTGAAGCTCAAAGGCTGTGGTGCCCAACAGCGAAGGGGGCCTGAGTGAGGAGCGAAGCACCATGTCACCGTGTCTGTCCTGCTCCCAGCCACCCCAGCCGCTAACACGATGCCCTGCCCGTGGCCAGTGCTTCCGAGAAGCCCAGTAAGCAAGGGCACAGACAAAGGTCCAGTCTCTTTCGCGGCCACATGACCCCAGAGTCTCTGAGTAAACGAAGTACCGTCCCCACAGACCAGAAAGCCCAAGGTGTTGCACACACCTCGGTGTGACTGTGGAGAGACAACCGCAGCGTCCCACCCCACTTACAGAATTTCGTAATTGCCAAGGGCTTCCTTCGGGGGCGACTTGTTCCATTTGCAGTCTGGAATTTCGCCATTCGGGACCGCGATATTGAGGGTGTCGTTAATCAAGTTATACTTCAGGATTCGATCGTTGGCGGTGCTGGAGGTGAGAGATGGGGACGCGTTGACCTAGGAGAGGAAGAAGCCCATGTTCTTACTTGCATCACATACTCCTCCGGAATGAAAACGTGCAACGCAGAGGAAAAGGCTGGCTACCAGGCGCTAGGAACAAGGCTGTTGTTGGTGGCCGTGAACGCCTAGAGCCTTCAGGGCAGCCTGTCTGCGGAGCCCTTGGGGACCTGCTTTTAGCAGCTGTAGGACGAGATATAAATGATACCTAGAGACAGGACAGGGTTATGCTTTACAAATCACTGCCACACTAACGAAACCTGGGAGTCAGTGCCCATCACAAATGTAACTCAGAGTCAGCGGGGCTCTGTCTGTAACACCTAACCACCCAGCTTTGCTACAGCCAGCAAATGAAATGCCCCTGATCAAGGAGCACCGTGAGTTTCAAGTAAAATGTAACAGGCCCTGGTTTTGCGTGAGAGTAATGCCTCCTTAGGAAAGAAACGCTGGTGTTGGTGCTGTCCAGTCGGTTCTGACTCACGGGGCCCCTGCGGCAGAGCAGAACGGCCCCACAGGGTTTTCTAGGCAGCAGACCACCAGGTCTTTTTCTTACAGAGCAGCTGGGTAGGTTCACGGTGCCAAACTTTCAGTCAGCAACTGAGAGGTTAACTGTCACTACCCCAGGGCGCCTTACAGTAAAGCAGTTTCCAACCCAAATGAGGACCCCAAGCCATACATTGTAACCCCCGGCCCCATACGGCCTCTGGAAGGTAAGCACAGTCACAAACCCACACGTCAGAGCACAGACACTTCTGGGGGAGCCCACGGCCCTTGGCCAACAGACGCTCTTAGCTCAGGCCCTGCGCTGCTGACCAGCATTCCCTCAGGCCCGATGACCACAGGCAGCTGATCTGCAAGTTGTCCCCGTGCCCCCCAATGGCTGGAAGGGCCCTTTGTGCTGGTGCTCCCAGGGTATGGGATGTGGATGGCGTCGGAGGATCGTCCTGGACTCGGCCGCCCTCAAAGTTTCCACCACAGTACAGCACGATACAAGGAGCCCTGGTGGCACAGCGGTTACAGCACACTGCTGCTGACAGGAGGTCAGAGGTCTGCACCCACCAGCTGCTCCACAGGGGAAATACGTGGTGATTTGATTCCGTAAGGATTTACAGCTTTGGAAACCCCACGGGGCAGTTCTACTCTGTTCTGTAGGGTTGCTGTGAGTTGGAACTGGCTCAGTGACAATGGTTCTCTTTTTCAGGGCAGGGGTGATTATAGTGTAACACGAAACCTCTTACAAATATATTGAGAATAAGATCATATGTTATATTAATTAAGATCCCAGCTCATCAAAGGAAAGCCTGACTTTAAGTTACTCTGTTTAAGATGGGGAAAAAAAGTTAAATTATATATAAAATAAGTAAACACCTAGAAACCAAAGATGGGCACCAGGAGTGAGGGAGCAGGTGAGGGGAGTTTTGCTTAGGGGACACTGAGTTCATGTTAATGGTGGTGGGAGGGTTTAGAAAGGGACAGAATGGCCACACAACTCGACAAACTTCCTGACTGGCACGTGTAAAAATCGCGACGGCGTGTTTTGTCATGTGTATTTTCACCACCACCACAAAAAACATACGCGTGTGTACATGCATACACACCTGTGCATACACGTATGTATAGACATCCATACACATGTATAAATACACACACGCACACACACACACACACACAGCTATACAGCCCCTGCGGTCAATGGTTCAGCACTCAGCTGCCAACTAAAAGGTCAGTGGTTCAAACCTACATGCTGCTCCACAGAAGTGAAAGACTTGGTCACCTGCTCCCATAGAGATTACAAAAAGCAAACCCAACCCACTGCCGTCAAGTCAATCCCTACTCATGGTGACCCTGCAGAACAGGGTAGAACTGCCCCAGAGGGTTTCTAAGGGTGTCATCTTTCTGGAAGCAGACTGCCTCATCTTTCTCCCTCAGAGCGGCTGGTGGGTTCGAACCCCCAACCTTGCAGTTAGCAGCTGAGTGCTACACCACCACACCAGGGCTCCTCCCTGTAAAGACTACAGCCTACGGAGCCCTATGGGGCAGCTTTACTCTGTCATACAGGTGGTTGTAAGTCAGAATCCACTTGATGGCACACGCCCCAACGTCTTTACATATATACACACCATATGTATATATACACACATGCAGTCCCCACGGCTTTGACAACGTAACAGGTTAAGTTTCACGGACATCAGCTCCCAGACCCAAGAAGTGTGGCTGGACTAGGTGGTCAGAGCCTATTGGCACGTTTCCCTCTGACGTGCCTGATGAGGGGTCACTCCCAACACCTTGATGCTGGGAGTAGTCCTAGGTTAAAACGTGCCTGAGGTACCGGGCCCGAGCCGTCCCCTCAGTGAGCTGGATGAGGGGACACGGTGCTCGGGCTACACCAGGGAGACGGAAACGCCTCACTCTCATGCCGTGCCAACCTCATGCTCCCTCAGAGGCCGGAAGCTCCTCTCACTGGCTTCAAAGTGGCCGTGGGTGACAGGGGCAGTGTTGGTTCAAAGTCTGGGCCTCCAGTGCCCACTGCTGCCACGGAGCGTGACTCAGGCTGGGCACAGGAGGAGGGACTTTTGAACAGTGAGGCTGCAAGCACCCACCCTGATGGAACAGCCACCACGGGGTCCCCCTCCTCTCTCAGAAGCAGGCAGATGAACTCTGGTGAACTAGGCCTTGACCCCAAGAGTAACAGATCTGACCCCTTATCTCTGCACAGCTTGTGACTGCTCACCACAGGCTTCTGTTCTTGTGAGCTCACTTCCTGGGTGGGACCAAGGCCCCCAGTGAGGACGAGGGGAGCCTGTGGGACAGGACCAGGCACCCCAGCCACCAGGCTCCCTGGGCGCTCATCTGGACGGTGGCGGCTTCACCTCCATGGACTGTACTCCGCTCTGATGAGATCTGGTGCTCACGTTTCAAGGGCCAGCAAACTGCTAAAGCAGAGCTCTGCCCCCTACGGTCCAGACCCTGATCTGCCCCCTGCCCTGTCCCCTGCCTGGCTGAGGACCATGTGGCCGGGGGACTGTGAGCCCACTGCAGGCAAAGCCAAGGGGAGGGCCAGGCAGGGTGACAGTGACGTCAGGCAGCGTGCACTCACCTCAATCAGCCAGGGCTTCAGCCGGTCGTCAATGATGATGTCATAGCCGTAGCACTCGAAGCAGTGCTTGTCATTGTTTATCACCGGCTGTGGGGAGAGGCGGGGGTCACACACACAGCCGAGGGCACAGTGACACCACCATCCCCAAGACACTGGGCCGAGGGCACCGTGACATTATTGTCCCTGAGACACCATGCCGCGGGTACAGTGGCATCACCATCTCAGAGACCCCACATCAAGGACACAGGGACACCGTCTCTGAGAGGCCCTCAGGAGTTACCTTTGCCCTAATTTTCTACCTTGAAGAGTTTGTTAGTTTTGTCCAGGCTGATTAGCTTTTCCCAAGTAAGCTGAAACAATTTGTGGCTGGATACCTTTTGTCTGGTCTGGGGCTCAGCTGCCTGTGATTGGTATGCACCCTGCAGACACTGTTCAAAATTATGCGAATGAGACACCTGTAGCCTACCAGGTAAATGAAGCATCAGTAGCCTACAGAGGGGACTGGTCAGTGTGTGGCCCTGGGGGGAGTGCCTGCCTTCAAACGGAGGAGGAGTTTGTTTAAGCAGCCAGAACCTCGGAGGTTTTTCTAGGAGAAGCAGCAGGAAGAAGAGAGAGGAGGCAAGGATCTTCCTAAAAGAGCAGTAACACGGCTCCAGGGCTGAAGACAGCTAGAGGCCCAGAAGGGGCCCGGTGGCAGGGCTGGGGGTGACAGACGGCAGGGCTGAGAGGCGGCCCGTCTCCAGGAGGTAAGAGGGGGCCTGTTCTCAGAGGCTGAGAGAGGGGCCTTCCCAGCTGAGCGCAGCTGCGAGCACTGTCCTGCCCTGAAGACAGCAGACTGCCTACACAGTCCTGATCCTGATCCCGCGCTGTCCCGGCCCCTGACAGACCACTTAACTGAAGTATGGTCTGTGAGTGTGTGTGGCCACTGCAGTGAATTATCAAACCCAGGAGAGAAGCAGGGTGTGGTGGGAGGGACGGCTGGTGGCAGAACTGGTAAAAAGGTGAGGAAGGACGCCTGACCTCCAGCTCTCAGGAGTCGCCATCAACTCTGTGCAGAGGCTGATGTGTATCAGCCCCAGGAATTCACACAGGCTCTGGCACCGCCCCCACCAGCCCCACCGCCCCCACCGTGCTGCACCGAGCCAGCAATGTTTCCACTCTCTCTCCTGGAGTGTCTTCCACACCCCAAAGCCAGTGAGCCCTGCAGACACTGCAGTGAGGCTGTGCATGGGTGACGGCTCGAGGGACAACCCACCCATCTCTCAACTCGGGAGGAAATCCAGGCTCTAGGGTTGTGTCAGCACCTAATTTGGAGGAGTCACACGCAAAGGCGGTGTCCTACCCCAGCCGCCATCCAGTAGGGCCTCTGCAGGACCAGGGGCTGCTCACTCGGCCACTACCCCAGCCGCGCTCGGCCTCCAACCCGCTAGGCCCTGTGGCCTCTCCCAGTCCCAGGCCCCCCGCCCGGCCCCACACCCAGGTACTGCTCCTGCACCACCACAGCCACCTGCTCTCCCATCTATCTCACCCCCAGATGCCCTGATGCCAACGTGCCTGCGAAAAGCTGGGAAATATTCGCTAAGTAAATCAAAACCAAATAAACGTATCCCTGCCCCAAAGGCCCTCTAAAACCCACTGCCACCAAGTCAATTCCAACTCACAGTGAGCCTATGGGACAGAGTAGCATTGCCTCATAGGGTTTCCAAGGCTGTCAACATTTACAGAAGCAGACTGCCTCATCCCTCTCCTGTGGAGCTGCAGGTGGGTTCGAACTGCTGACCTTCTGGTTACCAGCCAGTGCTTTAACCACTGCACCACCAGAGCTCCTCTGAAAGTCCCTCAAAGCCTGAAATATCCAACAGCTTGACAGCTTGGGATGTGGAGGCCAGGAGGGATAACCAGAGGCATCGGCCAGGAGTTAGGTGAGTTCTGGGGCCAGGACTCAGGCTGACTTGATTAAGAAACTAACAACTGTATAACTGAGCAAACAAGGCACGTTATGTTTTATTTTGCAAACTGGGTCACCCCCTTGCATGCTGATTTCCTACGTGTGCCGTGAGCATCACACACACGTGCACGTTGTTTCTGGGTAGTATGGTAAGTGAATATACAGTAATTCTCATAGCTCACCAGTCAGTTGTTGTTTGCTGTTAGGTGCCGTCAAGTCGTTTCCGACTCATAGCGACCCCGTGCACGGCAGAAC
>NW_006921670.1:8491753-8504889 GCF_000298275.1 Orycteropus afer afer
GCAGAGAGAGTAAAACGGGCTCGGGAGGGAGGCCAGAGCTGGTGTCCCCAGAAATGAAGGCACACGGTCACGTGCAGGAACGGGCCAGCAGCACCTCTTCTCCTCAATCGGTAGGTTCAGTCCACAGCGCAGCTCTCATGTCACAACCCTGTGACATCAGTGTCATGGCCCCACTTCACAGACGAGGTGCCAGACACTCAGAAAGGGTGGGCACCTGTCCAGTCACCTGCCTGAGCCTGAGCAGAGTCGTGTCTGAGCCCAGAATTGCATGCCCGCTCATTCCCTACCCACGACCCCCCACCCAGGCTGCTAAACTAGAAGGCGGCTTCTGTGCAACAGGAGATTTGAGACTCTCCCCATGCAACAAGCTAGATCCTGAGAGCTTCTCTTCCCTTCAAACCCTCACTGTCAACCAAAGACAGAAAAAAACACATGGAGTTCGTAAAGCAGGGAGCATGTCCAACTCAAACCACCATCGGCGACAACTCCTGCCAACCCCAGAGGTCCACGTCAGTCATTCCCTTCCATGGTCATTTGGAGGAAGTCATTCACGTACAAGGAGGAGCATGTAAGCTGCACACTGAGGGAACAATGGGAGAGGGCCTTCATTCCCCACAGAGAACGTTTCCTGTCACTATTCTCTCACATGTTCACCGTGCTGCCAGAGCCGTCATCACACTCACTCCAAGACAGCAACCGCGAACAATTCCGACGGTGGCAGTCAAAGTACCTCCACAACCCCAAAGCTCCAGGAGTGCGGCCTATGCACGCCTGGCCTGGGTTTGGGGCCTATGACTTGGCTGTGATTCTGTCAGTTTCTGAAGTTTTCAGAGCACCTTTATCAAAAGAACGGGAGGTGGCCTGCCACACACATACATGCTCCACAGGGACTCGTCACAGTGGCTCCTGGGGATCCAGGCCAAGTCCTCAGGCCCTGCCCCTGAGCGGGCCTGTTTGGGGGCTACCTCTGCAGGCAGAAAGGCAGACCCTCCGTCCCCCTGAGAAGACAGGCCACGAGAACAAGAGTCGCGTGACCTCGGCGGCAGCAGACGGACATTCTCACACCACGTGCCACCCCCAGGATGCTCTCCCCTCCCAGCTCTTTGGGCCTGAGCCTCTGTCTGGCGAGAGGTCACACGGGTCATGAAGCCCCTCGGCGACCCCATCTGGGAAGCACCAGAAAGAGCAGCTGGTGGTGGGTGTCCAAGTGTTCAGTCCTTTCCGGTCCCTCAAAAACAGAAGTGGACCTGCTTTGAAACTGGACAACCAAAACCGGAAAGCCAGTAAACAGTAGGAAGAGGTGGGACCTTGGACCTCAGGTGCAAAGCAGCCACGAAGCAGCCAAGCTGAGAAGCCTGAAAGCAAGGAGGCTGCTGAGGCCCCTCTCACACCACAGGCTGCCCAGCAGTCGCTGATCCGGCAGCCACAGCCCAGAGCCCTCACGAGCGACCCACGGCCGTGCCTACTTCTGGAGATGCCCGGGCAGCATCTGGTGGGTGTGAACCCCCAGCCCAGCCCACAAACAGCCCGGGCCTGTGGCGGCCTCAAGGGGCAAGCTGTGGGGGAGCATTCCAGTGGCAGCCTGGCGAGCCTCCCTGTTGCTGTGCAATAGCCCGTCGGCCGGCTAGCCCCGCTCTCTCCTGGCCCTGGCCCAGTGTCCCTCCCGCCACTCTCACTTGCAGGGCACTCACCGCCACGGCCTTCAGGGACTGCACGATGATCCAGTGGATCTCGTCGAACAGCTTGCTGGTGACCTCCCTGCCGCGCGTGCTCTCCAAGTACAGCCGCAGATTGCTCACAGTCCACTTGCCGCCATGGATGTGGTTGTAGTCGTCCTGCAGGGCGGGGCCAGGGCACCCTCAGGCCACGCCCCCAGGGAGGGCCATGACCGGCTCTCACACCCAACCACCAACTCCCAGCACCATCTCCCGAGTGAGGGCCTCCTCAGTGTTGTCACCCCACGGGAGCTGGGCCGACCTGATGCCTGTCCCCAGGGACAAAGTGGCCTCCTCTTATTCTAAAACATCCCACTCTGGAACACAGTCACACATCACTTAGCGTCCACCACAGGTTCCGTGACATAGGCCCTTATGTGATTTGGACGTTGTGCGGACATCACATTATACACTGGCCGTCCCTGGATGACGAGTGAGTTCCATTCCTCAGTCCGTCTTTAAGTTGAATTTGCACGTAAGTTGGAACAGTTAGGTACTGTACACATCTAACATCATTAGTCATATGTCTATCTTAGTACATAATATGGAGAGCACCTTTCCACACATAAAAAACACCCTAAATCACCTTTAACTTAGTGATACAGTTGATACCCCCATGAGCGTCACAGAGAATTGCCTGTTTGTGATCACAAACATTGTATGGGTCTTGGTTTTGCAGGAATGGGACCGCGGACGTTATGGGGCCTGAGACTGTATTCATGTAATTGATGTTTACACCTTCTAGTGGTTGCTGTGGCAGGCCAACCGCCTATCAAAATGGGTGGGTCCCTAACCTGTTCTCCAGCTGAAAGCCTCTCTGGGAGGTATCCTTGGCTAAAGAGAGCTGCCTGGTCCAAGGTTATGCCTCTCCCTCGGGGCAGCCTGCATCCCAGGACTGGCTGATATCAGGGTACCTGCCTCCATCTGGGACCATGTATGTGCAGGGCGGTTCCAGCTCCAGAGCGCATGCCTGTGGCTCAGCTAAACTCTCTGTTGCAGCTCTACCACAATAGGCTGCCTCCCTCCCCGGCCCCGCCTCCCTCCAGGGTGTTGCTCCCGCACTCAGACTCTTTCCTGGGGAAGTCGACCTAAGCCACACGTCCTTCATGTCTAACAACCCCACAAAGTCTCACGATCATCCCATTTCACACGTAGACAGACTGAGGCTCAGGCCCATGGCGAGCCCAAGCTTTCCCCCTGGGAGCAGGGGCCCTAGGCTGCGACGCTGACCCCAGTTCAGTGGTCTATTTCTCTGTTCCTGAGACTTCGCCCAGCGCACACTGCTCTCCTGAAGGAGAGCCAGGAAGGACTGAGGCCGGTCAGAGGTTACGGCACCGGGGTTCATGCTCCAAGCATAAAGCCGAGAACTGTGACCCAAGACAAAACCAGCCTAACAATGAACCAACCCCACCGACCCAGGAGAAGACTTCAACGTAAACACAGAATCAACCGTACTCAATAATAACAACAAAGACACGTGTTCCAGGGCTGAGGTAAACTCCTGACTACTGAAATATCTCTGAAGTCTCCGGGTAAACAGATGGGTAGACAGGCTGAATGATCAGGTATGTCCAGGCAAAAGGGAATCTACCCGCGGCCATAAATAAGGTTGGCGGACAATGATTCTACATATGTGTTTGTAAGTGCTGTAAGAATGTCCGTGTAACTAGAACAGAGAGCAGTTATGGTGTCTTCTTAGCCACAGCCAACCACCCTGAGGGAGCGAGTGGTTGGAGCTGTGGGCTCAGGACCATGGTCACAGGGGACATCAAGCTCAGTTGGCATAATACACTACACAGAAACATTGTTCTACATCCTACTTTAGTGAGTAGCGAATGAGGTCTTAAAAGCTTACAAGCAAGCTCTTCTCCTCTTTCAGAGCAAAGAAGAATGAAGAAAACCAAAGATTCATGGAAACAATTAGTCCAAGGGACTAGTAGACCATGCGATCCTCAGCCTATATGTCCACAAGACCAGAAGAACTAGATGGTGCCCAGTTACCAACGTCAACCACTCAGAAAGGGGTCAGTGTAGGAGACCCTGGATAGAGTGGGAGAACAATGTGGAACAAAACTCAAATTCTGGAAAAAAAAAAAAAGACCAGGTTTGCTGGTCTGATGGAGCCTGGTGAGACCCCCGAGACCATGGCCCCTAGTGACCCTTCAGGTCTGGAACTGAACTCATTCCTGTAGATTCCAGCCTAACAGCAGACAGGCATATATACATCAGGTGGATACACTCCTTAGAGCGATCAATCATGCGAGAACAGAAGGGCAGTGTTTGCACAGGGAGACAGCTCAGGGGGCAGAATACATAGAAAAGAAGGCCACAGGGAAGAGGTGACTATGGGCAGGAAGTGGGGAGAGAGCTCTTACACTGTGGGGAATTGCAGTCGGTGTCATGAAACCAAATGTGTGTGAACCGCTGCGTGGGAAATGAATTTGCTCTGTCAACTGTCACCCAAATCACAATAATAAGTAAATAAATAATAATGAAGGGGAAAAAAAGTATTTGCAATGAATAATAATAATAAGTCTCAAAAGATGAAGCACCCAGCTTGTTCATCTAATGGCCTCTTCCAGTAACTCTGGGCTGGTTCCCTAGAAAAAGACCACAGAAGTTCAGGGAAAGTGGGGCTTGCCATTCAACAATACTTTACTTTTTCAAGCCACAGACTCCCTTTACCATCAAGAAAAGCTGATGTTTGCTTATAAAAAGAAAGTTCTTGAAGCATAAAATAAATAGACACAGTCAAACAGCCTAGCACAGTCCAGATATAAAAAGCGAGTAAACATCTCCCTTTCCCGGCCTGCAGGAACACCGTTCCATCGGAATCTTTCGCGGCATGTAATCGACTCCCTGACAGACATTGCCGTCTCCTGTTCCTGCTCCCTCCTCCCACTCTCTGCGGGCTGCAAAGCCCTCCACGGCTGCTCAGGGTGCTGACTCCTGGCAGATGAGGAGAGCTGTGGGCCACGCCCCTGCTCCTGCACCCAGACAGCCCCACTGTGTCTCTGTCCTTGGTCATCAGTTCTCTGTAGCGCTGCCTCCCCTGCGGGTCTCTGAGCTCTGTGGGCAGGACGTGCAGGGCACAGTAACCTCACGGGTCTCTGAGCTCCGATGGCGGGACGTGCAGGGCAGAGGGACCTTACAGGTGTCTGAGCTCTGGGGGTGGGACTCATGGGGCTGGTAGACCTCACAGATTTCTGAGCTCTGATGGTGGGAAGTGTGTGGCAGAGTGACCTCACGGGGCTGAGCTCTAGGGGTGGGACGAGCAGAGCAGAGTGACCTCGCCAGAACAAAGGGCTGCCCGACAAAGTGTCAGTGTTTACCGTGACGTCTGCTCTTCATTCAGTTCTAAACACACTTATGAGAAGCTGCCGCTCAAGGCAAGAACTCAGGTTTCTCAGACTAAGTCTTTCTTGCGTTGAAAAGCAAAGTGTTAACAACTGGGCCCAGCATGGAAGTTGCGGCAGCTTCCCGTGTGAGGCTTCTGAGCTGAAGGACAGCCTGTCTCCTGCCAACGCATCCCCGCCGACACTGCCTCCCGAGAAAGCCCGTCTAGTGGGATGTTCCGGGTCCAGTCTGGCAGCCCCAGATCCAGGAGCCTGCACTGGAAGGTCAAGACACTGCACTGTCCTCAGAGACACCAAGAGGCCTCCTGGGCAGTTATTACCACCACACCCTTGACTCACGGAGCTAACTGGCTATGAAGGGTCTGACGCCGTTGCTCAGCCTTCCTGCCAGGGCTGAGAGTTCTGCTCTGCACCACCTGAAAGGTGACTCTCCCCACTCTCCACAAGTCTCGGCCTGACCTTCTACTTGAACTTAAGCAGCTGTGACAGCAATGCTCCCAGGAAAACCTGACAGGTGGACAAGCCAACCAGGTCAGCCTCACACGAAGACCACTGCTGGCCCCCAGTCGAAGGGGGCCGTTGTCACTGAAGGACTGGCAAGGGAAGGAACAACGCGGCTCCCATTTGCAACGAGGCAGTTCAGGTGACACGATCTGTCACACACAGGCTAAGTGACAGATGTGGGCTTGAGCCCAGGCTGGTCAGATCATGTTCTTCAGTAGGTTACACAGAAAAGCCTGTTTTATGTCAATACTCATCCTCTTTCCACTCTCACTCAGAGTCTGAAAAGGACTCAGGGCTTCTACTCGAGCAGGATTCCCAGATAGCCCCTCATAAGGAACAGAGACCGTCAGAACTTCCTTGTTAGGAAAGAGGATGAGATCAAAGTCCCGAGCTCTAAATGGAACCGACAAAGTCCCCGTGTCCTGCCCTCCCTGCCCCGCCAGGCACCTCTCACTCAGTCGCCCTGGCTCCTCACGGCTCCGCAGTGCTCCTTACGCCACAGGGTCTGGCACGTGCTGGGTGGGTCTGGAATTCTCTCTCCCGCCTCCCCTCACAGAACTCGGGGATTCCTTCATTCCATGCTCTCTGGACCTGGCTGTCCGTGGCCTTCGGAGCACGCGTCTCACTCATCAGTGGGATTATTCGACGAGTGTCTCCTGCCCACAGGCTGCAGGAGAGTGGAGCCCAGGAGAACGCTGATGGTATCTCCCACCGCTATCGGCAGAGTCTCCCTATCACCGTACCCCCAGCACGCAGCGCAGGACCTGCCCGATGTGTTGAACCAATGACCAACTGCAGACACGGGTCATCTCAGGTAACCCCCCAACAACACTCCGATAGTAGCATTATCTCCTCTCGTAAATGGGGAAACTGAGGCTCTGAGCAGAATTAACCGGCCCAGGGTCACAGAACCAGAAAGACCGGGATTGAACTGGAGGCTTCGAGACCCAAGGACCACCCTCTCCATTCCTCGGGCTGATACTCAGTCACACTGTCACTGTGAGCCTGCCTCTCACCCTCCCCATCAGTGCCAGGCCTTGGACCCTTACATACGGGGAACACCACCCCGTGCCCACCTCGCCCCGTCAGCTCCCTTCAGCTCAGACAAAGGCAGCACTCACCCCGTGCTTCTGGATGGCCACGTTGGTGAGGTGCACGAACATGTTGTCCAGCTCGCTGGTGCTCGGCGTGTACTTGACCGTGCAAAACCGGCAAAATCCCAGCTTGTACCTAGACGGCAGTTCAGACTTACTCAACACTCAGAGAAGAGGCATGAATAAAACATAGTAAACAAAGCATCAATAAAATAAAACATTTTAAGTAAGTAAATAAATAACGAAAACACATCACTTGGCCACAAAGGCCGTGTCCTCCTCTCTCAGATTAACATCAGCATTGAGGTTAATCACTGGATTTCACTCACGCCCTACCCTGGGCCAGGCACGGCACACACATCACGTGTCCTAAAGCCCCAAACAACAGTCGGGAGGGAGGAGTGTAAGTGAAAGCCCATCTTTGGACACTCACATGTAGCAGCGCAGTGGGAGGCATGTGGATGCCAGGACATACAGGTTACATACATGCAGCAGCGCAGTGGGCGGCACGTGGACACCAGGACATACAAGTTACATACATGTAGCAGCGCAGTGGGCGGTATGTGGACACCAGGACATACAGGCGCAGGTCAAACTTCCTCCCGCCAATGAGCAGAGGGTTGCTAATGTAGAGAGAGATGACGTAGGCTTCCTTCGTAGACTGAGACACAAACCTACAATGTCAGATAAAGTCAAAATGAGATGGCAAAGACCAAAGGTATGCTTGGGTCAGCCGCTCAGTTCCCTGCACCCCCACAGGGAGCTGCCTGTTTGTGGGGGAACAGATGGAGTGAGGGGGACCCACAGAGGAGTGCTCTTTCGTCCCAGCTGCTACACAATAGCCCTTGAGCACCCTCACAGCAGGGCTCCGTGGGCCTGACCCAAGAGCCATTATTCTACAATGAAAAAGGCGTCCTGGCGGCACAGGCCATAAGCAACCGACCGCTAACCAGAGGGGCGATGGTCTGAACCCACCAACTGCTCTGCGGGAGGAAGATGTGCAGTCTGCGTCCTTAAAGATAGCTTGTTGTTGTCGTTAGGGGCCGTCGAGTCATCTTCAAGTCATAGTGACCCCACGTTCAACAGAACGA
Organism: Orycteropus afer afer; assembly: GCF_000298275.1. NCBI lineage: Eukaryota > Metazoa > Chordata > Mammalia > Tubulidentata > Orycteropodidae > Orycteropus > Orycteropus afer. Next base: position 8,499,514 of record NW_006921670.1, read on the forward strand.
AACACTGCCTGGTCCTGTGCCAGCCTCATGATCCCTGCTATTCCTGAGCCCATCGCTGCAGCCACCGTGTCCATCCACCTCACTGACCCAGGGGCTGCCGCTGAAGCTAAAGACTTACAGTCGTGGAAACCCTATGGGCTGTTCCACTCTATCCTCTAGGGTGCACGAGGAGGAGTTAACTCGAGGCAACAGATGTAATGGGTTTCACACAACGAGAATGGATGTCTGCCGCTTCTGGGAACGCGTGTCACTGAGCTCCCCGCCCTGCCGTCACCAGGGCCAATGGGCCCACTGCACACAGGCACTTTGCTTTAAGAGGCAGAGTGACCAGCAGGGAGCCCGACCCAACGCCTTGGCCCAGTAAAATCAGTTCAGGGGAGACCTGCCCGGGGAGGAGATCAGCTAGCCAAGACTGCCCCCAAGACCATAACCACAGTCACCTCCAAGTGCTGCACCCCACCACGCCCCGTGAGGCTGGCACAGTTATTACCCTCGTTTTACCCAGATGAGGAATCTGAGGCACCCAGAGTCTAAAAGACAAAACTCACTCAGCCAGTCAGTGTCGGACGGGGATTCAAACCCAGGCACTCTGGGACCCATGGCCCAGCTCTTAAGCTACATGGCCTTAGTGATACCGTGACTGAAAGAGTCTTACTACCCTACCCGTAGCACAAAAAGCAGCCAGCAGGACCCCCGCTTGGGGACCTGGGCTGGGTCACGCACCCCTCCCCTCGCAGCTCACTCAGGAGCGGCTAGCAGGTCAGTTCACTCAGGAGAGGCCAGCAGGACCCCGCTCGGGGACCTGGGTTGGTTCACACACCCCTCCCCTCGTAGTTCACCTCAGAGGACAGTCTACAACTAAGGGCACTAGTGCAGCCACAGAGACTTGCTGCTACTCCATGTGGCAAACAACATCACCGCTGTGAAAGCAAGCCCAGGCCACCGACAGGCCCAGCCCCGCTCCCCTCAGGGATCCCGGCTCCTGGCCAAGGCTGCAGGCAGATGGCAGTGCCGAGCAGGCGGCACGGGGCGGCAGGGCCCACACTCACGAGGACGTTTTGCTGTCCCGGGACCACTTTTTGATTTGCGAGAGCTTGTTGATGAGGAAGATGCCCTTCCCCTGGGCTTTGCCACACGGCTTCATGATCCAGGTGCTAGACGGGCTCTTCCGGAACTCCTCCACGAACAGGTTGTAGTCGGCAGGCAGCATGTAGGTGACCGGGACAAAATCTGAAAGGTCGAGACACACACTGCTGGTAAGCAGAGGGGACGGTGGGGAGCCCTGAACAGAAACCCTGCCGCTGCCTGCGGGCCTGCTCCACAGCCACCCTCCCCGACCACTGCCAAAACCAGCGCTCGACAGAACAAGGACGTCTTCCGTTCGGTTCCTGTACAACAAGAAGTCACCTTTACCACACCCTTCAGAAATCTATCGTGCAGCCCTATGTCCCCCTGGGAGGTAGGGACCGCTGTCACTCCCGTTTTATCTGATAAGGACACTGAGGCCTGCAGAGGTCAGTGTACACTTTTGCCCAGGCATGCGAAGGGGCTCTGAGACTCTCCGAGGGTCTGGCCTGTGTCTCTGGACAGGACAGGGGCACAGCACCCTCACCCTCAGGGGCACTAGATGCAGGAAGGATACCCGTGGTGTCGATGTCATTCTCCCTCTGCTGCACATGCAGCACACCCCAAGGTGCTCACAGAAAGTACAACTCCACGCTGAGCTCAGTCCCCCACCGTGGCGGTGAGCGGACACCCCACACCAAGGCCTCCACCCGCCGGAGCCAGCCATCACCGGTCAGCACCTCACGCCACTCAATGAAACCTAAACACTGTCTTCACACGAGGCCACCGGAAAAGGCACAAACCCAGATAAAGGTATTTTCCATTTTCGTCTTTCTCGGCGAGAGGGCTCCCCTCCTTCTCCAGCTCTTTTCTGTATCTTTTGATATTCTTCACCATCAGATCCTTGCGGGTCAGCTCATAGTGGTTTGGAAAATGGTTGACTATTTGGTCATCCGAGAGCCGATAGCCAGTTTCGACACTGAAAACATTTCGGATCGTTTGCACGCTCATCCTAAGAGAGAAGCACAGGACAGATAGACCTGCAGACGGAAGCTGAGCATGTGTGCAGAGGCCTAGTTCCCACCAAAGCTGCTGCCAACGCTGGCTGCAAGGGCGCCCTCCCAGCCCTCACCCTCCACGGCCAACGCTGCCTGTGAGAGCGCCCCCTCCCCACACCTCAGCACACAGCCCTCCCACCTCTGCACCCGATAGCCCATAACACCTGTCCAAAGACCGGCTGTGACCCGGACTGAGGGAGGGGTCATTCTGACTTTGTATCTTCAAATTGTCACTCTCTAGCACGGGGTGGGTGTCGAGGAATTCGTGAACAAACTAATGACCAACAGACCCCTTCCAGTCTCCAAGGCCAGAACCTTTGTTTACACAACATTTACACTCAAATCCAGGGGTCCAAGGACCCCTGGAAACCAAGACCACAGGGGCTATTGAAAGAGTCTTGTCAGTGCCTCACATTCTTGAAGAGTTTCCGACGGGGCAGCTACGTGGGGGTGCGTCCTACTGAAATGAGAAGAAAGTGTGGGGTGAAGTAGGGGGACAACAGAATTGACAGAAAACTGGACCCCTTCCAAGCTCTCTGAAGCCACTCGCCCACTGCCATGATGTCCTACCAGCCCCAGAGAGGACAGAAGAGGGTGGGGAGGAGGAGGGACTGGCACTCACAAGGGGGCCTGGAGCCACAGAGCAAGGTGTGGTGTCCAGGGGCCTGCTCTACTCCCTGTACCCCACGGCCATGCCACCAACCTTGAAAGGGCATCTAGAATCCAGGGACTTTGTTTGCATTTCTATTGTGGAAAATTTCAGCTGTACACCGAGTGGAGAGAAAAGTGCACTGGCCCCCAGTACCCGGTTCCAACAATCATCAACACAGAGCCAGTCACATTTCATCTTTATCCCCACCGACTCCCCACCTCACCAACCCAAACTCCCTCAAATTTTGGTAAGAATCTCTGTAAAAAACACTCCTCAGTGTGTTACACGATATACTACTTCACACTGTTATTGTGGCAAAAAAGTCACAGTAATTCTAAGTATCAAGTATCACGTGCGTGTCCAGCGTGCCCCTGCCTGATAAACACCGCCTAGCTCGTGTCGGGCCGACTTGACAACATACAACAACAACAAGAAGAAGTTCGTGCAAACAAGGCCGGACCTCTGACTGGCTGCTCTGTCTTGTTAGGCGCCCTTGAGTTGGCTCCGACTCACAGCAACCGTACGTGTGAAGGGACGAAACGCTGCGGGGCCCCGTCTCTCGTGTCCCTCTTAAGCTATGTGGCCTCTCCCATCTTTTATTCTGTGCGGTTGATCTGTTGAGGATCCTGGGTCTTGTGTCCTGGGGAGGTCTGCCCAGGGCCCTTGTCTAATGGGGTTCCTGTGGCCCTTCCATTCCCATAAGCTGGTGGCCAGACCAGAGGGCTGTGGGGAGGCCGCTGGCACGTGGCCGGCTCCACACGTCGGCAGGTGCACGGGCCTGGCTGTCGCTCTTCCAGGGTGTTAGTGACTGACCACCTCCACCAACGAAGTGCAACACAAGGCCCAAGTGAGAGTGGAGAGGAATGCTGACTAGCAGCTACATTTTAAAAAAAGCTAAAGGAAAGAGGTGAAAATCACGTTGATGATATATTTTCTCGAGCCCACTCACCTAAAATGTTATTATTTTAGTAAGTTGTCAGCTACTGCTGAGGCGATTTGGGCGATCCCGTGTGTTGTTAACAGAGTAGCTCTAGTCCACAGGGTGTTCTCGGCTGTGACCTTGACAGCGCCTAACAGCCACCGTCTTAAGGACGTAGATCACCAGGCCACCTTCCTAGTGCCCATCTCGGTCTCAGCGGTTGAGCACACACTGTTCCGTGCTACCTAGTGGCCTTCTATTATGGAATCAATAGGAAAACCGACTAATGAGACATTTTACACTTGTGGAGCGTACTCTACCTGACAGCACGTCTCAACTTGAACTTGCCACACTCAACTGGTCAGCGGCCACTGTGGTGAGAGGCCACCACACTGCACAGTGCCGGCCTGGGTCCTTACTTCACTGTTGTCGATGGAAGCTGGCGAGTTGGCTCAGACTCAGCGACCCCATGTGACGGAGCAGAACGAACCCAGGGTGTTGTCTTAGCTCTGATCTTTATAGAAGCAGGTCACCACGTCTTTCTTCAGCCAAAGGGTGGCCTCGAACTGCCCATCCTTCACAGCTGAGCACTGAATCACTGTGTCACCAAAACCAGAAACCAAACCTGTTGCCCTTGAGTCAATTCTGACTTACAGAGACCCTAGAAGACAGAGTAGGACAGCCCCACAGGGGTTCCAAGGCTGTAATCTTCAGGGTCTGACTCGACAACAGTGAATTTGGTTTTGGGTTTTGGAATTTTCAGGGAAGCAGAGGGCCACATCTTTCTCCTGTGGAATGGCTGGGGGGTTCACACCGCTGACCTCTCGGTTAGCAACCAAGCGCTAACCACTGTGCAACCAGGGCTCCTTTTTCACATGGGAAAGACAGAATACGTGTTGGACTCTTCCCCCACATGTATCTATTTTTAAGATAGTGAGTTGTGGACCTTAGCCTACATGACCCTGAGACCAGAAGAACTAGATGGTGCCAGGCTACCACTGCCAACCACTCAGAGTGGGATCAAAATAGGAGATCCTGGAGAGAGTGGGAGGAAAATGTGGAACAAAACTCAAAATCATAAAGCAAAAGACCAGCTTACTGGTTTGACAGAGTCTCGTAAAACTCTGAGACTACGGCCCCTAGTCACCCTTCAGGACTAGAATTGAACTCACTCCTGTGGCTTCCTGACAAACGACAGACATGCCTACAGAGTGAACAATGACACCAGGTAGGTGCACTCCTTAGACCAAGGCACCAGCTCAGAGGGTAGGACTGCATGGGAAGGAGGCTGAGTCGGTTCCCTACCGTCCTCTCTGTGAGCAAACAACACGGTGCTCTGGTGTCTATGATAGTAAAACAAATGGCCCCAGCGCTGCCATGAGCAGGCCTGGACGGGATCGCTCAGCCCAGCCAAACCAGCATGCTCACCCAGGCCAGTGCATGAACTCGGGAGCAAGAACCACAGATGCTGCGCTAGACCCTCGAGTTCTGTGGTGTTTGTTACGTCGTCCTGATGCGACGGCCCACGGACAGACCCACCGGATGCAGCACCGTTTCCATGTGTCCTGCTCCTCTCAGTCCTTGCCCACGTGCAAACTGCTTCTGTGCAGCTGTTGTCAACACACAGAGAGGATTTCCTAAGATAATTTTCCTTACTTCAAACAGAGCTGCACAACTTACAA
>NW_006921670.1:8506634-8507260 GCF_000298275.1 Orycteropus afer afer
GGGAAACCGAAGGGGGACGCCCAGGCGGGTTTCCGGTCTCCCGCGGACCAATCCCCTGGCTCAGTGGGCGGAGCCATTGAGGACGTCAAGTCCCACGCCGACACACACGCAGGCGCAGAGCGCGCCCCAGCGCAGTTCCCGGGGCGCAGGTGCCACATGGCTGTATCTCGACGTGCGCCTCGGCTGTCCCGGTGGAAAATGTGCCCCAGAAGATAATATTCTAGACTCGCAGACACCGACCTCTGCAAACGGAGTCCTGTGGTCTCTGCGCGTGGCTCCAGGCTCGACAGGCAGGCTGCCAAGAGACGACCCAACCCCGCTGGTCACTCACCAGTAAAAATTCCAGTCCTCGTTTTCTGCCACTTGGATCCACCCTCTCTTTTCGAAGTTATTGATCAGCACGGACTTCTCGATGTCAGTGACCCACTTCACTTTTCCTGCCATAATCCTGGAGGAGAGCAGGTCATTAGAGGAGCGACCCCTCACCAGCCAGCGTGGCTCCAACCAGAGGAGCCCTTTCCACGCCACACAAACCAGCCTGAGCCCCCATCCCAAGCTCAAGCCCACCCAGGAGTGCTGCCCAGCCAGGGGACACTGGGCAACGTCCTGCGACATTCTGGCTGTCC
>NW_006921670.1:8508163-8511565 GCF_000298275.1 Orycteropus afer afer
AGTGGATTCTGAATCAGAGTAACCCCTACCAGGTTTCCAGGGCTGTAAATCTTTAAAGAAGTACATTGCCTCATCGTCCTCCCACAGAGCAGCTGGTGGGTTTGAACCACTGACCTTCTGGTTAGCAGCCAGATGCCTGCCCACTGCCCACCTGAGCTCATCACTGGCTCAGTGAGAACTTGCTTTTTGCGTCACCTTTTCCTTCACAGTTCTCGTCACCCTGGGCTTCACGCCCACCCCAGGGCCTTGGCACGTGCTGGCCCTCTCTCTGCCTGCAGCACTCCCCCCCTGCATCTGCTCGGCGAAGCTCCCTTCCCACACCTACAGCATCAATGCCCCTTCCTCCACCAAGCCTCCCAACTCCCCAGAACTGGGGCCCAGCCCACACACCCCACACCTCAGGATTTGGTATCTGCCGGCCGGGAGCTGGGGCTCTTGCCCACTGCTGTCTGCCCAGGGCCCACCACGTGCCCAGCACATGGCGGGTGCTGTGTATTAACAGGTTGGTTACACTCCTCAGCCTGTCAGCCCCACTGTGTGACAGTGGGAGAGGTATTCACCACTCTGGACCTCAGCTTCTTCCTCTAAAAAGTCTAGTTTTATGGGATCAAATCGACAAGGGCAACTCGGAAGAGCAGACAGGAAATGTAGGGGGCCGTGAGCTCACGTCCACGGGGGAGGAACAGCTCAGACAAGGAGGGTGAGGATGGCTGCACACCTCCAAGCATGTCATCTGGGTCACTGAACTGTCCATGGAGAACTGGTGAAGCGGTGTATGCTTTGCTGAGTACAGTTCAACAAAAACTAAAAATAAATGATACGTAATATAAGAAGGCTGCCTTGCAAGCAGCGCTCGGGCAGCCAGTGAGCTGCAGGCTGGGGATGTGCTGTTGCTGGGAACACACACAGAAAAACGCACATCCACTTGTCAGTTTCTGCAAGCACAATGCAGCGACGTGGGTGACATGCTTCGAATTGTGCGGCCATCCACAGCCTCCTCTTCCGAGCTGTTGCTGCCCCACTGACGTGAGCTCCCTGCCCCAGGCTTCCTGTCCACCCTTCCCAGTGGCTGCCGTTCCCGGGACCCACCCACTCCAACCAGGGGCTGGCTCTGCTTACAGCTCTGAGCATGACCTCATGGGAGGAAGGGGCTCCGGGGCTCCCAGGGCCTGTTAGAGCGGAGGCCTCTCCTCTGTGGCCTTGTAGTGGCTTCACTTTGGGGACAACTTGATGTGGCAGATAAAGCACATGAGATGGGGACCTAGCTACGCCTGGCCTCCAGGAAGGAAAAAGAGGCACCCAGTGACAGCTGCCAGGCCCGGCAGGAGGGCTCCCACCCATGGGAGCCTACCCCCGGGAAGGCTATGGTGTCACTGAGGTGTGACCATGATAGAGAGCACGGGCCCAGAGCTTGGGTTTGAGGCCCAGCTCCACCACTCACTAGCTGTGTGACTCTGGGCAAGTTACTTACCCTCTCTGAACCTCCATTTCCTCATCTGTAAAATGGGGATAAAACCAGTTGCCACTGAGTCAGTTCTGACTCATGACAGCCCAATGTGTCGGACGGGGCTCCTCAAGGTTTTCAGTGACTGATTGTTCACCAGACCTTTCTCCCAAGGCGTCCCTGAGCGGACTCGCACCACCACCGTCTCAGTTATGGCCAAGTGCATTAACTGTTTACTCCACCCACAACTCGAGAGTGGGGACACTGAAGACTGCTAAGGGGGTTGTGAAGCCCCGAGCACCGTGGCTGGCACACAGAAAGCCCCACGAGCATTCCCATTGGGGTCGCCTTCACCCCACGTCACAGATGAGGAAGCTGAGGCACCCGGGTTAAGAGGAAGGCATGGTGTTCTGATTCAAATGCAGGAGGATCCAACTCCAAAGCACCCCCTCTCTCCACAGCCCATCACGTTTCCTCTGCAAACTTGGCCTTCAACGGGATGGTAACAAATGTGGCTGACAGGTCAGTGCAAGGGATCAATGTCTGCAAACTCCAACAGGTCAGAGAAATGCCTGTGGTTCACATCATCAGTCAGTCAGCAGGCGCCCCACCAAGAGAAGCAAGAGCATCACCAGGCAGGACCCTCAGGTGGTGTAAACTCAGAGCCCAGAATGTGACTAAGTACCAGATGCATGTGCACACGTGCACACACATGCACACACAAGCTGATGCATGTGCACACGTGCACCCACAAGCTCACGTTCACGGGCACCCGCACACTCGCACGCACATACACACAGCAGCACATCAAAGCCTCCACAGCCCTACATCCCTGACAAATCCTGCTCACGTCCTGCCCCCTGGTGGCCACCTGCAGAATCAGGCTTTCGGGGGAGAACCGCCCTGCCCAGCCAGGCACCACCTTTACTGACTGCCCGCTTCACTCACTTAAAGCATGAATCTGACTGGTGATCTTGGACCAGCCACCTAACTACACCGGGAGACAGCAGAGAGTAAAATAAAACTTTAACAAAGAGAGTCCATCCTACTTACGCAGGGATGGAACAATGATAAAATGCTTCCAGTGTATGACTCCCAAGCCCAAGAAGGTAGAGGGGACAAATTCTTTCAGCCGTCCTTTTTTTGAGAAATGTCCCTGTTGTTGGCAGCCGTTGTACCAGCCCCAGCTCATGGTGACCCCACGTTACAGGGCAGAGCTGCTCCATAGGGTTTCCTCAGCTGAGACCTTTACGAAAGCAGACGGCCAGGCCTATCTTCTGTGAGCCACGGGGTGGGCTCCAATCCGGATCACAGACCGCAGGTGCCACACAGGCTCCTTCTCGTCCCCACTTTACTGACGGGAAATGGAGCCCTGGTGAAGGTGCAGGACTCACGAGGTGATTTCAACCCACGGGCATGGCAGCCGCTGAAAATCCACCCGTGTGAGGCCAGAAGGCAGCGTTCACTGTACAGCAGAGAGAAGGTGTGGGGCGGGGAAAGGGGGCCTGGAACCAGAACAGCCAGGACACAGCGAAAATGTAACCAACGGCGCTGAACAACTTGTGCAGAAATGTCAAGTGGGAACCTACGGTACCATGCAAACTCCCACCAAAACACAGTATTGTCTGAGGGTTTCTTCCTGATGCCCTCTCCGTCTGTGACCCTGTCGTGAGGCTAAACCGTCACTAACAGATGACAAACGCTTCGGGCTCCACCTACCACAGGAACTTAGGGCCCCAACGGGACATCCCAGTTCTCTTCAGCCTCCCTCCCTCTGCCTGTTTCTCACCTACAACGAAGGAAGACCCAGATGACACGGGCACAGAACCGAGAGACGTTCTCAGAAGGTCAGGACCTGGGCGTGGCCTTCTGTTAGACAAGTGCACACCAGGAAGCTCCTAGAACCTTCTCCCACCGTCAGGAAGAGTCCTGCGCTGCGGCCGCCGTCCCACCCCGGC